>NC_064637.1:35388396-35691729 GCF_023864275.1 Schistocerca cancellata | reverse complement strand
GAATATCTCCTACCCGGCCGGGAATCGATCTTGGCCCGCTTCCATGGGAGGCGAGCAAGTTACCACCCAGTTAAGCCAGCTGACGGTGTTTACAAACAATAGACAGAACATATTTCTAATGACATGGGAAAAAAAACAATAATTTTTGGTACCAGGGAAACATTAGATAAAAAGAGGGAAAATCATATTTAGAAATTAATGATGGTTCAAATGGCTCTGAGCACTATGGGACTTAACATCTGTGGTCATCAGTCCCCTAGAACACCTAACTAACCTAGGGACATCACACACACCCATGCCAGAGGCAGGATACGAACCTGCGACCGTAGCGGTCACGCGGTTCCAGACTGAAGCGCCTAGAACCGCACGGCTCACCGGCCGGCCTAGAAATTAATGAGAGAGATCAATGTGACGCTCAGTTCAAACTTATGAATCAGAAATGTGATGAACAGAACAAAAATACTTATTTTCAACTCGATATTAGGGAGTATAGTCCTGTATGGGGCAGTGACGTCGACAAATAATAATTAAAAGACATGTACGCACTTTGAAAGCATTAGACATTGATTTATGGAGAAAATCACCAAGAATCTCATGAATAGGCCGGGTAAGTAACACCGAAATGATAAAAATGAGAGAAATAGAGGAAGGAATGTGTTATGTGATGGATTGAAGTAACTTGTAGTGGGCCGGCTGGAGTGGCCGAGCGGTTCTAGGCGCTACAGCCTGGAATCGCGCGACCACTACGATCGCAGGTTCGAATCCTGCCTCGGGCATGGATGTGTGTGAAGTCCTTAGGTTAGTTAGGTTTAAGTAGTTCTAAGTTCTAGGGGACTGATGACCTCAGAAGTCAAGTCCCATAGTGCTCAGAGCCATTTTTTTAACTTGTAGTGGTACGGACAAGCTCTTATCTTGTCAGATATAAAATCTGACATTTAAGAAATAAATATTAGGCCTATGTTAAAGTTCCTTTTACGTTATTATTATAACCGTGTTTGTTGAAATTACGAGATACGAGAACAATTTTCTTTCCCCATATTCTCGTCACTGTCCGACAGCTTATTCTGCGAACATGGATATTTGAGGGAATTAGTAGCGACTATTAAATGATGAAGAGAAAGCTTAATTCACCTTTTCTTTAATACTCTTGAGAGCATTGTAGATTATCAACTGCCAACAGTTATATACTGAGGTGACAAAAGACATGGGACACCTAATAACGTATTGCATCTGCTTTTGCCAGCTTGATGCAGCACCTAGGTGGAGCACAGACTCAACGAGTCATTAGGAGTCCCCTGTTGAAATACTGAACCATGCTGTTTCTACAGCCGTCCATAACTGCGGAAGTGTTGCCGATGCAGGATTTTGTGCGCGAACTGACCTACTGATTGGGTCCCATAAATGTTTAATGGGAGTCGTGTCAAACGATCTTGGTGACCAAATTCTTCGAACTAATCGCTAACAACTGTGCCCCTGAATCATAGCGCATTGTCATCCATAGAAATTGCTTTGTTGTTTGGGAACATAAAGTCCACGAACGGCTCAAGAGATCTCCAAGTAACCGAACATAAGCACTTCCAGTCAATCATCCCTTCCTCAGTGAAATATTGTCTCAAAATACGGTTGAAAACTCTAAGAGATTCTGGTCGTATGTGAAGTACACCAGCGGCAAAAAAAAGTCAATGCCATCACTGCACGATAGCGATGGAAATGTTACCGATGATGGTGCCACTAAAGAGGAGTTGCTAAATACAGTTTTCCGTAATCCTTCACGCAAGAAGACGAAGTAAACATTCCAGAATTCGAAACCAGAACAGCTGTTACCATGAGTGACATAAAAGTAGATATCTTAGGTGTTGCGAAACAACTCAAATCACTTAAGAAAGGCAAGTCTTCTAATCCAGATGGTATACCAATCAGGTTCCTTTCAGAGGATGCAGACACAATAGCGCCTTTCTTGGCAATCGTATACAACCGCTCACTTGACGAAAGGACTGTTCCTTAAGACTGGAAAGTAGCACAGGTCACACCAATATTCAAGAAAGGAAATAGGAGTAACCCATTGAATTACAGACCCATATCACTGACCTCAATTTGCAGTAGGATTTTGGAGGGTATACTGTACTCGAACATTATGTGTCACCTTGAAGAAAATGACTTATTGATACATAACCAACACGGATTCAGAAGATATCGTTCTTGTGCAACACAGGTAGCTCCTTATTCCCATCAAGTAATGAGTGCTGTCGACAAGGGATCTCAGATCGATTCCATATTCCTAGATTTCCAGAAGGCTTTTGATACCGTTCCTCACAAGCGACTATTAATCAAATTGCGTGCATGTGGAGTATCGTTTCAGTTGTGTGACTAGATTCGTGATTTCTTCTCAGAGAGCTCACAGTTCGTAGTGATAGACGGTAAATAATCCAGTAGAACAGAAGTGATATCTGGCGTTCCGTAAGGTAGTTTCATAGGCCCTCTGCTGTTTCTGATTTACATAAATGATCTAGGTGATAATCTGAGCAGTGTTTGCAGATGAGGCTGTAATTTACCGTCTAATGAAATCATCTGACGATCAATTCCAATTACAAAATGATCTAGAGAGAATTTCTGTATGGTGCAAAAAGTGGCAATTGGCACTAAATAAAGAAAAGTACGAGGTCATCCACATGGGTACTAAAAGCAATCCGATAAATTTTGGGTATACTAAAATCGCACAAATCTAAGGGCTGTCAATTCGACTAAATACCTAGGAATTACAATTACGAGCAACTTAAATTCGAAAGACCACATAGATAATATTGCGGGGGAGACCAAACAAAGACTGCGTTTAGAAGATGCGAAGAACCCACTAAAGAGACAGCACACATTATACTTGTCCGTCCTATGCTGGAATACTGTTGCGCCTTGTGGGATCCTTACCAGGTAGGATTGACGGAGGACATCGAAAAAGTGCAAAGAAGGGCAGCTCGTTTCGTGTTATCTCACAATAGGGGCGAGAGTGTCACTGATATGATATGCGAGTTGGGGTGGCAGTCACTGAAACAAAGGCGGTTTTCTTTGCGGCGAGATCTATTTACGAAATTTCGGTCACCAACTTTCTCTTCCGAAAACGAAAATATTTTGTTGACACCCACCTACGTAGGTAGAAATGATCATCATAATAAAATAAGATAAATCAGAGCTCGAACGGAAAGATTTAGATGTTCACTTTTCCCACGCGCCATTCGAAAGTGGAATGATAGAGAAGTAGTATGAAAATGGTTCGATAAACCCTCTGCCAGGCACTTAAGTGTGAATTGCAGAGTAACCATGTAGATGTAGATTTGGGCCAGAGGACCCATTTCATTACTTGTAAACACAGTCCACACCATTACGGAACCGCCACGAGCTTGCACAGCGGATTGTAGATAACTTGGTTGCATGGCTCCGTGGGGTCTGCACCCTACCATCAGCTCTTACCAACTAAAGTCGGGACTCATTTAACGAGGCGACGGTTTTCCAGTCGTCTGGACTCCAACCGATAGGGTCCCGAGCCGAGGGTCTGCTGCCACAGGCCTTTTTTTTTGTCATCAGTCTACTGACTGGTTTGATGCGGCCCGCCACGAATTCCTTTCCTTTGCTAACTTCTTCATCTCAGAGTAGCACTTGCAACCTACGTCCTCAATTATTTGCTTGATGTATTCCAGTATCTGTCTTCCTCTACAATTTTTGCCCTCTAGAGCTCCCTCTAGTACCGTGGAAGTCATTCCCTCATGTCTTAGCAGATGACCTATCACCCTGTCCTCCTTATCAGTTTTTTCCACATATTCCTTTCCTCTCCGATTCTGCGTAGAACCTCCTCATTCCTTACCTTATCAGTCTACCTAATTTTCAACATTCGTCTATAGCACCACATCTCAAATGCTTCGATTCTCTTCTGTTCTGGTTTTCCCACAGTCCATGTTTCACTACCATACAATGCTGTACTCCAGACGTACATCCTCAGAAATTTCTTCCTCAAATTAAGGCCTGTATTTGATATTAGTAGACTTCTCTTGGCCAGAAATGCCTTTTTTGCCATAGCGAGTCTGCTTTTGATGTCCTCCTTGCTCCGTCCGTCATTGGTTATTTTACTGCCTAGGTAGCAGAATTCCTTAACTTCATTGACTTCGTGACCATCAATCCTGATGTTAAGTTTCTCGCTGTTCTCATTTCTACTACTTCTCATTACCTTCGTCTTTCTCCGATTTACTCTCAAACCGTACTGTGTACTCATTAGACTGTTCATTCCGTTCAGCAGATCATTTAATTCTTCTTCACTTTCACTCAGGATAGCAATGTCATCAGCGAATCGTATCATTGATATCCTTTCACCTTGTATTTTAATTCCACTCCTGAACCTTTCTTTTATTTCCATCATTGCTTCCTCGATGTACAGATTGAAGAGTAGGGGCGAAAGGCCACAGCCTTGTCTTACACCCTTCTTAATACGGGCACTTCGTTCTTGATCGTCCACTCTTATTATTCCCTCTCGGTTGTTGTACATATAGTATATGAACCGTCTCTCTTACCCCTACTTTTTTCAGAATCTCGAACAGCTTGCACCATTTTATATTGTCGAACGCTTTTTCCAGGTCGACAACTCCTATGAAAGTGTCTTGATTTTTCTTTAGCCTTGCTTCCATTATTAGCCGTAACGTCAGAATTGCCTCTCTCGTCCCTTTACTTTTCCTAAAGCCAAACTGATCGTCACCTAGCGCATTCTCAATTTTCTTTTCCATTCTTCTGTATATTACTCTTGTAAGCAGCTTCGATGCATGAGCTGTTAAGCTGACTGTGCGATAATTCTGCCACAGGCTATTAACGCCAAATTTCGTCGCAATTTTTTGACGTAAACATTCGTCGTACGGCATCGATTCATTGTTGCGGTTATTTCAGGCAGTGTTGCTTGTCTGTTAGCACTGACAACTCTACGCAAACGCCGCTGCTCTCGGTCCTTAAATGAAGACCGTCGGACACTGTATTGTTGGTAGTGAGAGTCAATGACTGAAATTTGGTATTCTCGGTCACATTCTTACCACCGTGGATCTCGGAATGCTGGTTTCCCTAACGATTTCCGAAATGGAATGCCCCGTTCTTTTAGCTCCAGCTGCCATTCCCGTTCAAACACTGTCAATTCCCATCGTTCGGTCATAATGACGTCGGAAAGCTTTCCACGTGAATCACCTGGGTATAAGTGACAGCTCCGCCAATGCACTGAACCAGAAATAATCTCTGATAGATTACAATTATATATCAATACCTTCAGCTGCTGATGGGCGTTGATATATATCAACGAGGACAGGTGGAAATGTGTGCCCCGACCGGCACGCGAACCCGGTGCCTCCTGCTTACATGGCAGACGCTCTATCCATCAGAGCCACCGAGGGCACACAGGATAACGCGACTGCAGGGACTACCTCGCGCACGCCTCCCGCGAGACCCACATTCTCACCTCGTATGTCAAATGTCAACACACTACATACGTATTGTCCCACCCGAACACACTCATTACTCGTGGAAGACATTCTTACCAAGCCCCGTAAGAGTTCGGGTAATATGTGGCCATCCGCACAGAAGAAGGAGGTCATGGTCGATATTGCCAGAACTATATACAGGGTGTTTCAAAAATGACCGGTATATTTGAAACGGCCATAAAAACTAAACGAGCAGCGATAGAAATACACCGTTTGTTGCAATATGCTTGGGACAACAGTACATTTTCAGGCGGACAAACTTTCGAAATTACAGTAGTTACAATTTTCAACAACAGATGGCGCTGCAAGTGATGTGAAAGATATAGACAACGCAGTCTGTGGGTGCGCCATTCTGTACGTCGTCTTTCTGCTGTAAGCGTGTGCTGTTCACAACGTGCAAGTGTGCTGTAGACAACATGGTTTATTCCTTAGAACAGAGGATTTTTCTGGTGTTGGAATTCCACCGCCTAGAACACAGTGTTGTTACAACAAGACGAAGTTTTCAACGGAGGTTTAATGTAACCAAACGACCGAAAAGCGATACAATAAAGGATCTGTTTGAAACATTTCAACGGACTGGGAACGTGACGGATGAACGTGCTGGAAAGGTAGGGCGACCGCGTACGGCAACCGCAGAGGGCAACGCGCAGCTAGTGCAGCAGGTGATCCGACAGCGGCCTCGGGTTTCCGTTCGCCGTGTTGCAGCTGCGGTCCAAATGACGCCACGTACCGTCTCGTGCGCCAGAGTTTACACCTCTATCCGTACAAAATTCAAACGCGGCAACCCCTCAGTGCCGCTACCATTGCTGCACGAGAGACATTCGCTAACGATATAGTGCACAGGATTGATGACGGCGATATGCATGTGGGCAGCATTTGATTTACTGACGAAGCTTATTTTTACCTGGACGGCTTCGTCAATAAACAGAACTGGCGCATATGGGGAACCAAAAAGCCCCATGTTGCAGTCCCATCGTCCCTGCATCCTCAAAAAGTACTGGTCTGGGCCGCCATTTCTTCCAAAGGAATCTCTGGCCCATTTTTCAGATCCGAAACGATTACTGCATCACGCTATCCGGACATTCTTCGTGATTTTGTGGCGGTACAAACTGCCTTAGAGGACACTGCGAACACCTCGTGGTTTATGCAAGATGGTGCCCGGCCACATCGCACGGCCGACGTCTTTAATTTCCCGAATGAATATTTCGATGATCGTGTGATTGCTTTGGGCTATCCGAAACATACAGGAGGCGGCGTGGATTGGCCTCCCTATTCGCCAGACATGAACCCCTGTGACTTCTTTCTGTGGGGACACTTGAAAGACCAGGTGCACCGCCAGAATCCAGAAACAATTGAACAGCTGAAGCAGTACATCACATCTGCACGTGAAGCCATTCCGCCAGACACGTTGTCAAAGGTTTCGGGTAATTTCATTCAGAGACTACGCCATATTATTCTATGCATGGTGGATATGTGGAAAATATCATACTATAGAGTTTCCCAGATCGCAGCGCCATCTGTTGTTGAAAATTGTAACTACTGTAATTTCGAAAGTTTGTCTGCCTGAAAATGTACTGTTGTCCCAAGCATATTGCAACAAACGGTGTATTTCTATCGCTGCTCGTTTAGTTTTTATTGCCGTTTCAAATATACCGGTAATTTCTGAAACACCCTGTACTTATATGGATATAGTGTCTGCTCTTTCGGACTATGTGCAGTCGCGCTATCCTCTGTGCCCTCGGTGGCTCAGGTGGATAGAGCGTCTGCCATGTAAGCAGGAGATCCCGGGTTCGAGTCCCGGTCGGGGCACACATTTTCACCTGTCCCCGTTGATATATATCAACGCCTGTCAGCAGCTTAAGGTATTAATATATAATTCTAATTTCGTTCTAGACGGCTGCAGGTCATGAATGGTGTCTGTTCTTTCGGACGTGTCCGATAGAACAGACACGATATTCGTACAAGTATAATCTCTGATAACGTCAGCGTCTTCACGGAGAGGAAGACAATTACACGGTGAGAGAATTAAAAATTGGGCATCGCTGCCTTGCTAAGAATTCAGAGTGCAATATGTTAAAATATATATTAATAAAATTACTGTTCCCGTGTCTTTAAAATAAATATGATATGTTACGAAATGTAAGAAGGATGTAGGCAACAAGAATACCAAAACTAAATCTGCGCTGGGAAATTGAGGGGAATAACAGGGGGGAAGCCACTGCATGGTGTATGGCAGAGGCTATAACGTACCAGTGCTAGTCATTTCCTTTCCTATTCCCCTCTCAAGTGGAGTGAGTCAAAAAGCCATTTCTATATTCTAATTTCTCACACCGGTTCCCGTGAGAACACCGAAGTTAAGCGTTGTTGGTCGTGGACGGCACTTGGATGGGTGACCATCCAGCCGCCATGCGCTGTTGCCATTTTTCGGGGTGCACTCAGCCTCGTGATGCCAATTGAGGAGCTACTCGACCGAATAGTAGCGGCTTCGGTCAAGAATACCATCATACCGACCGGGAGAGCGGTGTGCTGACCCCACGCCCCTCCTATCCTCATCATCCTCGGAGGATGGCACGGCGGTCGGATGGTCCCGGTAGGCCACTCGTGGCCTGAAGACGGAGTGCAATATTCTAATTTCTCGCATCTTATCTTCATGGTCGATGCGTGAAACTTACTTTGGCGGCAGTAGAACGAATCTAAAAATGGTTCAAATGGCTCTGAGCACTATGGGACCTAACATCTGAGGTCATCAGTCGCCTGGACTTAGAACTGCTTAAACCTAACTAACCTAAGGACACCACACACATCCATGCCCGAGGCAGGATTCGAACTTACGACCTTAGCAACAGCGAGATTCCGGACTGACGCGCCTAGAACCGCTCGGCCTCAACGGCCGGCAGAATGAACCTGAAGTCAGCCGCAAGTACATGTTCTCTAAATTTTCTCAATACGAGGTGCATTCAAATTGTAAGGCCTCCAAGTTTTTTTCTAATTAACTACTCACCCGAAATCGATGAAACTGGCGTTACTTCTCAACGTAATCGCCCTGCGGACGTACACATTTTTACAACGCTGACGCCATGATTCCATGGCAGCGGCGATGGCTTCTTTAGGAGTCTGTTCTAACAACTGGAAAATCGCTGAGGCAATAGCAGCACGGGTGGTGAATGTGTGGCCACGGAGAGTGTCTTTCATTGTTAGAAAAAGCCAAAAGTCACTAGGAGCCAGGTCAGGTGAGTAGGGAGCATGAGGAATCACTTCAAAGTTGTTATCACGAAGAAACTGTTGCGTATGCGGGTGCGTTGTCTCGGTGAAACAGCACACGCGCAGCCCTTCCTGGACGTTTTTGTTGCAGTGCAGGAAGGAATTTGTTCTTCAAAACATTTTCGTAGGTTGCACCTGTTACCGTAGTGCCCTTTGGAAAGCAATGGGTAAGGATTACGCCGTCGCTGTCCCAAAACATGGACACCATCATTTTTTCAGCACTGGCGGTTACCCGAAATTTTTTGGTGGCGGTGAATCCGTGTGCTTCCATTGAGCTGA
The DNA here is from genome assembly GCF_023864275.1 of Schistocerca cancellata. Classification (NCBI taxonomy): domain Eukaryota; kingdom Metazoa; phylum Arthropoda; class Insecta; order Orthoptera; family Acrididae; genus Schistocerca; species Schistocerca cancellata. Next base: position 35,682,691 of record NC_064637.1, on the reverse strand, counting down.
CTGGCGCTTTGTTTCTGGATTGAAAGATGGCATCCACGTCTCATCCATTGTCACAACCGACGAAAACAAAGTCCCATTCGTGCTGTCGTTGCGCGTCAACATTGCTCGGCAACATGCCACACGGGCAGCCCTGTGGTCGTCCGTCAGCATTCGTGGCACCCACCTTGATGACACTTTTCGCATTTTCAGGTTGTCACAGAACCCACAGAATTGCCAACTATGGAGGCGATCTGTTCAACAGTCATTCGGCGATCCCCCAAAACAAATCTCTCCACTTTCTCGATCGTGTCGTCAGACCGGCTTGTGCGAGCCAGAGATTTTTTCGGTTTGTTGTCACACGATGTTCTGCCTTCATTAAACTGTCGCACCCACGAACGCACTTTCGACACATCCATAATTCCATCACCACATGTCTCCTTCAACTGTCGATGAATTTCATTTGGTTTCACACCACGCAAATTCAGAAAATGAATGATTGCACGCTGTTCAAGTAAGGAAAGAGTTCTCATTCTTGCCGCTGGCGGTAAAATTCCATCTGCCGTACGGTGCTGCCATCTCTGAGGCGTACTGACAATGAACGCGGCCTCATTTTAAAAGAATGCGCATGTTTCTATCTCTTTCCAGTCCGGAGAAAAAAAGCCGGAGGCCTCAGAACTTGAATGTACCTCGTAGTGTTTCGCAGGAGGAACGTCGTCTTCTTCCCACGGATTCCCAGTTGAGTTCACTTCGCGTGTCCCTAACACTCGTCTGTTGATCGGATCCAGCGGTAACAAATTTAGCAGCCCGTCTCTGAATTGCTTCGTCATCTTTCTTTAATACGAGTTGGTGGGGGAAATTTTCGAGAGGGATCGTACCTTCTTTGAATGTCCGATTGACACCTTGGCTCGCTGATGGCCATACTGGACATTCAAAGAAGCCGCGACCCCCCTTGAAAATGTTTTCCGCAGGTGGGGACGTAACGTTGGGTTTCAATGCGAAATACGTTCGACCACGGCATAGTAGCCCGGAACATTTGATTAATTGTGACATTTCCGGCCGTGAAACTTTACATTTTAGAAGTAGAGGCCTTATTGTCTCGAAGGAATTTGTGCAGAATATAAGGAAACAATTTGGTTCAGGATAAGGGGATACACCAGGTGAATTGCTGAAGTCACGCTAATACCCAAAAAGGGAAGTAGGAGTAATGCGCTGAATTACAGGCCTATACCACTAACGTCGATATGCAGTAGGGTTTTGGAACATATACTGTATTCGAACATTATGAAGTACCTCGAAGAAAACGATTTATTGACACATTGTCAACCCAGATTCAGAAAATATCGTTCTTGTGGACCACAACTAGCTTTTTCTACTCATGAAGTAATATGTGCTATCGGCAGAGGATGTCAAAATGATTCCATATTTTTATATTTGCAGAAGGCTTTCGACACCGTTCCTCACAAGCGTCTTCTAACCAAATTGCGTGACTACGGAGTATCGCCTCAGTTGTGCGACCGGATTCGTGATTTCCTGTCAGAAAGGTGACAGTTCGTAGTAATAGACGGAGAGTCATCGAGTAAAACAGAAGTAACATCCGGTGTTCCCCAAGAAAGTGTTATAGCCCCACTATTGTTCCTGATCTATATTAACGACATAGGAGACAATGTGAGTAGCCGTCTTTGATTGTTTGCAGATAATGCTGTCATTTACCGTCTTGTAAAGTCATCAGATGATCAAAACGACTTGTAAAATGCTTTAAATAAGATATCTGTATGGTGCGAAAAGTGGCAATTAACCCTGAATAAAGAAAAGTGTGAAGTTATTCACATGAGTAGTAAAAGAAATCCGCTAAATTTCGATTACGCGATAAGTCACACAAATCTGAGGGCTGTAAATTCAACTAAATGCTTAGGGATTCCAATTACGAGTGCAAATAACCTAAATTGGAACGATCACATAGATAATATTGTGGGGAGAGCAAACCAAAGACTGCGATTCATTGGCAGAACACTTAGAGGGTGCAACAGGTCTACTAGAGAGACTGCTTACACCACGCTTGTCTGCCCTGTCCTGGAGTATTGCTGTGCGGTGTGGGATCCGCATCAGATGGGACTGACGGATGACATCGAAAAAGTACAAAGAAGGGCAGTTAGTTTTGTATTATCGCGAAACAGGGGAGATAGTGCCACAGACATTAAAACAAAGGCGTTTCTCAGAAAATGGTTCAAACGGCTCTGAACACTATGGGACTTAACATCTGAGGTCATCAGTCCCCTAGAACTCAGAACTACTTAAACCTAACTAACCTAAGGACATCACACACATCCATGCCCGAGGCAGGATTCGAACCTGCGACCGTAGTGGTCGCGCGGTTCCAGACTGTAGCGCCTAAAACCACTCGGCCACTCTGGCCGGCCACTTACGAGCGCTCCAGATTGTTACTCCTAGATGGTTTACGGGAGATACTGTTTCCGGAAAACTGTCATGAATGGAATAGTTGTATAGCAGTGGGTTTCTTTTACTACGTATGCGCATTGTGTTACATTTGTTTACGTGCAGGGCCGACTGCAAGGGGCTGCGGCATTCATCAACTCTGCTCGGCCACCCCGAGGCAGGATTCCAACCTGGGACCATGGCGTTCGCTCGGTTCCAGACCGAAGCGCCTAGAACCGCAAAGACGTTTTTCGTTGCGACGGTATCTTCTCATGGAATTTCAATCACCAGTTTCCTCCTCCGACTGCAAAAACATTCTGTTGCCACCCACCTACGTAGGGAGGAATGATCATCACGATAAAATAAGAGAAATCAGGGCTCGCATAGAAATATTTAAGTGCTCGTTTTTCCCCGTGCCGTTCGAGAGCGGAACGATAGAGCGACAGCCTGAAGATGGTTCATTGAACCCTCTGCCAGGCACTTTATTGTGAATAGCAGAGTAATCACGTAGATGTAGATGTAGAAGATGTAACTGGAAGAACATTCTGAAGAGATGGTGTTGACACATATACAGGGTGTTTCAAAAATGACCGGTATATTTGAAACGGCAATAAAAACTAAACGAGCAGCGATAGAAATACACCGTTTGTTGCAATATGCTTGGGACAACAGTACATTTTCAGACGGACAAACTTTCGAAATTACAGTAGTTACAATTGTCAACAACAGATGGCGCTGCAAGTGATGTGAAAGATATATAAGACAACGCAGTCTGTGGGTGCGCCATTCTGTACGTCGTCTTTCTGCTGTAAGCGTGTGCTGTTCACAACGTGCAAGTGTGCTGTAGACAACATGGTTTATTCCTTAGAACAGAGGATTTTTCTGGTGTTGGAATCCCACCGCCTAGAACACAGTGTTGTTGCAACAAGACGAAGTTTTCAACGGAGGTTTAATGTAACCAAAGGACCGAAAAGCGATGCAATAAAGGATCTGTTTGAAAAATTTCAACGGACTGGGAACGTGACGGATGAACGTGCTGGGAAGGTAGGGTGACCGTGTACGGCAACCGCAGAGGGCAACGCGCAGCTAGTGCAGCAGGTGATCCAACAGCGGCCTCGGGTTTCCGTTCGCCGTGTTGCAGCTGCGGTCCAAATGACGCCAACGTCCACGTATCGTCTCATGCGCCAGAGTTTACACCTCTATACGTACAAAATTCAAACGCGGCAACCCCTCAGCGCCGCTACCATTGCTGCACGAGACACATTCGCTAACGATATAGTGCACAGGATTGATGACGGCGATATGCATGTGGGCAGAATTTGGTTTACTGACTAAGCTTATTTTTACCTGGGCGGCTTCGTCAATAAACAGAACTGGCGCATATGGGGAACCGAAAAGCCCCATGTTGCAGTCCCATCGTCCCTGCATCCTCAAAAAGTACTGGTCTGGGCCGCCATTTCTTCCAAAGTAATCATTGGCCCATTTTTCAGATCCGAAACGATTACTGCGTCACGCTATCTGGACATTCTTCGTGAATTTGTGGCGGTACAAACTGCCTTAGACGACACTGCGAACACCTCGTGGTTTATGCAAGATGGTGCCCGGCCACATCGCACGGCCGACGTCTTTAATTTCCTGAATGAATATTTCGATGATCGTGTGATTGCTTTGGGCTATTCGAAACATACAGGAGGCGGCGTGGATTGGCCTCCCTATTCGCCAGACATGAACTCCTGTGACTTCTTTCTGTGGGGACACTTGAAAGACCAGGTGTACCGCCAGAATCCAGAAACAATTGAACAGCTGAAGCAGTACATCTCGTCTGCATGTGAAGCCATTCCGCCAGACACGTTGTCAAAGGTTTCGGGTAATTTCATTCAGAGACTACGCCATATTATTGCTACGCATGGTGGATATGTGGAAAATATCGTACTATAGAGTTTCCCAGATCGCAGCGCCATCTGTTGTTCAAAATTGTAACTACTGTAATTTCGAAAGTTTGTCTGCCTGAAAATGTACTGTTGTCCCAAGCATATTGCAACAAACGGTGTATTTCTATCGCTGCTCGTTTAGTTTTTATTGCCGTTTCAAATATACCGGTCATTTTTGAAACACCCTGTATGTAGATGTAGATGAAATAATTGGAGGAACATTCTGAAGAGATGGTGTTGAGGAAGTCTGTAAAACGCAAATAGTAATACGTTACGGATGTACCTTTACCGTGAATAAAAATGACTATTGAGGAAAATCTGGGCAAAAATAACAAAATGAACAGTCATAAATTCCATCGTTCAGTGGTACGGACTCTGAAAGTCTAGCCGCAGCATTCTGGAGCCACACGGTACATCTCCAAATGGGACAGCCCTTCCCGGAGCCTTTTTGTTCGGCACTCAGTTTATTATTCACGGCGCAGACTGTCAGCCGACGGTCGGCAAAGTTGCCCGCGTTTCCGCCCGCCTGCCAGAAGACCCCAGTGCGCCCTCTTTGCGCCATGAAACAGCAATGAGGCGCGCCGTAATCAATTGCAGCGGATCTCGGGCCAAATGAAGAGCCTATTACTTCTTCATCCCTTTTACGACGGCCGTTGCGCTGCCGCCCCTCCCGGCCTCCCCCGCCTGCTCTGTCCTCCCCCACACCGCCACTCCACCCCCACCCCCTGCAGTAACCGCTGCCTCCACCCGCCCCTGCTGACTTTCCTCCTGTCCAGGGCTGGCCGGCGCATCCATCAGCGTTGCGCGGTAACTGCCGGCCAAATAGATTACGTATTAACCGGCCCGGCCCAGACGGCCTCTCTCTGTACCTCTTTAGAGTCGCTTCCATCAGCCGGACGCAACCTGTCTGCCAGGGGGAGATAGCCGCTGTGTGTGTCGCCTGCCCGGGACGACAGGGGCAAGGCACCCTCTGCCACTCACTCACAGCACCGGCTTGTTAGCAAACAACAGGCCGTAGAAATTGCACGCTGCCCCCCGAATTAATGTTAACACTCCTTCAACGTCTGCCACACCCTGTTGTCGCTTGCTGCAGTCTTCAGCCCTTACATTGGCTTCATGCAGCTCGCGAGTTGGTATTCTTTGCGATCTTTCCTAGAGGTTTGATTGTGTGGATCATATTACACTCCCAGAAAAACTCAAGTTCCTCTGAATCGATGGCTTTACACACAGCTGGTTTGAATCATACTTACGAGACAGAATGCTGAATAATTCAAACAATGTTGTGAGGTTAGAAAACTTAAGCGACCTGAGAGAAACCATAGTGCTCTATTCTGGGTCCATTTATATTCCGTATGAACGATCTTCCCCTTAACATTCAACATGCAGAATTGGTGTTGTTTGCAGACGATACTAGTGTTATAGTAAATCCCATTAGAAAGACAGCTCCAGAAACAGGATCATTCCAAAGAATTATTAGAGGGTTTATCAAAACTAGACATGATTGTCCTATCGGGACTGCCACGATCGTTCTTTGAAAAAAAAGAATGTAGCATTTCAGTCTTTGATCGCTGTTTTTTTATTTTCAATGACCGGTTTCAGGCTAGCTGCTCATCTTCAGATCTGTTAGATAAAGTTAAAAATATAATTAACAAGAGAGATATAGTTACTGATAGAACTATCTTAGTTTACAAAAAGAAGTTTAGGAATGTATTAAATTGTATGTTGGCATTTAATACATTCCAAAATTTCTTTTTGTAACTTAAGATAGTTCTATCAGTAACTATATCTCTCTTGTTAATTATATTTTTAACTTTATCTAACAGATCTCAAGATGGACAGCTAGCCTGAAACCGGCCATTGAAAATAATAAATAGCGATCAAAGACTGAAATGCCATATTTTTATTAGAGGGTTCTCTGAAAATGCACTATACCTAAATTTTGAACAAAAACAAAAACTTACTATATTCATTCCTGTGCGACAAACAGAGTCATATCAGCAACTGATGTAGTATATGAAGAGGAGTCAGTAAGTAGCGTAGAATGCTCTAAATCTATGGGTGTACATGTGGATGAAAACTTCAACTGGAGGATAATGTTACTGAACTCTTCAAACACTTAGGGTCAGCTACTTCTGCTCTTCGTGTAGTAGCTAGTATTGGAAACAAACTTGTTAACCTTCTGACATAGTTGGTATATTTGCAACCGATGATGTCTTATGCAATAATTTTCTGGTGTAACTCAGCATATACACTCCTGGAAATGGAAAAAAGAACACATTGACACCGGTGTGTCAGACCCACCATACTTGCTCCGGACACTGCGAGAGGGCTGTACAAGCAATGATCACACGCACGGCACAGCGGACACACCAGGAACCGCGGTGTTGGCCGTCGAATGGCGCTAGCTGCGCAGCATTTGTGCACCGCCGCCGTCAGTGTCAGCCAGTTTGCCGTGGCATACGAAGCTCCATCACAGTCTTTAACACTGGTAGCATGCCGCGACAGCGTGGACGTGAACCGTATGTGCAGTTGACGGACTTTGAGCGAGGGCGTATAGTGGGCATGCGGGAGGCCGGGTGGACGTACCGCCGAATTGCTCAACACGTGGGACGTGAGCTCTCCACAGTACATCGATGTTGTCGCCAGTGGTCGGCGGAAGGTGCACGTGCCCGTCGACCTGGGACCGGACCGCAGCGACGCACGGATGCACGCCAAGACCGTAGGATCCTACGCAGTGCCGTAGGGGACCGCACCGCCACTTCCCAGCAAATTAGGGACACTGTTACTCCTGGGGAATCGGCGAGGACCATTTGCAACCGTCTCCATGAAGCTGGGCTACGGTCCCGCACACCGTTAGGCCGTCTTCCGCTCACGCCCCAACATCGTGCAGCCCGCCTCCAGTGGTGTCGCGACAGGCGTCAATGGAGGGACGAATGGAGACGTGTCGTCTTCAGCGATGAGAGTCGCTTCTGCCTTGGTGCCAATGATGGTCGTATGCGTGTTTGGCGCCGTGCAGGTGAGCGCCACAATCAGGACTGCATACGACCGAGGCACACAGGGCCAACACCCGGCATCATGGTGTGGGGAGCGATCTCCTACACTGGCCGTACACCACTGGTGATCGTCGAGGGGACACTGAATAGTGCACGGTACATCCAAACCGTCATCGAACCCATCGTTCTACCATTCCTAGACCGGCAAGGGAACTTGCTGTTCCAACAGGACAATGCACGTCCGCATGTATCCCGTGCCACCCAACGTGCTCTAGAAGGTGTAAGTCAACTACCCTGGCCAGCAAGATCTCCGGATCTGTCCCCCATTGAGCATGTTTGGGACTGGATGAAGCGTCGTCTCACGCGGTCTGCACGTCCAGTACGAACGCTGGTCCAACTGAGGCGCCAGGTGGAAATGGCATGGCAAGCCGTTCCACAGGACTACATCCAGCATCTCTACGATCGTCTCCATGGGAGAATAGCAGCCTGCATTGCTGCGAAAGGTGGATATACACTGTACTAGTGCCGACATTGTGCATGCTCTGTTGCCTGTGTCTATGTGCCTGTGGTTCTGTCAGTGTGATCATGTGATGTATCTGACCCCAGGAATGTGTCAATAAAGTTTCCCCTTCCTGGGACAATGAATTCACGATGTTCTTATTTCAATTTCCAGGAGTGTACAAAGAAAACATTGATTGCACAAAAGCGAGCAACAACAATGTGTGATGTTCACCCGTGACTTCATGTCATGGAGCTGGTATCTTAGCCGTCACGATACATAACAAAAATCATCATAAATAATCCAACACAATCTGAGAAGAACAATGTTGTCCATACACACAGTAATAGAGGGAAAAATGGCCTTTATTACCTACTACTGAAGTTGCCACTGGTTCAGAATGGAGTTAAATATACAACATAGTTTTTTTCACCTTTTGCGCAATAACATAAAATGTCTGACTGATAGGAAAGCAAGTTTTAAATCTAAACTAAAATCGTTTCTTTTGTGCAACTTCTTCTACTGCGTGGACGAATCTCTATTTAAATACTGGTAACCTACGAAAAACAGTGTCTTTACGTGTAATTGAATGGGTAGGACTAAAAAGTAATGTTTTGATCGACTATAACACTAACCGCGTACGTAACTAATTAACTAACTACTACGTAACTGTGTAACTAACCCAACAGTGTGCAAGCCTCTTCAGCCCAGAACAGTTACTGCAACCTACATCCACTGGAACCTGCTTATTGTATTCATGCCTAGGAATCTCTCCGCTATTTTTGTGCCCTGCACTTCTCTCAGTTACCAAAGCGGCGATTCCTAGATGTCTCAGGGAATATCCTGTAAAGCGATGTCTTCTTTTAGCCATGTCGTGGGATATGCGAGGGTTGTAACTTTAATTTATTTACAGCCCGTACAAAATAGAAACGTGTTTCAAAGTTTTACTGACCTTCAGAGTAGCCACCAGCATTGTGTATAACCCGCTGCCAGCGATGCGGAAGTCGTAGGATACTCTTAGCAGTGCCAGTTGTGTTGACAGGTCGATCGACGCGGTCTATTGTCCGACGAATTCGTAGCAGTTCTGAAGCGAATGCCGTGGAGTGTTTCCTTCAGTTTAGGCTTAAGTCAGGGGAGTGCAGTAGGTGGTATAGCACTTAGCAGCCCCATCAGTCAAACAAATCAGTAACAGCTTGCACTGTACGTGCTTGTGCATTGACCTGCAAAATGATGGTCAGGTCCTGCAGGATGTGTCATCACTTCTGTCTCTAAGCTGGTCGTAGGTTGTGTTCCAAAAATGAACAACATCAGCAAGGAAGCTTCAAAAACTGCGCATACTCTGCGGTAGAGGAAACATAAGTCTGGCAAAACGTGCCTCTAAGTAAAAAAACACTGATGTGAAACTTCCTGGCAGATTAAAACTGTGTGCCCGACCGAGACTCGAACTCGGGACCTTTTCCTGGTAGAGCACTTGCCCGCGAAAGGCAAAGGTCCCGAGTTCGAGTCTCGGTCGGGCACACAGTTTTAATCTGCCAGGAAATTTCATATCAGCGCACACTCCGCTGCAGAGTGAAAATCTCATTCTGGAAACACTGATGTGTTAGACGTCGGCTAGTTTGACTGCAGGAAAGGTAAAGGCACCAGAGACGCAGGTATATTGGAAGCAAGATTTGTCGACCTGGAAAAAGCGTTCGACAGTGTAAAATGGTGCAAGAGATTCGAAATTCTGAGAAAAATGGGGTGCGCTATAGGGAAAGATGGGTAATATACAACATGTACAAGAATCAGGAGGGAACGATAAGGGCGGGAGACGAAGAACGAAGTGCTCGTATTAAAAAGGGTGTAAGACAGGGTTGCAGTCCCTGTTCAATCCGAACATCGAGAAAGCAATGACGGAAATGAAGGAAGGGTTCAAGAGAGGAATTAAAATTCGTAGCGAAAAGATATCGCTGGTAAGTTCGCTGATGACATTGCCATGCTCAGTGAAAGTGAAGAAGAATTACATGATCTGCTGAATGGAATGAGCAATCTAATGAGTATAGAAAATGGATCGAGATTAAATCGAAGAAAGACCTGGGTAATGAGAAGTATCAGAAATGAGAACAGCAAGAAACTTAACGCCATAATTCGTGATCGCGGAGTAGATGAAATTAAGAATTTCAGCCTAGACAGCAAAAAACCCATGGTGGACGGTGCAAGGAGGACATAAAAAGCAGATAAGCGCTGGCAAAAAGGGCATTCTTGGCCAAGAGAAGTCTTAATTTGAGGAAGAAATTTCTGAGAATCTACGTTTCGAACACTACTTAAGGATGATGAGCCAGCGTCGGTTCGAAAGCTGGTTGGTGGGAGAGTAGAACTTCTCAAAGCATTCTACGGCTCCTCATACTACCATCAAGATGCACGTACTATTTTAAAAAGGTGTCGTAAATTCGAGCGCTTATTTCTTGAGACAGCGTATCGGAGCCTGCACAAGTTACCCCGACGAATTCCGTCCAGTATTTGAGTATCACAGCACCTAGAGACTTTCAACAAACTAGAAAACTTATGTCAACCCTTTTCCAAACTTTTTCTGGCTTACAGCCACACAAAATAATCAAAGAAAAAACGTTTAACGGTTACTACGTTTTCGCTGTTCTTGCACTAAAACTTCAGTATGAGACATAACGTTCTAATGTAATGCAGTCGCTACCTGTTTTGCAGACAGTATCCGTATATATCACTAAATATACATACAGAATTACATCATTGCACAACATTAATTCAGGAGAAAAACTAGGTTTTCAGAAATATATGAATAGTTGTTCCTATTGGTTGGATAAATCTATTCAGAATTTAAAAAAAACTGCGTTGGAAAATTGTTCTGATAAGAGCCTACCATATATGGCTTACGATAATTGAGAGAGTCATTATATTATTAAGGCCGTATTTCGGACAGGTATATCAGATACTATGGATCCATTCCGTCAAGTATTTAGTTAACTGCTCGTTTCTACATCAAGTGTTGTTAGTACTTCCGCATAATTTAGCGTCTATAACAGCAAAGGACTTGGAAGAGCAGTTGAATGGAATGGATGGCGTCTTGAAGGGAGGATATAAGATGAACATCAACAAAAGCAAAACGAGGATAATGGAATGTAGTCGAATTAAGTCGGGTGATGTTTAGGGTATTAGATTAGGAAATGAGAGACTTAAGGCAGTAAATGAGTTTTGATATTTGGGGGGCAAAATAACTGATGATGGTCGAAGTAGAGAGGATATAAAATGTAGACTGGCAATGGCAAGGAAAGCGTTTCTCAAGAAGAGAAATTTGTTAACATCGAGTATAGACTTAAGTGTCAGGAAGTCATTTCTGAAAGTATTTGTATGGAGTGTAGCCATGTATGGAAGTGAAACATGGACGGTAAATGATTTGGACAAGAAGAGAATAGAAGCTTTCGAAATGTGGTGCTACAGAAGAATGCTGAAGATTAGATGGGTAGATCACATAACTAATGAGGAAGTATTGAATAGGATTGGGGAGAAGAGAAGTTTGTGGCACAACTTGACCAGAAGAAGGGATCGGTTGGTAGGACATGTTCTGAGGCATCAAGGGATCACCAATTTAGTATTGGAGGGCAGCGTGGAGGGTAAAAATCGTAGGGGGAGACCAAGAGATGAATACACTAAGCAGATTCAGAAGGATGTAGGTTGCAGTAGGTACTGGGAGATGAAGAAGCTTGCACAGGATAGAGTAGCATGGAGAGCTGCATCAAACCAGTCTCAGGACTGAAGACCACAACAACAACAACAACATTTAATTGCTTATAACGCAGTTGTTGTTACTATTTCCAGTTTTGGTTTTGACTTTTTCATTCCTCTATGGGTGAATGATCCGAAACTAAAGAAACCAACACAGTTAGGGTTTTGCGCCTTGAACCCTGAAAGTTCTAAATGCTTAACACCAAATATTTAACACGTTAAGTCATCCGTAGAGTAATCAGAAGTTTGAATCTGTTTTATACGTGCGAATTCGGTTTCTTAAGGAATGGGGAATGCAGATTACTGGTGTGTTTCTAACTCGTAATGTATAACAGTTTGTACCGGCTGCATCGTTCACTGGGCGTTAAATACTCTAAGTACTCATTGTCACCCGCCAAATGTCATCTGTTCCTTCGAAGCTGTTGCGACTACGTTTTGTACTGTTATTTCCTTATTATCAGAATGGTTCAAATGGCTCTAAGCACTATGGGACTTAACATCTGAGGTCATAAGTACCCTAGAATTAGTACTACTTAAACCTAACTAACCTAAGGGCATCACACACATCCAAACCTGAAGCAGGATTCGAACCTTCGACCGTAGCGGCCGCGGGGTTCCAGACTGTAGCGCCTAGAACCGCTCGGCCACTCTGGCCGGCAGTAGCCTTCCCTTCTTCCGGTATCTACGAGTGTTTGCTCAGCTAATTCTACTTTCGCAGCACTACTGTACACAGGGATTGAACTCGGTCCTTTGACTCCAAACTGCACAGCTGTGAGCTGAAACCGAGCTGAGTAATTTGAGGTACATAACCAGTAGAGCAAGTGAAAACATAAAGGCGTTGTGGGGGTGTCGAATGTGAACACATGCGAGGCTTATGTGTGTACTCTTCGTCTTTCGATTTAATTTTCTCATTATGATAGTACTGAACAGTGATCTGTTTTAATTGTTAAAAACCACTCAAAAGCCAAGATCGCTCAAAATACTTTTTATTCAAGTCAACCGGTTTCAACAGGTTATCTTCAGGTCGTAGACATTTATTTCTAGTAAAACACGTTCATTTTACGCTGACCCTCATGCACAAGATGTCAAGTGGATAAAATTCAGCACATTATAAACCTTTATCATCGCTAAAATATTTAAAAACGCAAGGCACCCTGTCCAAAAGGCCGTGTCCATATACATATTGCTCACAGATGCTTGTTACATGATACAACTACGATACACAATAGCACATGTGAACGGATAGCGTATGTAAACAGATGTGCTATCGTGTGCCGTAATTGTGTCATGTAACAAGCATCTGTGAGCAATATGTATATGGACATGGCCTTTTTGACAAGATGCTGTGTATTTCGAAATATTTTAGCGATGACAAACGTTTATAATGTGCTGAATTTTATCCACTCGACATCTTGTGCATGAGGGTCAGCGTAAAATGAACATGTTTTAATACAACAAAAAAAAAAAAAAGATTTAAGACCTGAAGATGACAGCAAGTGGGGTAGCCGCGCGGTCCGAGGCACCTTGTCACGCTTCGTGCGGCTCACCCCGTCGGAGGTTCGAGTCCTCCCTCGCGGGCCGGAGTGACCGAGCGGTTCTAGGCGCTACAGTCAGGAACCGCGCGACCGCTACGGTCGCAGGTTCGAATCCTGCCTCGGGCATGGATGTGTGTGATGATGAAGTTAATTATGTTTAAGTAGTTCTAAGTTCTAGGGGACTCATGACGTCAGAATTCAAGTCCCATAGTGCTCAGAGACATTTGAACCATCGAGTCCTCCCTCGGACATGTGTGTGTGTGTTGTCCATAGCGTACGTTAGTTTGAGTCAAGTAGTGTGAAGGCTTAGGGACCGATGACCTCATTAATTTCGTCCCATAAGGCCTTACCACCAATTTCCAAATTTTTCTTGAATAAAAAATATTTTGTGTTTTCGTGTTTAGCAACAAATGACTTCCTGCTGCATTTAATGTAGTGGCACAGCACTGAAAAACCAGAGTTGCCAAATCAGCTTTTTTTAGAGCTAACTCTGCCTCTTTTTTAATGCCATTTAGCTGGCAAATGAGTATTTTTTTTTTCGCAGTCATTGTCATATTTTCTAGATTTTTTTCTTGACTGGAAGAAAGCTATAAAATCCATGTTTATTTGCGTCGAACTAAGACCTCAAAACAGGTTTCGATATTCCACGAAAATGTATTATTAGACTGAATCAAAAAGCACGGCAAAGTAAATTAAAGCTGTGTTGGTTTGTCTTCTGGGCTCGTCGGCATACACATACGCAGCTGAGAGCCTTCGTAGAAACATTGATGCTGCATAATAGACAGCAGCAAAGCATCGCAACTTCACAGTAATGAAGGAAGCTGTTCCAAGCAAAGCGGACTCAGGAGTCACACGCTCCACAGTTCTACATCTACATCTACATCTACATCTACATGATTACTCTGCAATTCACATTTAAGTGCTCGGCAGAGGGGTCAACGAACCACAATCATACTATCTCTCTACCATTCCACACCCGAACAGCGCGCGGGCAAAACGAACACCTAAGCCTCTCTGTTAGAGCTCTGATTTCTCTTATTTTATTTTGATGATCATTCCTACCTATGTAGGTTGGGCTCAACAAAATATTTTCGCATTCGGAAGAGGAAGTTGGTGACTGAAATTTCGTAAATAGATCTCGCCGCGACGAGAAACGTCTTTGCTTTAATGACTCCCATCCCAACTCGCGTATCACATCTGCCGCACTCTCTCCCCTATTACGCGATAATACAAAACGAGCTGCCCTTTTTTGCACCCTTTCGATGTCCTCCGTCAATCCCACCTGGTAAGGATCCCACACCGCGTAGCAATATTCTAACAGAGGACGAACGAGTGTAGTGTAAGCTGTCTCTTTAGTGGACTTGTTGCATCTTCTAAGTGTCCTGCCAATGAAACGCAACCTTTGGCTCGCCTTCCCCACAATATTATCTATGTGGTCTTTCCAACTGAAGTTGTTCGTAATTTTAACACCCAGGTACTTAGTTGAATTGACAGCCTTGAGAATTGTCCTGTTTATCGAGTAATCGAATTCCAACGGATTTCTTTTGGAACTCATGTGGATCATTTCACACTTTTCGTTATTTAGCGTCAACAGCCACCTGCCACACCATACAGCAATCTTTTCTAAATCGCTTTGCAACTGATACTGGTCTTCGGATGACCTTACCAGACGGTAAATTACAGCATCATCTGCGAACAACCTAAGAGAACTGCTCAGATTGTCACCCAGGTCATTTACATAGATCAGGAACAGTAGAGGGCCCAGGACGCTTCCCTGGGGAACACCTGATGTCACTTCAGTTTTACTCGATGATTTACCGTCTATTATTACGAACTGCGACCTTCCTGACAGAAAATCACGAATCCAGTCGCACAACTGAGACGATACCCCATAGGCCCGCAGCTTGATTAGAAGTCGCTTGTGAGGAACGGTGTCAACTGCTTTCCGGAAATCTAGAAATACGGAATCAACTTGAGATCCCCTGTCGATAGCGGCCATTACTTCGTGCGAATAAAGAACTAGCTGCGTTGCAGAAGAACGATGTTTTCTGAAACCATGCTGATTACGTATCAATAGATCGTTCCCTTCGAGGTGATTCATAATGTTTGAATACATTATATGCTCCAGAACCCTACTGCAAACCGACGTCAATGATATAGGTCTGTAGTTCGATGGATTACTCCTCCTACCCTTCTTAAACACTGGTGCCACCTGCGCAATTTTCCAATCTGTAGGTACAGACCTATCGGTGCGCGAGCGGTTGTATATGATTGCTAAGTAGGGAGCTATTGTATCAGCGTAGTCTGAAAGGAACCTAATCGGCATACAATCTGGACCTGAAGACTTGAAAGTATCAAGCGACTTGAGTTGCTTCGCAACCCTTAAGGTATCTACTTCTAAGAAACTCATGCTAGCAGCTTTTTGTGCTTCAAATTCTGGAATATTCCAGTCATCTTCCCTGGTGAACGAATTTCGGAAAACTGCGTTCAGTAACTCCGCTTTAGCGGCACAGTCGTCGGTAACATTGACTGCGTCTTGCCGCTTGTGTACTTTACATACGACCAGAATTTCTTCGGATTTTCAACCAAATTTCGAGACAATGTTTCGTTGTGGAACCTATTAAAGGCATCTCGCATTGAAGTCCGTGCCAAATTTCGCGCGTCTGTTGCTATAAACAACGTGCCAGCGACTGAACCGAGGAGAGGAACAGCGAACTACTATTCAGAGAGAAAAGTGGCGACCGGTTGGGTGCACCATCTTTCACGCCTTGTTAATTACGTAGCCCGCTGCAGAGGCACTGCAGCCGCCTCAGCTACGTAGCGAGCCAGCAGGACGAATAATTATAGGTATGACGGGGAATGACAGAGTTTGTTTGCCGCTAACAATAATAGTTATGGCATTAGATTTTTTTCCGTGTCGGTGAGGACGGCAGGGAGAAGTGGCGTGGGCGGCATAAGTCAAAGAGGGAAGCATCTGGACTTCTACAAGAGCGTGACCGTTTTGCTTGTGAGTGCAGGTGGTGGCATCTCGCCATAGAGTCGTCCCATTAGGGCTGCCCAGTCTTCAGCATGACAATGCCGCATTATCCACCTCATGTGTGCGACTGACAGAGCTTTATGATTTGCTGTGGGAAGGAGAGCATTGTCCGCCGCAAGTGTGGTATGCCCGTGTATTTCTCTGGCACCATGATCAGCGTGGGAGAGCATAGACTTTGGCGGCAAGCTGCCTCATTAGAGCCATGTCTACGCAGGAGTTCTGGCTCATTGCTGTAAGTACGTCACTGGCGCAATCTGCGTAGGCAACTCGGCCATTGGAGGGGACACCTTTTTGTGACACCACATGGATTTCCAGAATGAGGTTTTCACTCTGCAGCGGAGTGTGCGCTGATATGAAACTTCCTGGCAGATTAAAACTGTGTGCCTGACCGGGACTCGAACTCGAGCACTTGCCCGCGAAAGGCAAAGGTCCCAAGTTCGAGTCTCGGTCCGGCACACAGTTTTAATCTGCCAGGAAGTTTCATATCAGCGCACAATTCCGCTGCAGAGTGAAAATCTCATTCTGGAAACATCCCCCACGCTGTGGCTGAGCCATGTCTCCGCAATATCCCTTCTTTCAGGAGTGCTAGTTCTGCAAGGTTCACAGGAGAGCTTCTATAAAGTGTGGAAGGTAGGAGACGAGGTAATGGCAGAAGTAAAGCTGTGATGACGAGGTGTGAGTCGTGCTTGGGTAGCTCAGTTGGTAGAGCACTTTCCCGCGAAAGGCAAAGGACCCGAGTTCGAGTCTCGGTCCGGCACACAGTTTTAATCTGCCAGGAAGTTTCACCACATGGATTTGGTGTCGAGGACGGAAGAGAGGAGAGATTCTCGTGGCATTCTGTGGATATCCACCATAGAGGACACAGTCTAGGCAGTTTGGCCAAGATAAGTTGGACGCTTGGCAAATTGACGGAGAGTCACCACAGAGGACAGTCTTGGTTCTTTGGGCGCGCCTGTCGTGATTCTCTGCGCATCTCAGCATTAGGGTACGCTGGCCATGGCCTTGGCAGTTTCGCACATACTGCCAGTCTTCACATCACCTGTTTGGCAGTTCGGTCGTGAGCATGTTGGTCGCCCGATCCTATTAGCAATGTGTGTCTGAGAACTTAGTCTTCACTGCAACGAGTCCATCTGTTCTGGAGCCCTGCATTTCAACCAACCTATATCGTATTGACGTTCAGCTAGCGATTCACAATCTCCGTCAGTATTTGACATGTAGTTAGAAAGCGTTGCTGCTACTACCTTGAGGGAGCCACCGTTTTATATTGACCCCCGCCCCTTTTACTAACTATGCCAACCATTCACATCGTCGTCCACTGTGAATTTCGTTTCACTTTTTTGTTTTGTTTTGTAATTTAACTTGTGTGCGAATTCTGAGAATGCACGTGTTGGATTTCTAATAAACTAAGTCTGGAAAGAGCAATATTTCATTGCAGTACCCTATTCTTCCTGACCGTTTGAATTGCACACATCAAAAAAAGTTTTGCATCACCCTAGTTCCGAGAACTCCTGAAGATAGACGTTGACTGTGGATATTGCGCCACAGACGCAGACTCTTTGGCTGTTCAGAGATGTCACTGAACCCGCCCAAAGATATAAATAACCATGCATGAGCAGCGCCTATTCGACGGAGGGGGTCCGACAGCCGATCTGTTCCAGTCATTCCACCAGGAAGGAGGTACACGGCTCGTGTTGTCTGTAGTTAAACCATACCTAGACGGTCAATACCGCGGTTCGATCGCGTCCGCATTGTCACTTTGTGCCAGGAAGAGCTCTCAACAAGGGAAGTGTCCAGGCGTCTCGGAGTGGACCAGAGCGATGTTGTTCGGACATGGAGGAGATACAGAGAGACAGGAACTACCGATGACATGCCTCGCTCAGGCCGCCCAAGGGCGACGACTGCAGTGGATGACCGTTAGCTACCGGATTATGGCTAGGAGGAACCCTGACAGCAGAGTCACCATATTGAATAATGCTTTTCGTGAAGCCACAGGTCGTCGTGTTATGACTCAAACAGTGCGCAATAGGCTGCACGATCGCAACTTCACTCCCGACGTCCATTGCGAGGTCCATCTTTGCAACCACGACACCATGCAGCGCGGTAAAAATGGGCCCAACAACATGCCGAATGGACCGCTCAGATTTGGCATCACGTTCTCTTCACCGATGAGTGTCGCTTATTCCTTCAACCAGACAATCGTCGGAGACGTATATGAAGGCAACCCGGCCAGGCTGAACGCCTTAGACACACAGTCCAGCGAGTGCAGCAAGGTGGAGGTTCCCTGATGTTTTGGGGTGGCATTATGTGCGGCCGACGTACGCCGCTGGTGGTCATGGAAGGCACCGTAACAGGTGTACGATATGTGAATGCCATCCTGCGACCGATAGTGCAGCATACTGGCGAGGCATTCGTCATCTTGGACGACAATTCGCGTCCCTATTGTGCACATCTTGAGAATGGCTTCCTTCAGGATAACGACACCGCTCGACTAGAGTAGCCAGCATGTTCTCCAGACACGAACCCTATCGAACATGCCTGGGATGGATTGAAAAGGGCTGTTTATGGGTGATGTGACCCACCAACCACTCTGAAGGATCTACGCCGAATCGCCGTTGAAGAGTGGGACAATATCGACCAACAGTGCCTTGATGAACTTGTGGATAGTATGCCACGACAAATACAGGTATGCATCAACGCAAGAGGACGTGCTACTGGGTATTAGAGGTACCGGTGTGAACAGCAGTCTGGACCACCACCTCTGAATGTCTCGCTGTATGGTGGTACCACATGCAATGTGTGGTTTTCATGAGCAATGAAAAAGGTTCAAATCATGTTTGTGTTGATCTCTATTCCAAATTTCTGTACAGGTTTCGGAACTCTCGGTACCGAGGTGATGCAAATCATTTTTTGACGTGTTTATAATAAAGTTTTGTGAGCTGAGGGTACGAAATACGGGTAGCAAACCTTACAAATGCAGTAGTGCAAAAAAAAAGTAAGTACCGAGTAGAAACATTATTTGTCTTTAATGTGAGAAAAAGAAAGTGATGCGAAAGAAAATAACATGAAATTGTTTATTTAAATCCATTTCTGACTCAAAATAACGAGGTTTAAATGAGCTGATATTTTATACGCATACGACAGAAAAGAAATCTCAAATTCTTATATTTGCATTCGAAGTACAAGTGCATCTAGATATCATTTCTCTGTCGAGATGCACAAGGCACGCCTCTAAATTTTTTATTATTTGGTGTTTTCTCGAAGCTTTAAATTTTGGAATATGTATACATTTTTTCCGGCTATTAAAGCCATTAAAATGAAACGTCATACACGTGTTTAAGATATGATGCAAAATCCTGTGGAACAGTTGCTGCTGTTTGCTCCCATTCCCCAAATCAACCAAGCAATCAAGAGTTACACACTGACGTTGCTTTAAGCTCATTTGTATAGTTGATATGAGTAAATGTAAGTAAGTTATTTTTCAAGACCTTAAGTCTAAACAAAAAAAACACCCTCAAAATAATATCAGCGTGGATTACGTTTTGGTTTGTTTCTGTATAATGCTTGATCGAACTAGTCTTCGTAAAGTTGGACTTATTTAGCAATATCTACCTTACTGCATTTATGCATGCATCCCTCCATCTCTTAAATACCTTAGACAGTATAATCACTGCAAAAATAAAACAGCAAGAATAAACTTGTTGTTATATTTCAGTTTTTTTAAAAACACTTTTAGGTTATCCGTCTTGGATAGTTCGCAACATTGCGAAAAACGGTAGATAGTCGTCAATGCTTTTCGGTTCACTCCTTTGCCTTGTCACCCTGTTTTCGCATCCTTTACACGACTCAGCGCTGCTGTACTAATTTCGAACGGACGCAAACGGCGACTCGTGCATATCAGTTAGGCCTCCCTCAGATGTTTCGCGTGGTTCTGCTGTCATATGGGCCACGACCGAGCGCCAGTTATTATATTTAATGTAGTGTGGAAACAGCACTCATTTTGGAGCATTATGTGCACCACAAAGAAATTCGTGGAAAAAATGAGGAGAACTGTTTACGCAAGATTTTACCACTGCAAGTGTTTTGGTAAAACTTCTAGTAAACCCTGTAATGGGAAACGTAGCTGTATAATGGCAAGAAACAGCCTCTGTAGTGAATTAAAGAAGTAATTATCTCACAAGAGTTAAACACCAGAAAAGAATGCTGGAGTGAAAGAAGGTCTGGACCAAAATTCTGCGAAATCTCGACACAGTTTGTCTCTGCACGTGGAAATTAAGAGATTATCGTGTAGCAACACCATCAAAATAGACTTGGATGTTCATCCCTAGGAGTTTACTTTAGAGCACATGGTTCAGTGTCCACACCAACTTTTGCGTGTTCAGTTGTACCTCTGGTGTCTCGGTGAGGTGGAATCGCTGGTTTTGGATGTTCAGTTTTTCATTTATGCAGATGAAGTGTGGCTCATTCTGTCAGGATGTGTGGACTCTCAGACGTTCATTAACAAGAGTCGACCCCGCGTCAGTCTTACGAGGTGCATTCAAGTTCTAAGGCCTCCGATTTTTTTTCTCCGGACTGGAAAGAGATAGAAACATGCGCATTGTTTTAAAATGTGGCCGCGTTCATTGTCAATACGTCCCAGAAATGGCAGCACCGTACGGCAGATGGAATTTTACCGCCAGCGGCGAGGTTGGTTGGTTGGTTGGTTGTTTGGGGAAGGAGACCAGACAGCGTGGTCATCGGTCTCATCGAGTTAGGGAAGGACGAGGAAGGAAGTCGGCCGTGCCCTTTCAGAGGAACCAACCCGGTATTTGCCTGGTGTGATTTAGGGAAATCACGAAAAACCTAAATCAGGAGTGCCGGACGCGGGATTGAACCGTCGTCCTCCCGAATGCGAGTCCAGCGGCGAGAATGAGAACTGTTTCAAATACTTAAAATGGTGACGTTTTCCTTACTTGAACAGCGTGCAATCATTCGTTTTCTGAATTTGCGTGGCGTGAAACCAATTGAAATTCATCGACAGTTGAAGGAGACATGTGGTGATGGAGTTATGGACGTGTCGAAAGTGCGTTCGTGGGTGCGACAGGTTAATGAAGGCAGAACATCGTGTGACAACAAACCGAAACAACCTCGGGCTCGCACAAGCCGGTCTGACGACACGATCGAGAAAGTGGAGAGAATTGTTTTGGGGGATCGCCGAATGACTGTTGAACAGATCGCCTCCAGAGTTGGCATTTCTGTGGGTTCAGTGCACACAATCCTGCATGACGACCTGAAAATGCGAAAAGTATCATCCAGGTGGGTGCCACGAATGCTGACGGACGACCACACGGCTGCCCGTGTGGCATGTTGCCGAGCAATGTTGACGCGCAACGACAGCAGGAATGGGACTTTCTTTTCGTCGGTTGTGACAATGGATGAGACGTGGATGCCATTTTTCAATCCAGAAACAAAGCGCCAGTCAGCTCAATGGAAGCACACAGATTCTCCGCCACCAAAAAAATTTCGGGTAACCGCCAGTGCTGAAAAAATGATGGTGTCCATGTTCTGGGAAATCGATGGCGTAATCCTTACCCATTGCGTTCCAAAGGGCACTACGGTAACAGGTGCATCCTACGAAAATGTTTTGAAGAACAAATTCCTTCCTGCACTGCAACAAAAACGTCCGGGAAGGGCTGTGCGTGTGCTGTTTCACCAAGGCAACGGACCCGCACATCGAGCTAACGTTACGCAACAGTTTCTTCGTGATAACAACTTTGAAGTGATTCCTCATGCTCCCTACTCACCTGACCTGGCTCCTAGTGACTTTCGGCTTTTTCCAACAATAAAAGACACTCTCCGTGGCCGCACATTCACCAGCCGTGCTGCCATTGCCTCAGCGATTTTCCAGTGGTCAAAACAGACTCCTACAGAAGCCTTCGCCGCTGCCATGGAATCATGGCGTCAGCGTTGTGAAAAATGTGCACGTCTGCAGGGCGATTACGTCGAGAAGTAACGCCAGTTTCATCGATTTCGGGTGAGTAGTTAATTAGAAAAAAAATCGGAGGCCTTAGAACTTGTATGCACCTTGTACAGTAAACGTTTTCAGGGTTGGTTTCATTTTCCCGACGCTGTCGTTTTTTGCGCGACCTTGTCATTCCTGGTAACAGCAGGGCACTACGAACAATGTGGCTACGAACGGACAGCGTACAACGTAAGGAAATAAACTCGTTACTCACGTACTGCGCCGAAGCTCCACTGCGGCGGTTGTGGTCGAAGCTCACTCACCTGCAAACAGAAAAGAACGTAACTTGTTATGGGATCTGTTCTTTGTGAAGCGGTTGTTCTAATGGTATGCTTATTGGCAGCAGGTGTGAAAAGGGCAGACTATATGTGCTGTAGGGAGCCTAATACGTTATTCAGGATCAGTTTCGTTAATGTTCGCCTCCTGTCATGAGGAATCTTTTATAATGAAATTTATCGGAATTTCACCCAAAATGATGCAGAAATTACAAAAAAAGCACCAGTAGCGACAATTAACTATTCATGCCATTTTCTGGTTCAGTTGTTCATGCTAAGTGCTTTTTTTTCTCGTAACAGATTTTAGTCTACTACACTCAAGTACGAGTGCAACTGGTATAGGGATGCACGCGTATTCAAATACAGACATACAGTATGTAAACAGGCAGAATACGGCGCTGCGGTCGGCAACGCCTGTGTAAGACAACAAGCGTCTGGCGCAGTTGTAAGATCGGTTACTGCTGCTACAATTGCAGGTTATCAAGATCTGAGTGAGTTTGAACGTGGTGTTACAATCGGCGCACGAGCGGTGGGACACAGCATCTCAGAGGTAGCGGTGAAGTGGGGATTTTCCCGTACGACCATTTCACGAGTGTACCGTGAATATCAGGAAACCGATAAAACATCATACCTTCGACATCGCTGGAGCTGGAAATAGATCCTGCAAGGACTGGACCAACGACGGCAGAAGAGAATCGTTCAACGTGACACAAGTGCAACTCTTCCACAAATTGTAGTAGATTTCAATGCTGGGCCATCAACAGCTGCCACCGTGCGAACCATTCAACGAAACATCATCGATATGGGGTTTTGGAGCCGTATTCGATCATATAGTTTCAGTAAACTTATTCTCACTGGAGATTAACACTCCCTGAATGTATATTATTTCACACGTATAAGCTTCTTTGGTGATCATCGTGTAGACAGATAATCCGTAAGTCTTCACAGCAGCAATAGCTACAGTTCCACTTACTTTTCTAAATATTCCTATACTATCACAGAAGCAATCGCTTGCTGTTCATTAAACTATCACAGATGCTTGGCATGCTGTCATTTAACCTACCACAGTAGCTGAGGCACACTGTCCTTCGCACTTCAAATATTATTATTATTTTTTACACTCAAATACTTCATACAGACTTTTCATTTAATTTGAAACACTTTCCCTAAAAGTACCTCTTTAGGTCTACGTGGGGAAATAATCCTTTTATTCTTCCAGAATCCGGATATGCTAATAAATACGCACCTGGATTCGGTATATCAACTGTTATATATGGACCTGTATAAATTAGATTCCATTTTCTGATGGTCCATTTTCTGGTGGTCTTCTTCAACCTTGATGACTTGATGTGTCTTCTTAAAAGAATTTTCTGTCCGATATTGAAAGTCTGAATCCGTTTGATGTTTCTGTCATGGATTTCCTTTCGCTGTCTTGCTTTCTCCGTAATATTAATGAGAGCATTGCGATTTTTTTCTTCCCATGACGTTTTGGTGTCCTCGAGTTTAGGCAAGTTATCTACCCAAAAGTTTCTTTCGTTATCTCTGAACATCAGTTTTTTATAAGAGAAAACATAGATAAGAGAAAACATAGATAGCAGAGAAGCTATTCCATGGAGTAAATGGACGCTCCAAGGAATAATTGGGCTTGAAACTACTTTGCATTGATAATCGGTAAGATAAGAAGAGATATTTCGAGATATTTACTGAGTTATATAATTTATAAAATTTGTGAAAATATCGCGGAGAGGCCGCTGCAAGAGACATTACAGACCCACTCTTTTATCCTTGATGACTGCTCGATACAAAGCTTTACGCCTCGTCTGGGCCCGTCAACACCGACATTGGACTGGTGGTAACTGGAAACATGTTGCTTGGTCGGACGAGTCTCGTTTCAAATTGCATCGAGCGATGGAAGTGCACGGGTATGGAGGCAATCTCATGAATCCATGGACCCTGCATGTCAGCAGGAGACTATTCAAGCGGGTGGAGGCTCCATAATTGTATGGGACGGGTACAGTTGTAGTAATATGGGACCCCTAATACGTTAAGATGCCACTCTCACAGGTGACACGTACGTAATCATTCTGCCCGATCACGTGCATATATTCATGTCCATTGTGCATTCCGACGAGCTTGGGCAATTCCAGCAGGATAACGCGACACCCGACACATCTACTGAAAGGGTCCTGTAGCCACCTTTCATTAGTCCGGTAGCCCAATTTCACAAGTATTTCTCTTTCTTTTCCTTGTTTCTCTTTTCTCTTTACTCTCATAGTGGCGTGATTGAATGAATGTGGTTGTGTGTCACGTTGCTAGACGGTGGCGTAGTCTGCTGCAGAAAGTCTGCGATAGTGGTACAGATTCAGCAGCACTGGTACAGAATAGCCAACTCTCGTAGTGGTCAAGTAGGCAAAGAGGTTTTCGCTACCTGTGAGAAATCCACCTGCGTTAGGTTGGTGGCGGAAATGGCATCTTGGGCTTTCCGGTCCACGCGGAGCGTGGCGGAGGAGGCTGGAGAGGAAAAAGGGGGCAGTCTGCCGCCGGTACGGGAAGCGTCCACAGCTGTGCTCCAGTTGGAGAAGGGTGAGTTAGACTGACCGCGTGGCGCGCTGTTACTGGGCGAGGGGAGAGCTGTTAGCTTTTGGTCTCGCTTTTCAAATCTGGAAGATTGCTTTGCCTTGTCGCAGCAAGGAACGCAAAACTTGGGCAGATTTTTCTTTTAACAAATTTCTGTAGCAGACTTGGATCCGCCGGAAGAGCGCCACACAAAGGTGTCGATAAGATGTGTGCACTCGCTTCCGTATGAATGTCTGTTTGCCTTCAGCTGTGGCTGCATAAGCTTTCATTTTTCTAAATATTTAGAGCCTTGCCTTCTCGTAAATTTTCGTTGCTTTATGTGTCTTTCGTCCGTGGGGAGCCAACCACGTGGTAGAACATTATAGTTGTTGGGCTACCGGCATCACTAACTGTCCGATCGCATGTTTGTTTTAGATAATGTTAACATGATTGTGTGATGTGATATTGTAGCAATTTGGGCACCATACCTAGAAATTGCGTCTCCACAAACCACGTGTTATCAGCAATCGTGTATATGCCTCACGTCCTTATCTTAGGAATAAATGATTTTACCTACGATTTTCTCTTGTGTTCCTAGATTACGTTTTCGCACCTAAGTCACTCACCTCATAGCTTTCCCGTTAGCACATCCAATGCGTTTCCTTATGCACAGGTCCAGTGATTAATCTCCTCTTGTATTTTATAACAAATACGTTAGGTTAAGTCATATTTTCAGGTGTGTTGCTGGGAGCTGGTCTTATGCAGTGTTCATGCATTTTCTATTTTATTTTAAATGTTTGATTGTCGTGAACAGTGCACAGGCAATACTATTAATTACATCGTATCCGCTGTGAGCGACTTCACAACGTATGCATTTTTGTGAGTTTTTGGTCCGTGATCAAATTAATTTATTTTCCGACTCGATCAAACCTTCGATTATGGTTGTATGGTTGTATGGTTGTATGGTTAGAGTCGGTGGCGACCCTAATCTTCACACGTTAACTTCCCAAGCAATAAGTATTTACATTCCCAATAATAACGTAATAACCCGTAGAAACAGATTAGTTACACTACAATTGCTCCAAAGTGGATTCAGGAACACTCTTGTGAGTTTAAACACTTCCACTGGCCACCAAACTCCCCAGACATGAACATTACTGAGCATATCTCGGATGCCTTGCAACTTGCTGTTCAGAAGAGATCTCCACGCCCTCGTACTCTTACGGGTTTATGGACATTCCTGCAGGATTCATGGTGTCAGTTCCCTCCAGCACTACTTCAGGCATTAGTCAAGTCGACGCCACGTCGTGTTGTGACACTTGTGCGTGCTCGCGGGGGCCCTACACGATAACAGGCAGGTGTACCAGTTCCTTGGGCTCTTCAGTATACATTTCTTTTGTCTATGACATTTACCATTAGTGGGCGACCGAAACTTTGATGGCCAAATTATTCGAATGGTTTGGCATATACTTAGAGCCGTAAAGGGCAAACACTCTAGCGGAAGACAGAGACTGGAACACATGCAACAAAAAAATGACCGAGGTGTAAGTATTTCTCTGAGATGAAGAGTTTGTAACGTATCATTCCTTGTCCTCCCCTTGGGCTAATCCTCTGGCACATATATGTTTCTCATATGTATGTATGTATGTATGTACGTGTGTGTGCGTGTGTGCGTGTGTGTGTGTGTGTGTGTGTGTGTGTGTGTGTGTGTGTGTGTCTTTTCCTCTCATCACTTACATTCAGTCCTTCGTCATTATTTATGAGATATAGCTATCGATCATCAGAATTATTTTTGTAGCACCATGTTTGAGAAGCTTTTGCTCTCCGATTGTTCTATAGTTTATCACGCACGATTCAGGTCCATATAAGGGAAAACTGGAGGAAGCAATTCCAGAAAACATTTCCCAACGGTTACGTTTGTACTAGTTTTAAAAAGTTCCTCTTTTAGACAAAGTTTCTTGTTATTGCCAGTCAGCATCTTATATCTGTTGGGGATTGGCAAGACAGGCGACCCACTATGAGGAAGCCGAAAGGCACGCGTTTAAGCTCACGCAAGCTGGCGTGAGGTCTGGAATAGGTCAAGGAAAATATACTAGCAAAAAACGTACGTAGCTGCTGGAATACTTAACTTTAATCCATAATTGGTGAACATCGCTCTTGACGGTACATGTTTTACAGCATCAATAGTAACTGGTAATGGCGCCTTGCTAGGTCGTAGCAAATGACTTAGCTGAAGGCTATGCTAACTATCGTCTCGGCAAATGAGAGCGTATTTTGTCAGTGAACCATCGCTAGCAAAGCCGGTTGTACAACTGGGGCGAGTGCTAGGAAGACTCTCTAGACCTGCCGTGTGGCGGCGCTCGGTCTGCAATCACTGATAGTGGCGACACGCGGGTCCGACGTATACTAACGGGCCGCGGCCGATTTAAAGGCTACCACCTAGCAAGTGTGGTGTCTGGAGGTGACACCACAATATCCGTCCGCCCCAATAGCTAAATGGTCAGCGCGTTGGAATGCCACGCACGGGGGCCCGGATTCGATTCGCCGGCTGGGGTGGGAGATTTTCTCCCCTGAGGGACTGATTGTCGTGCTGTCCCCATCATCATTTCATCCCCACTGTCGACGCGCAGGTCGCCCAGTGTGGCGTCGCATTCAGTAAGACTTGCACTCGGCCGGCCGAACTTGCCCCCTGGGAACTCCCGGCCACTGACGCCATGCGATCATTTCCAGCATCTCACATTCTCTCCACGTCGGTTATCGTTTTGCTAGCTAAACAGGAAAACTCATTTACTGTTTTATGTTTCTCACTCCCTTAATTAATTCTCTCAGTCTCGCCTGGTGGTCTCTCATCCCGGTCAGTGGTTTCAAATGGTTCAAACGGCTCTGAGCACTATGGGACTTAACTTCTGAGGTCGTCAGTCCCCTAGAACTTAGAACTACTTAAACCTAACTATAACCTAAGGACACCAGACACACATCCATGCCCGAGGCAGGATTCGAACCTGCTACCGTAGCGGTTGAGCGGTTCCAGACTGACGCGCCTAGAACCGATCGGCCACATCGGCCGGCCGTTCTCCAGTTTGTAGACTGGTACATATGTTTCTCCTGGTGAGGACACCATCCTGAGTAGTCTCCTCTCAGACACCCAGTGGGGGTGGGGGCGGGGGGTGGGGGGACTGTTTTACTTCTAACATATATTGCGCAAGAAGACGCCATCGTAGGAAGTAGAGCTTCACATCCTCGGGAAGTATAACGGATGTAGTTTCTCGTTTCCCCTTTCGTAGCATCACCACTACAAGACTGTGTTGCATCAATGTTAAAAATTCAACCACACAAACCGGTATTCTTGTAGACTACTGAAAAGGCTGTTGTCCCTCTCCAGACACCACTGATTTGCCTACTCTCTCCACGAACACCCCTCCATTGTGGTGGCACCTACGGTACAGCTGTGTGTGTCGTTGAGGCAAACAAGCCGCCTCACTACGGCTGTGGTTCGTGGGGGTTCCATTGTGGTGCCACCTACGGTACAGCTGCGTTTGTCGTTGAGGCAAACAAGCCGCCTCACTATGGCTGTGGTTCGTGGGGGTTCCATTGTGGTGGCACCTACGGTACAGCTGCGTGTGTTGTTGAGGCAAACCAGCCGCCTCACTACGGCTCTGATTCATGGGGGTTCCATTGTGGTGGCACCCACGGTACATCTGAGTGTGTCGTTGAGGCAAACAAGCCACCTCAATACGGCTGTGGTTCATGGGGGTTCCATTGTGGTGGCACCTACGGTACAGCTGCGTTTGTCGTTGAGGCAAACAAGCTGCCTCACTACGGCTGTGGTTTGTGAGGGTTCCATTGTGGTGGCACCTACGGTACAGCTGCGTGTGTCATTGAGGCAAACAAGCCGCCTCACTACGGCTGTGATTCGTGGTGGTTCCATTGTGGTGGCACCTACGGTACAGCTGCGTGTGTCATTGAGGCAAACAAGCCACCTCACTACAGCTGTGGTTCGTGGAGGTTCCATTGTGGTGGCACCTACGATACAGCTGCGTGTGTCGTTGAGGCAAACAAGCCGCCTCACTACGGCTGTGGTTCGTGGGGGTTCCATTGTGGTGGCACCTACGGTACAGCTGCGTGTGTCATTGAGGCAAACAAGCCACCTCACTACGGCTGTGGTTCGTGGGGGTTCCATTGCCGAAATGGTATGGTCGCATATGACGCAAACCACATGAGTACGTGACGGAAGAAAAATTTCGCGCTGGAGTTAAGACAGTAAGAAAGTCGCTTGGAGCCTTTACCGTGGTTTCGAAGGACATGAACGTGAGTCTGGTCGAGTGAGCCGAAATTATGTAGCGGTGCTGTGCTGGTGGCAAGAAAACCTGTACACAAATATGGTGGTAGAGCGCGGGGTAGCCGCTCGGCCTCGGTCGCCTTGTCACGGTTGGTGCGGTTCCCCACTGTCAGAGGCTCAGGTCCTCCCCCGGGCATGTGTGTGTGTGCTTTCCGGATCGCAAGGTACTTTAAGTTAGGTTAAGTAGTGTGTAGGCTTAGGGACCGACGTCCTCAGCAGTTGTCTACAGTCATCAACAGTCCAATGTCGGTGTCCGAGGCGTAAAGCTTTGTGTCGTGAAGTCAGAAAGGGTACACGAGTTGGCCTGCGGCTCCGAAAGCCCATATCGATGATGTTTTGTTGAATGGTTCTCGCGCTGACACCTGTTGATGGCCCAGCACTGAAATCCGCAGAAATTTGCGGAAGGGTTGCACTTGTGTCACCTGTCACATTAAACGATTCTCTTCAGTCGTCCGAGCGGTTCTAGGCGGTTCAGTCCGGAACCGAGCTGCTGCTACGGTCGCAGGTTCGAATCCTGCCTAGGGCATGGATGTGTGTGACGTCCTTTGGTTAGTTAGGTCTAACTCGTTATTAATTCCAGGGGACTGATCACCTCAGATGTTAAGTCCCATAGTGCTCAGAGCCGTTTGAAATGCAGCAGCCCATTACAAACAGTATTGTAAGGTGCTTAAAAATGTTTTTAGGAAGGCAAAAAGTAAGTGGTATGCAGATAGAATAGCTAAGTCTCAGGAAAAAATTAAAACCAAATGGTCAGTCGTAAAGGAAGTGGCTGGTCTGCAGAGACAGGTCGAGGATATAGAATCAGTGCGTGATGGGAATGTTCGTGTTACTAATAAGTCGCATATATGTACAGTATTTAATAATCACTTTCTGAATATAGCAGGTGAACTAAATAGAAACCTTGTCCCAACAGGGAATCATATAGCGCTCTTAGAAAAAAGTGTTCCGAGACTGTTACCTGAAATTCTTCTCCATGATACTGAGAAGAGGGAGATTGAGTTAATAATTAAATCACTAAAGACCAAGAACTCTCATGGATATGACGGGGTATCTAGCAGAATACTGAAGTATTGTTTTGTATATGTTAGCCCAGTACTTGGCAATATCTGTAACTTTTCCTTTAGGAGTGGTCGGTTTCCTGACCGATTAAAGTACTCTTTAGTGGAGCCACTTTATAAAAAGGGAGATAGGGATAATGTTGACAATTTTAGACCTATTTCCATGCCATCGGTGTTTGCTAAAGTTATCGAGAAGGTTGTATATACAAGGTTACTGGAGCATTTAAATTCACATAATTTGCTGTCAAATGTACAATTTGGTTTTAGAAATGGTTTAACAACTGAAAATGCTATATTCGCTTTTCTCTGTGAGGTTTTGGACGAATTAAATAAAAGTTTGCGAACGCTAGGTGTTTTCTTTGATTTAACGAAGGCTTTTGACTGTGTTGACCACAAAATATTACTGCAGAAGTTGGACCATTATGGAGTAAGGGGAGTAGTTTACAAATGGTTCGCCTCTTACTTGAAGAACAGAAAGCAGAAGATAATCCTCCGCAATATTGGGAGTGGTAGTAATGTTCAATCCCAATGGGGCACTGTTAAGTGGGGCGTTCCCCAAGAGTCGGTGTTGGGGCCACTGCTGTTTCTTATTTATATAAATGATATGCCTTCTAGTATTACAGGTGATCCAAAAATATTTCTGTTTGCTGATGACACCAGCTTGGTAGTGAAGGATCTTGTGTGTAATATTGAAACAGTATAAAATAATGTAGTTCATGAGATAAGTTCGTGGCTTGTGGAAAATAATTTGATGCTAAATCACAGTAAGACTCAGTTTTTACAGTTTCTAACTAACAATTCAACAAGAACCGATATTTTGATCAGACAGAATGGGCATATTATAAGCGAGACGGAACAGTCAATTTCCTAGGCGTTAGGATAGATAATAAGCTGTTGTGGAAAGCCCATGTTCAGGATCTTGTTCAGAAACTAAATGCCGGTTTATTTACCAATAGAACAGTATCTGAAATAAGTGACAGTTCAACGCGGGAAGTAGTCTACTTCGCATATTTTCATACGCTTATGTCGTATGGTATTATTTTTTGGGGTAATTCTTCTGATTCAAAAAGGGTATTTTTGGCTCAAAAACGGGCTGTTCGAGCTATATGTGGCGTAAGTTCGAGAACCTCTTGTCGATCCCTATTCAATAGTCTGGGTATTCTGACATTGCCCTCACAGTATATATTTTCTTTCATGTCGTTTGTTGTTAGCAATATTAGCCTATTCCCAACATTTAGCAGCTTCCACTCAGTTAATACTAGGCAGAAATCAAATCTGTATGTGGAATGCACTTCCTTGACTCTTGTGCAGAAAGGAGTGCAGTATTCTGCTGCATCCATTTTCAATAAGCTACCACAAGAACTCAAAAATCTTAGCAGTAGACCAAAGTCTTTTAAGTCTAAACTGAAGAGTTTCATCATGGCTCACTCCTTCTATTCTGTCGAGGAGCTCCTGGAAGAGCTAAAAAATTAAGCAAATTCCAGTGTTACATTGTTGATTTTCTTTATTTAAACTTACGACTTGTTGCCTGAATATGTTTTTATATTTCATTTTATCTGTTTCTACTATCGTGTTATAATTTCACGTACTGACTCGTTCCATGACCATGGAGATTTCTCTTTAATTTGGTCCCACGGAACAATAAATAAATAAATAAATAAATAGAAACCATTTTCTTCAGTCGTCGTTAGTCTCGTTCTCGCAGGACCGTTTCCCGGTTGCAGCGCTATCAAAGATTTGATATTTTACCGGATTCCTGATATCCACAGTACACTCGTGAAATGGTCGTAAGTGAAAATCCCCTCTTCATCGTTACCTTGGAGATGCTGTGTCCCATCGCTCGGTCGACGTTTATAACACGACGTTCAAACTCACTTGAATGTTGATAACCTGCCAATGTAGCAGCAGTAACCGATCCAACACCTGCGTCAGACTCTTATACAGGTTTTGCCGATCGCAGCGACGTATCCTGTCAATTTACATATCTCTGTATTTGAATACGCATTCCTATACAAGTTTCTTTGGCGCGTCATTGTATAAAGAGTCTGTAAAATGAGTTACAGAGGGAACCAGACTAACAAAGAACTTTAGCAGAAATTATAAGAAGGCTCATTAATTAAAATTGCTATTTTTCTTTCTCTAATTTCATTCTTTATTGATGTGTAAAAATTATTGTACAACCATCTTTGACCCATTGTAGTGTACGACAATGAAGAGGGTCTCGAAAGTGAGGGAATGCCCGTTGTCAGACAACATACACTTATAGTTATAAAATCTTTTAACATTTGCAGAATTTCAATGCGAGATGCTTTTTAATAGTTTCCAGCTGGCCGTAGTGGCCGAGCGGTTCTAGGCGCTACAGTCTGGAACCCCGCGACCGCTACGGTTGCAAGTTCGAATCCTGCCTCGGGCGTGGATTTGTGTGATGTCCTTAGGTTAGTTAGGTTTAAGGAGTTCTAAGTTCTAGGGGACTGATGACCTCAGAAGCTAAATCCCATAGTGCTCAGAGCCATTTTTTTTTTTTGTACCTGATGTATATAAACGACATAGGGGGCAATCTGAGCAGCCTTCTTCTATTGTTTGCAAAGTCAACCACATGAGTGCTAAAAGAAATCCACTGAGTTTTGGTCACGCAGCATGAAAAATGTGAAGAAATCGAAGAAGATATAATTGTTGGAAGGACATACTGAGAATAGAGGAAAGTCAAAATAATCTTTGGTGACATTAATAGCAAAGCTGGTAACATTAAGAGTGCAACGGGAATTCCACTGTTAAATGCAGAGGAGAGAGTGGATAGGTGCAAAGAATACACTGCAAGCCACTATGAGGCGGAAGACTTGACTGGTGTGATAGAAAAAGAAACAGGAGCCGATTTAGAAGAGGTATGGGGTCCAGTGTTAGAATCAGAATTTAAAAGAGCTTTGGAGGACTTAAGAACAAATAAGGCGGAAGGGATAGACAAGAATCTATCAGAATTTCTAAAATCATTGGGAGAAGTGGGAACAAAACGAATATTCACGTTAGTGTGTAGATAGTACGCGTCTGGCGTCATACCATCTGACGCTCGGAAAAATATCATCCACACAATTCCGAAGACTTCAAGAGCTGACAAGTGATTATTATCGCACGATCAGCTGAATGGCCGATGTGTGCAAGTTGTCTACAAGAATAATATACAGAAGAATAGGAAAGAAAATTGAGGATTTGTTAGATGACGATCAGTTTGGCTTTAGAAAAGAAAAATGTGCGAGACAGGCAGTTCTGACGTTGCGGCTGATAATGGAAGCAAG
This sequence comes from Schistocerca cancellata, assembly GCF_023864275.1. Lineage (NCBI taxonomy): Eukaryota > Metazoa > Arthropoda > Insecta > Orthoptera > Acrididae > Schistocerca > Schistocerca cancellata. The sequence continues at coordinate 35,649,030 of NC_064637.1, read as the reverse complement.
ACTAATGAAAAATCAAGACACGTTCTTAGGATTTGTCGACCTGAGAAAAACGTTCGACAATGTAAAATAGTGCAATATGTTAGAAATTCTGAGAAAAATAGGGGTAAGCTGTAGGGAGAGATAGGTAATATACAATACATACAACAGCCAAGAGGAAATAATAAGACTGGACGACCAAGAACGAAGTGCTTGGATTAAAAAGAGTGTAAAACAGGGATGTCGTCTTCCGCCCCTACTGCTCAATCTGTATGTCGAAGATGCAATGATGGAAACAAAAGAAAGGTTGAGGAGGGGAACTAAAATTCAAAGTGTAAGGATATCAATTATACGATTTGCTGATGACATTGCTATAGTGAGTGGAAGTGAAGAAGAATTACATGATCTCTTGAATGGAATGAGCTATCTAATGAGTACAGAATATGGAATGAGAGTAATTCGAAGAAAGATAAAAGTAATGGGAAGTAGAAGAAGTGAGATCAGCGAGAAACTTAACGTCAGGATTGATGATCACAAAGTAAGTGAAGTTAAGGATTTCCGGTACCTAGGCAGTAAAACTACTAATGACGGACGGTGCAAGGAGGACATCAAAGGCGGACTAGGAACGGCAAAGAGAAGTCTACTAGTATCAAACATAGGCCTTAATCTGAGGAAGAAATTTCTGACAATGGATGTCTGGTATGTATGGTAGTGAAACATGGTCAGTGGAAAAATCAGAACAGGAAAAAGGCGAAGCATTTGAGATGTGGTGCTACAGACGAATTTTGAAAATTAGGTGGGTTGACAGGGTAAGGCACGAGGAGGTTCTGCGCAGAATCGGACAGGAAAGGAACATTGGAAGGCACTGAATAGGAGAAGGAACAGGATGATAGGAGATCTGTCAAGACATGGGGGAATGACTTCCATGAAACTAGAGGGAGCTATAGAGGGAAAAACTGTAGACGAAGGCAGAGACTGGCATACATCCAGCAAATAATTGAGCACTTACGTTGCAAGTGCTACTCGGAAATGAAGAGGTTGGCACAGAAGAGGAATTCGTGAAGAGCAATTAGTACACTGATGACGTGTAAAAAAGAAAAAGACTGAAATACCTACATGGAAACATCGTGTGTTCCCAGGCGCATTACATTTCACGTGCCCCGTTAATAGTGGACTGTAGAAATTTATATGAAAAAAAAAGAAACTGATGAGTAGATAAGGGCTTCCAATTTCGTTAACCATACGTGTGGGGAAAATGTTTTATCCGTACTGACATGAAAGCATGCGGTTATTCCTGTGCAGTACCGGCCCTGTCTTTGGGACACAGCACGAAAGCGACGTTCGTCTGCTGCCTATTGTATCGGAGGATCGCAGCAGGCAAAGGTGGTCGCTGTTAATTTCGTTACCGCCCCGAAAGGCGGGCGGCAAAATTAATTCCGGAAATCTCTGTCTCTGTGCCGCTCGGTGTGTGTGTGAGTGAGTGAGAGAGAGAGAGAGAGAGAGAGAGAGAGAGGAGGAATCCCAAAAGGGCACGTCGGAGAGCGGGAGGAAGCTTTTCGGGGTTCCGAGCGTGTCTTCGGCTCCGGCAAACGCTCACCCACTGTCCATGACTGTATTTATCTCTCTTTTGCGTCCATCGGCCACTCGCCGAGGGAAAATAATGTTTAACAGTGTCCAGCAGTGGCACCGACTGTCTGTCCAAAGACGCTATGGGGTCGGAAAAGGCGGGGTGAAAGGGCCAGACAGCGAGGACTCTGGCTGTAGGGAGTGAGGGATGAGGGAGGTTCGATGAAATCCTGGGGAGGGCAAGTAGAGCGGGGGAGGTGTGGGGGGTGAGGCAGTCACTTTGTGGCAGAGACGCGGCCCGCTAACAGGCTGGTCCGGACGCGGTTAATACCGCGAGGACGCTGGCCACTGATCGCATTAAAAGCTCTCCCAGCCGTGCGGGAGCGGGCTGCTACGAGGTGCATTCAAATTCTAAGGCCTCCGATTTTTTTTCTCCGGATTGGAAAGAGATAGAAACATGCGCATTGTTTTAAAATGAGGCCGCGTTTATTGTCAATACGTCCCAGAGATGGCAGCACCGTACAGCAGATGGCATTTTACCACCAGCGGCGAGAATGAGAACTGTTTTAAATACTTAAAATGGCGAAGTTTTCCTTACTGCAACAGCGGGCAATCATTCGTTTTCTGAATTTGCGTGGTGTGAAACCAATTGAAATTCATCGACAGTTGAAGGAGACATTTGGTGATGGAGTTATGGATGTGTTGAAAGTGCGTTCGTGGGTGCGACAGTTTAATGAAGGCAGAACATCGTGTGACAACAAACCGAAACAACCTTGGGCTCGCACAAGCCGGTCTGACGACACGATCGAGAAAGTAGAAAGAATTGTTTTGGGAGATCGCCGAATGACTGTTGAACAGATCGCCTCCAGAGTTGGCATTTCTGTGGGTTCTGTGCACACAATCCTGCATGACGACCTGAAAATGCGAAAAGTGTCATCCAGGTGGGTGCCACGAATGCTGACGGACGACCACACGGCTGCCCATGTGGCATGTTGCCGAGCAATGTTGACGCGCAACGACAGCATGAATGGGACTTTCTTTTCGTCGGTTGTGACAATGGATGAGACGTGGATGCCATTTTTCAATCCAGAAACAAAGCTCCAGTCAGCTCATTGGAAGCACACAGATTCACCGCCACCAAAAAAAAATTCGGGTAATCGCCAGTGCTGAAAAAATGATGGTGTCCATGTTCTGTGACAGCGAGGGCGTAATCCTTACCATTGCGTTCCAAAGGGCACTACGGTAACAGGTGCATCCTACGAAAATGTTCTGAAGAACTAATTCCTTCCTACACTGCAATAAAAACGTCCGGGAAGGGCTGCGCGTGTGCTGTTTCACCAAAACAACGCACCCGCACATCGAGCTAACGTTACGCAACAGTTTCTTCGTGATAACAACTTTGAAGTGATTCCTCATGCTCCCTACTCACCTGACCTGACTCCTAGTGACTTTTGGCTTTTTGCAACAATGAAAGACACTCTCCGTGGCCGCACATTCACCAGCCGTGCTGCTATTGCCTCAGCGATTTTCCAGTGGTCAAAACAGACTCCTAAAGAAGCCTTAGCCGCTGCCATGGGATCATGGCGTCAGCGTTGTGAAAAATGTGTACGTCTGCAGGGCGATTACGTCGAGAAGTAACGCCAGTTTCATCGATTTCGAGTGAGCAGTTAATCAGAAAAAAAATCGGAGGCCTTAGAACTTGAATGCACCTCGTATAGCGGGCTGCCGCTAACGTGGCCTTGCAGTCCTCCGCTTATGCACGGAGCAATTTATCTATCGTCGAAGAGTGATTCTACACGCCAAGCAGAACGTAAAGAGGTATTTTTTTGTTACAAAGGATTTATGTAGAATCGATCCGCCACTGATTAGATATTTATACTGAAAGAGGCAGTCAGACAATACGCTGAGGTGGCTAAAGTGACGTGATCTCTTTATTTTATTTACACGTCACGTTCTGCAGGAACCAAACTGAGGAGGAAATCTCCAAGGTCATGGACCGTGTCAGTACATGAAATTACAACGTAACAGTAATAACAGATAGCCGGCCGGGCTGGCCGAGTGGTTCTAGGCGCTACAGTCTGGAACCGCGCGACCGCTACGGTCGCAGGTTCGAATCCTGCCTCGGGCATGGATGTGTTCAAAAATGGTTCAAATGACTCTGAGCACTATGGGACTTAACTGCTGAGCTCATCAGTCCCCTAGAACTTAGAATTACTTAAACCTAACTAACCTAAGGACATCACACATATCCATGCCCGAGGCAGGATTCGAACCTGCGACCGTAGCGGTCGTGCAGTTCCAGACTGTAGCGCCTAGAACCGCTCGGCCACACTGGCCGGCAATGGATGTGTGTGATGTCCTTGGGTTAGTCAGGTTTAAGTAGCTCTAAGTTCTAGGGGACCGATGACCTCAGAAGTTAAGTCTCATAGTGCTCAGAGCCATAATAACAGATAAAAATAAAATGTTTATGAACCCAGAAAAAGGCAAACCATAAGTTTAAGTAAATGCAACCAAAAATACCACAAGAATTAGCTCAATTTTTCAAGGAACTCCTCGACAGAATAAGAGTAGTGACCCACGAGGAAACTTTTCAGTTCCCACTTGAAAGGCCGTGGATTGCTGCTAAGATTTTTGAAGTATCGTCGTAGCTCATTGAAAATGGATGCAGTAGTAAACTGCACACCTTTCTGCACGAGAGTTAAGGAAGTCCGATCCAAACGCAGGTTTGATTTCTGCCGAGTATTAACTGAGCGAAAGCTGCTTATTCTTGAGAATAAGCTAATATTCTTAACAAGAAATGACAATAAGGAATATATATACTATATTGAATGGCCAAGGTCAAAATACCCAGACTTGTGAACAAGGGTCGACAAGAGGTTCGTGAACATACACCACTTATTTTCCGAACAGCGGCAAAACTTACTCCAAATTATAATACCATACGACATAAGCGAATAAAAATAAGCAAAGTAGACTAATTTCCGTGTCGAACGATCACGTACTTCAGATACCATTCGAATTTTACTATTAAGATCCTGAACGTGGGCTTTCCACGACAGTTTACTATCTATCTGAACACCTAGAAATATGAACTGTTCGGTTCCACTAATCATATGCCCGTTCTGCGAAATTAAAACGTCAGGTTTTGTTACACTGCGTGTTAGAAACTGTAAAAACTGAGTCTTACTGTGATTTATCGTTAGTTTATTTTCCACATGCCATGAATTTATGTCATGAAATGCACTATTTGAAACCGAGCCAATGTTGCACACACCATCCTTTACTACCAAGCGACTGTCATCAGCAACAGAAACTTTTTTGAATTACCCATAATACTAGAGGGCATATCATTTATATCGATAAGGAACAGGAGTGGCCCCAACACTGATCCCTGGGGCACCCTCCATTTGTCATCAGCAAACAGAAATATTTTAGAGTTATTCATAATACTAGAGGGCATATAATTTGTATAAATAAGGAACAGGAATGGCCCCAACACTGAGGTTGGTTTCTACCAGTTTTTCCACTCGTCTGTAAAGAATTCGTGTTAGTGTTTTGCAGCTGTGACTTATTAAACTGAGAGTTCGGTAATTTTTACACCTGTCAACACCTAGTTTCCTTGGAATTGGAATTATTACATTCTTCTTGAAGTCTGAGGGTATTTCGTCTATCTCATATATCTAACTCACCAGATGGTAGAGTTATGTCATGGCTGGCTCTCCCAAGGCCATCAGTACTTCTAATGGAATGTAGTTTACTCCCAGGGCCTTGTTTCGACTTAGGTCTTTCAGTGCTCTGTCAAACGCAAATTCTTCAGTCAAATTCTTCACGCAGTATCGTATCTCTCATTTCATCTTCTTCTACGTCCCTTTCCATTTCCATAACACTGCCCTCAAGAACATCGCCCTTGTATAGACCCTCTATATACTTCTTTCACCTATCTGCTTTCTCTTCTTTGCTTAGGACTGGTTTTCCATCGGAGCTCTTGATAGTCATGCAAGTGGTTCTCTTTTCTGCAAAGGTCTCTTTAATTTTCCTGTAGGCAGTATCTATCTTACCGCTAGTGATTTATGCCTCTACATCCTTACATTTGTCCTCTAGCCATCCCTGCTTAGGCATTGTGCACTTTCTATAGATCTCATTTTTAGACGCTTGTATTCCTTTTCGCTTGCTTCATTTACTGCGTTTTTATATTTTCTCCTTTCATCAATTAAATTTTATATCGCTTCTGTTACCCAAGGATTTCTACTAGCCCTCGTCTTTTTACCTACTTGATCCTCTGCTGCCTTCACTATTTCATCCCTCAAAGCTACCCATTCTTCTTCTACTGCATTTCTTTCCCCCATTCCTGTCAATTGTTCCCTTATGCTCTGCCTGAAACTCTGTACAACCTCTGGTTCTTTCAGTTTACCCAGGTCCCATCTTCTTAAACTCTTATCTTTTTGCAGGTTCTTCAGTTTTAATCTACAGTTCATAACCAATAGATTGTGGTCAGAGTCCGCATCTGCCCCTGGAAATGTCTTACAATTTAAAAGCTGGTTCCTGAATCTCTGTCTTACCATTATATAATCTATCTGAAACCTTCCACTGTCTCCTTGGAGGCCTCTTCCACGTATACAACCTTCTTTCATGTTTCTTAAACCAAGTGGTAGTTTTGATTGAGTTATGTTCTGTGCAAAATTCTACCAGGCGCCTTCTTCTTTCATTCCTTAACCCCTGTCCCTATTCACCTACTACCTTATCTTCTCTTCCTTTTCCTACTGGCGAATTGCAGTCCCCCCATGAGTATTAAATTTTGGTCTCCCTTAACAATTTGAATAATTTCTTTTATGGTGTCACACATTCTTTACGATCTCTTCTTCATTTGCGGTGCTAGTTGGCATATACAGTGGTACTACTGCGGTGGGCGTGGGCTTCGTGTCTATCTTGGGCACAATAATGCGTTCACTATGGTGTTTGTAGTAGCTTATCCGAACTGCTATTTTTTTATTCATTATTAAACCTACTCCTGCATTACCCCTATTTGATTTTGTATTTATAAGCCTCTATTCAGCTGACCAAAAGTCTTGTTCCTCCTGCCACCGAACTTCATTAATTTCCACTATATCTAACTTTTGCGAGGTGCCGGGGCTAGCAGTGTATATAACACTAAATTCTTCTAGTGTTATATATGTAAATGATGCTCTAAGCCCCCCCTATTCTATCTCCGACTTTTGCTGTTGCACAAGGATTAAAAAAAAATACGCGAACTGACTGTAATCAACCCTGCCAGTGGAGTAGAAGAGAGTTTGGCACCTGCAATAATTTAATTTGATAAATAAGTTAAATAAACGAAGGTTCCATTAACATAGTGAGGAATGATAGGGTTGCACTACCGATTAACAGAATGAAAGTTCTGTCCCTAAATAACAATATGATTTATTAAGACTAAACACAAAATAATAAACAAAAACACATGAAACATTTACAACACATCAAATTGACTCAAATTGGATACTCAAACAAACACTGTGAATGTGAAGTTGTCCCTAAACTAGATTGTGAGGATTATGATGAAGTGGTATGTGCAGCCAATTCCTTGCAACTCAAATCTTAGAGAAAACACATAGCCAACCCAACATTAATTGCTGCTACCCAAGACAGAACAAAGTTAGAAAAAGACGAACAGGCGCGCTCTGCTGAGCTCTGATTATCACCTAGGAAAATCCCTGTCTGCTGGTGCTGCGGACATACCTTACCAATCTGTCTTCTTAACTGCAAGAACACGATTTGGCGTACCGGAGGCGATGGCTGGTTGCTTCAACGTCCTCGACCGAAAGGCACCCGTACAGGCCGAACACACAACATTCCCGCCCCCACGACAGTGGCTGTGGTTAAACGTTCCAATCAGCAACTCGAAAACCGGCGGAAAATTCCACTCTATTGCTGGAGCACTACCATTCCACCAATGGAGATTCTTGGCGCCAATTTCTGCGCTGATTTTGCTACGTCACGGAGCTATGCGCTGAGCAAGCCAATCACAGTTAGTATTTTGCAGAAAGCGCGGGAATTTTCCCGCCACAACTGCCTGGGTACAGAAGTCCTTCCCACGCCTCACTGGTAGCCCGCCAGAAAGTGTTTTCGCTAAGTTTCTGCGAAGTAACGGAACCTCTAGCCCAGCCGCTACTTCAGACCCCTCCGGGCGTGTCTTTTGACAATGTCGGCGTCTGCAAAGCATTCACTCGACTTCCTCACAGCCGTCGGCTTAACCCTTTCCAGATCAGCAGAGCCCGCCTATCACCGGACCACCCGGGTGACGAGAGACGCTGCGTGGGAAGTCCGCGTGTGTAGGAATAGCGGCTTTTCACTGCATGCAATTAGAGAGGAAAATCGTAAGATAGAAATATGAGAGGGGGCTCATGCCACCTCTCACTTTAACCTATCCATTTCGCTTTTTAAATTTTCTAACCTACCTGCCGATTAAGGGATCTGACATTCCACAGTACATTCCACAAAACAGAAACGCTCGCAAACATAGTGCAGATTATATGCTTTTCCTCTTACAAGACTTCACTGGTTACACCAGACTTAATAAACAGAATCCAACAGGGTGGTGATCTGACAAAAGAAGGTATAACTAAAGCGATGTGTTTGGATGTGGGTACCGCGCCTACGAAATACAGTCAACTGTGTGGACAAATCAGGCGCGAGGTTCCCAAAGCCAGTGCCACCACAGCCACGACACTAAAAGGAAAGGGGGAGCAGGAGGAGGGAGGGGACCAAAACATTAAGTAAACTACTAGCTCGAGGCGCCCAAAGTTAGTACCGTTACAACCCCGACATTAAAAGAAAGGGGGAGGGGCTGCAACATAAAATAAACTACTAAACGAAAAGAATGAGCAGTTTAGAACAGGACTAGCTTCTCATACTAATTTCAAAAACTTGGCCAAGTTGATAAACATTTTATAGGCTATTGTTGAAACAAGGGGGTACCAAATTGGCATAAAATGACTGGCCGCTTAGGCCCTTAGAATGAGAAAAACAGCGGTTATATGAAAGAGTAACTAGATTACAATTTCGCAAGTTAGTGAGCGCCGACTTTCACTGTAGCTCAGGCCTTTAGAATGAGGGAAACACCACTTACATGAAACAGTTAACAGATCATAATTAGGTAACTTAGCGAGCGGAGACCGCCTCGTTAAAGATGGTGCAGGCCGGCGTGACGTGTAGACGCACAGCTGCAAAGGCACTACGCTCCAAAAGTCCCCAGCGGCGGCATAAAACACTGTTTGCGACTCTGGAACAGACTAAGGGAGCGTCCGAGTCCAGCCCACCACTGCGCATTTAGCAATGCCGCAGTTGTAGCGCTCATCACTCTGGCTGTCACAAAAGGTGGTAAAATAGAAAAATAACTCCAGAAGTACTGCCAGGAACTGACTAACAAGGGAAAATCCCCATCGCACCCCCCTCAGATTTAGTTATAAGTTGGCGCAATGGATAGGCCTTGAAAAACTGAACACAGATCAATCGAGGAAACAGGAAGAAGTTGTGTGGAACTATGAAAAAAATAAGCAAAATATACAAACTGGGTCGTCCATGCGTAAGATAGGCAATATTAAGGGCACAATGAGGCGAGGAGCGCCGTGGTCCCATGGCTAGCGTGAACAGCTGCGGAACGAGAGGTCCTTGGTTCAAATCCGCAGTCCACTGATAATTTTGCTTTCTTTATTTTCGCAAAGTTATGATCTGTCCGTTCGTTCATTGACGTCTCTGTTCACTGTAATAAGTTTAGTGTCTGTGTTTTGCGACCGCAGCGCAAAACCGTGTGATTAGTTGACGAAAGGACGTGCCTCTCCAATGGGAACCGAAAACATTTGATCGCAAGGTCATAGGTCAACCGATTCCTCCACAGGAAAACACGTCTGATATTTTGTATACGACACTGGTGACAGCATGTGCGTCACATGACAGGAATATGTTGTCGACCCACCTAACTAGTACACTTGGCGAATGGGTGAAAAGTTTCTTCTACCTTGCCCGATTTAGGTTTTCTTGTGGATGTAATAATCACTCCAAAAAAAGTGATGAAAACATAAAAGTTTGTCACATAAACTGAAAATAAGAAGTTAAAATTTTCGGTCGAGGGAAGATTTGAACCAAGGACCTCTCGTTCCGCAGATGTTCACGCTAACCACGGGACCACGGCGCTCGTCACCTCACAGTGCCCTTTATATTGTCTATCTTACGCATGGACGACCCAGTTTGTATATTTTGTTTATTTTTTCATAGTTCCACACAACTTCTTCCTGTTTTCTCGATCGATCTGTGTTCAGTTTTTCAAGGCCTATCCACTGTGCCAACTTATAACTAAATCTGAGGGGGGTGCGATGGGGATGTTCCCTTGTAAGAAACCTATACAGCCAGAAATTTGCACCTCAACTCGACTCCCCTTCGCTTTACAAAGGTACCGCGAACGAGACAGCGGGGCAGTGAGAACTTTTATACGGCCGGAACAATCATATTCTCATGCAGAAGTTGGATGTACGCTGAAATGAAATGAGCGTGTGGCATCGTTGACCGGGAGGCCCCATTCGAGGAAGTTTGGCCGCCAAGTGCAAGTCTTATTTCATTCGACTCCACACTGCGCGACGTGCGCGCCGGTGATGGAAATCAGTCCACGCACGGAGAAAATCTCCAACCCGGCCGGGAATCGAACCAGGGCCCGCTCGCATGGGAGGCAAGCACGTTACCAACCAGCTAAGCAGGCGGACGGAGCCAAAATCCACACTAGCGCAACCAACTTACCACGCACCAAATTAATCAATTTAGGGAGACTTGAGAGAGCTCTACACTAAGAAAGAGCATGGCCCCAGAAAACCGTTGTACACACAAACACGAACTTCCCAGTGCGTGAAGTCACTACGGCCTCGCCACAATTTCGAGCCACGTGACACCCTGACACCGAGAGAGAAGGACGCCAATAAAATGAAAATAAAAAAAGAAAAAAACCTCCCGTCTGACCGGGAAACAGAGATTGTAATGCCTAATACATGCATAATTCTAGCAGAGTTCCACAGTGGGTGCACAATCGTGCTCCCAAACTCGCGTTACACCTAAGTGCGCCTTTGTCTTGGTGCAGCTCCACTGGGTAGCCGGAATACGAGGACATGTTCATTCAGGCGATCAGCTGTTCTCATCTACGACAGTTTTAAAACACTACCGATCAGACACGTCGGTAATCTGTGCACTAGGGCGCAGCGCCAGAACACCACTAGGTAGGCTCACATGCTGCCGGAAGAACATAGTTCTTTCCAGTGCAACGAGTTTGTTTTGTGCTTCAGATCAACGCCAGAGAAGACGCTAGACTAAGAACAGGTGGTAATGGATCAAAGACGACGCTGTAAGGACGAAAAATTGGAAATTTTGTGGTAATGTCTTATGGGACCAAACTGCTGAGATCATCAGTACCTGGGCTTAAACACTACTTACTCTAACTTAAACTATCTTACGCTAAGGACGACACACACACCCATGCCTGACGGAGGGAACCGCGCGAATCGTGACAAGGCGCCTCAGACCGCTCGGGTACCTCGCGCGACCCTTAAGGACGAGAAACGAGAACTCCCGCCAGGAAGATCTCTCTCGATCGACTCGACACTTCACCAGAAAACCATGATAAAGACACTAACAGCAGCGTCCCGACGTTACGAAAAATTCACCCAGGTGCTATCACGCTACAATAATCTCCTTGCGTTGGAAAGACGTGCCCCGTCCTCTATTTCTTATACAGTGATCGTAGACGCGAGGTTATTGTTGGAGATGAGCAAATACGTCACATCTCGCAGTTTTTCTGAAATTCACTAACCTCGCATCTTTAGAGATTTCCGTTCGGAGCAGTGGAAGCGCTTGGTCGTGGGCTCTTACAGAAGTGGCGGATGTAGCGCTTCGGTGGTGATATTGGGAGTTAATCCTTAACTGCTTGGCTGCAGTAAAGAGCACACAGTTTAACTTTTGCAAGGGATGCCACTTAACGATTCCTGTGGTCTTAACCACATCACAGTTTACTGTACACTTCGTACTCCGTCCGAACTGGCCTCGGAAGGCCGAACGGTACCGACCGGCCGCCGTGTCTTCCTCAACCCAGAGGCGTCACTGGATGCGGATGTGGAGGGCCACGTGATCAAGACACCGCTCTCCCGGCCGTTTTGTCAGTTCACGGGACCGGAGTCAATTGGTTCAAATGGCTCCGAGCACTATGGGACTTAACTTCTGAGGTCATCAGTCCCCTAGAACTTAGAACTGCTTAAACCTAAGTATCGTAAGGACATCACACACATCCATGCCCGAGGCAGGATTCGAACCTGCGACCGTAGCAGTCGCGCGGTTCCAGACTGAAGCGCCTACAACCGCTTGGCCACTCCGGCCGGCGGACCGGAGCCGCTACTCCTCAACCAAGCAGCTCCTCAGTTTGCCTCACAAGGGCTGAGTGCACCCCGCTTGCCAACAGCGCTCGGCAGACCGGATGGTCACCCATCCAAGTGCTAGCCCAGTCCGACAGCGCTTAACTCCGGGGTCTGACGTCAACCGGTGTTACTACTGCGGCAAGGCCGATGGTGTACACTTCATATGTTGCACAAAATATCAATACAAATCTACAGTAGTGGGTAGATGACATTTCAATTACTTCAGAAGCACATACTCGACCGCACTACGGACCGCTCCATAAATAATAGTCTAGTGATCCTTCTCAACAAGTGATGACCGTGTAGAGTGGTCCACGCTCCCAGGCTCGTTATGTAATCTAGTAATTAACGTAACTGGCGACGGCTTGCAACGATACCACTGTTCACTGCGGCCCGCACTATCGAACTCACGCCGCCAGCTCTAATCTTTCAGTTCCTGCCGATACAAGAGAGCTTCTGTGTCGTTCGTTTCAGGCAATCCCAGCGACTCCCTCCGCCACACACCGTTGGTTGGCTTGCGAAGTATAAATGTAGATGGATATGTAGACTGAAATTTTGTGTTATTACATACGCTGTCCGGTTGCATTAACGTGACCACCTGTCAGAAGCCCGAATAACCTCCTTATCTACATCTACATCTACATCTACATTTATACTCCGCAAGCCACCCAACGGTGTGTGGCGGAGGGCACTTTACGTGCCACTGTCATTACTCCCTTTCCTGTTCCAGTCGCGTATGGTTCGCGGGAAGAACGACGGTCTGAAAGCCTCCGTGCGCGCTCGAATCCCTGTAATTTTACATTCGTGATCTCCTCGGGAGGTATAAGTAGGGGGGAAGCAATATACACTCCTGGAAATTGAAATAAGAACACCGGGAATTCATTGTCCCAGGAAGGGGAAACTTTATTGACACATTCCTGGGGTCAGATACATCACATGATCACACTGACAGAACCACAGGCACATAGACACAGGCAACAGAGTATGCACAATGTCGGCACTAGTACAGTGTATATCCACCTTTCGCAGCAATGCAGGCTGCTATTCTCCCATGGCGATGATCGTAGAGATGCTGGATGTAGTCCTGTGGAACGGCTTGCCATGCCATTTCCACCTGGCGCCTCAGTTGGACCAGCGTTCGTGCTGGACGTGCAGACCGCGTGAGACGACGCTTCATCCAGTCCCAAACATGCTCAATGGGGGACAGATCCGGAGATCTTGCTGACCAGGGTAGTTGACTTACGCCTTCCAGAGCACGTTGGGTGGCACGGGATACATGCGGACGTGCATTGTCCTGTTGGAACAGCAAGTTCCCTTGCCGGTCTAGGAATGGTAGAACGATGGGTTCGATGACGGTTTGGATGTACCGTGCACTATTCAGTGTCCCCTCGACGATCACCAGTGGTGTACGACCAGTGTAGGAGATCGCTCCCCACACCATGATGCCGGGTGTTGGCCCTGTGTGCCTCGGTCGTATGCAGTCCTGATTGTGGCGCTCACCTGCACGGCGCCAAACACGCATACGACCATCATTGGCACCAAGGCAGAAGCGACTCTCATCGCTGAAGACGACACGTCTCCATTCGTCCCTCCATTCACGCCTGTCGCGACACCACTGGAGGCGGGCTGCACGATGTTGGGGCGTGAGCGGAAGACGGCCTAACGGTGTGCTGGACCGTAGCCCAGCTTCATGGAGACGGTTGCGAATGGTCCTCGCCGATACCCCAGGAGCAACAGTGTCCCTAATTTGCTGGGAAGTGGCGGTGCGGTCCCCTACGGCACTGCGTAGGATCCTACGGTCTTGGCGTGCATCCGTGCGTCGCTGCGGTCCGGTCCCAGGTCGACGGGCACGTGCACCTTCCGCCGACCACTGGCGACAACATCGATGTACTGTGGAGACCTCACGCCCCACGTGTTGAGCAATTCGGCGGTACGTCCACCCGGCCTCCCGCATGCCCACTATACGCCCTCGCTCAAAGTCCGTCAACTGCACATACGGTTCACGTCCACGCTGTCGCGGCATGCTACCAGTGTTAAAGACTGCGATGGAGCTCCGTATGCCACGGCAAACTGGCTGACACTGACGGCGGCGGTGCACAAATGCTGCGCAGCTAGCGCCATTCGACGGCCAACACCGCGGTTCCTGGTGTGTCCGCTGTGCCGTGCGTGTGATCATTGCTTGTACAGCCCTCTCGCAGTGTCCGGAGCAAGTATGGTGGGTCTGACACACCGGTGTCAATGTGTTCTTTTTTCCATTTCCAGGAGTGTATTAGATACCTCATTCAGAGACGCACCCTCTCGAAACCTGGACAGCAAGCTACACCGCGATGCAGAGCGCCTCTCTTGCAGAGTCTGCCACTTGAGTTTGTTAAACATCTCCGTAACGCTATCACGGTTACCAAATAACACTGTGACGAAACGCGCCGCTCTTCTTTGGATCTTCTCTATCTCCTCCGTCAACCCGATCTGGTACGGATCTATGGATCCCACACTGATGAGCAATACTCAAGTATAGGTCGAACGAGTGAAAGTTGTCAGCGCAGACCACGGCGAGAGATGCAGGAAGAGAGTCAATGACTTTCTGAGAGGTACCAAGAGGGACGCAGAGCCATGCCGACTCCAGCCCTGTGGCCAGCTGCGCTAGGCTTCTCGTTAATGATCCGTGGCGTGTACAGTCCGATAGAGATGGGCCCACATATTCTAGGGTGGTTTAAATCTGGAGAGTTCGGTGGTCGTGGTCAGGGGAGTAGAGTAAACTCATCCTGGCGCTCTGCAAGCCCCACGTGCGCACTGCGAGCTGCGCGACACGTTGCATTGTCCTGCTGGTAAATGCCAAAATGCCGAGGAGAACCAACTGCACGACGGAGTGGACATAATCAACAATGATTGATGCATACTTATGTTAATCCATTGTGGCTTGCAGAATCACCCAGCGAATGCCGCGAAAACCTTCCCCAGACCATAACACCCCGTCCTCCAGCCTGGAACCTCGCAGACAGTAGGCCTTACATGTCATTGCACAGTCTCATGAAGCCTTAGACAGCTGTTATCCAGAATGAGATTTTCACTCTGCAGCGGAGTGTGATATGAAACTTCCTGGTACATTAAAACTGTGTGCCTGACCGACACTCGAACCTGGAACCTATTCATCATCATCATCATCATCATCATCATCATCATCATTTAAGACTGATTATGGCTTTCAGCGTTCAGTCTGCAGCATAGCCCCCCTTATACAGTTCCTCCATGATCCCCTATTCAGTGCTAACATTGGTGCCTCTTCTGATGTTAAACCTATTACTTCAAAATCATTCTTAACCGAATCCAGGTACCTTCCCCTCGGTCTGCCCCGACTCCTCCTACCCTCTACTGCTGAATCCATGAGTCTCTTGGGTAACCTTGCTTCTCCCATGCGTGTAACATGACCCCACCATCTAAACCTGTTCGCCCTGACTGCTACATCTATAGAGTTCATTCCCAGTTTTTCTTTGATTTCCTCATTGTGCACACCCTCCTGCCTTTGTTCCCATCTACTAGTACCTGCAATCATCCTAACTACTTTCATATCCGTAACCTCAACCTTGTTGATAAGGTAACCTGAATCCACCCAGCTTTCGCTCCCATACAACAAAGTTGGTCGAAAGATTGAACGGTGCACAGATAACTTAGTCTTGGTACTGACTTCCTCCTTGCAGAAGAGAGTAGATCGTAGCTGAGCGCTCACTGCATTAGCTTTGCTACACCTCGCTTCCAGTTCTTTCACTATGTTGCCGTCCTGTGAGAATATGCATCCTAAGTACTTGAAACCGTCCACCTGTTCTAACTTTGTTCCTCCTATTTGGCACTCAATCCGTTTATATTTCTTTCCCACTGACATTACTTTCGTTTTGGAGATGCTAATCTTCATACCATAGTCCTTACATTTCTGATCTACCTCTGAAATATTACTTTGCAAACTTTCAATCGAATCTGTCATTACAACTAAGTTATCCGCATATGCAAGACTGCTTATTTTGTGTTCACATATCTTAATCTCCCCCAGCCAGTCTATTGTTTTCAACATATGATTCATAAATAATATGAACAACAGTGGAGACAGGTTGCAGCCTTGTCTTACCCCTGAAACTACTCTGAACCATGAACTCAATTTACCGTCAACTCTAACTGCTGCCTGTCTATCCATGTAAAGACCTTTAATTGCTTGCAAAAGTTTGCCTCCTATTCCATAATCTTGTAGAACAGACAATAACTTTCTCCTAGGAACCCGGTCATATGCCTTTTCTAGATCTATAAAGCATAGATACAATTCCCTGTTCCACTCATAACACTTCTCTATTATTTGCCGTAAGCTAAAGATCTGGTCGTGACAACCTCTAAGAGGCCTAAACCCACACTGATTTTCATCCAATTGGTCCTCAACTAATACTCGCACTTTCCTTTCAACAATACCTGAGAAGATTTTACCCACAACGCTGATTAAAGAGATACCTCTGTAGTTGTTACAATCTTTTCTGTTTCCATGTTTAAAGATTGGTGTGATTACTGTTTTTGTCCCATCTGATGGAACCTGTCCGGTTCCCGGAACCTATTGCCTACCGAAAATCGAACTCGGGACCGAGTTCGAGTCTCGGTCCGGCACACAGTTTTAATCTGCCAGGAAGTTTCAGCTGTTATCCAATACAATTTTTACAACAGCCACCTGCCGGTCGAGCATAGAAAGTGTTTCATCTGGCAAGGCCACCTGCCGCCGCTGAGTCACGCCCAGTTCCGGTACTGGCGTGCAAAGTCCAGCCTTCGTCGCCGATGAACCGCAGTCGGAATCCATGCATTAACCAGCCACCTGCTCCGGAGACCCATAAGCGGCAACAATCGCTGGACGATCGTTGAGGCGCCATTGTTGGCAGCCGCTTGGTTGATCTGGGCCGCCAGTTGCTCAACAGCTGCACCCCTATTCGCCCGTACACACCTCCGCGTCCGCTGGTTCATCCCTGTCGTCCACGGTGCTTCGTACTCACCTCGGCGTCTGTTTCGGATAGTACTATTTTACCAGACACGGTAGATTTTAACCACAGCGCTATGCAAATAGTTTACAAACTTGGCTGCTTCTTCCACCCTCCGCCCGAGAGCCGATGATATTTCCCGTTTGGACGTCAGATGAATCACTCCGTTTCCGCATCACGACAACAACTGCACGATTTTCCGCGTCCCGCAGACGCGCTTTATATACCCTCCACTGCTAGTGCTACCACCTGCCGTCTGTGAGGGGTTACTGCACACTGATGTTGAACATCGGTGATGATCGCATTAATGTCACTGGACCGCGCATAGTTGGGGCCCAGTTCTGCGAGTCGCTAGCTTCTGATGCTGGACCACATCAGCCAGGCCGTTGGTGGCCGAGCGGTTCTAAGCGCTTCAGTCTGGAACCGCGCGACCGCTACGGTCGCAGGTTCGAATCCTTCCCCAGGCATGGATGTGTGTGATGTCCTCAGGTTAGTTAGGTTTAAGTAGTTCTAAGTTCTAGGGGACTGATGACCTGAGATGTTAAGTCCCATAGTGCTCAGAGCCATTTGAACCATTTGAACCACTCTGCAACCTCCACGATATTGCGACACCATACTGTCCCTCTATGCAGACATCAGGCGTTGCAGAGTATTGCACAATCTTATGAAGTCTTGGATACCTGAATGAGATTTTCACTCTGCAGTGGAGTGTGTGCTGATATGAAACCCCCTGGCAAAACTGTGCCAGACCGAGACTCGAACTCGGGACCTTTGCCTTTCGCGGGCAAGTGCTCTACCAACTGAGCTACCCAAACACGACTCACGACCCAAGAAGTTTCATATCAGCGCACAATCCGCTGCAGAGTGAAAAATCTCATTCTGGAAACATCTCCCAGGCTGTAGCTAAGCCATGTCTCCACGATATCGTTTCTTCTGAGAGTGCTAGTTCTGCAAGGTTCACAGAAGAGCTTGTGATATTCGTTATTTTTCACTTCATTAAAACAGCAAATGCGTGTAGTTAATACTTTCAGCCAGAAGGCAAATACTTGTTTATAAATAATGATTAATGTATAATAAGGCGTCGCATAGCGACAGGGGAATTTTCTAAATAATGTAATTCGTCGTCTCTGGGCGGCAATATAAACAGAAAAATACGGATAGATATGGGACCCTTCACTATTTTGTTCGCTTGAGCGCTTAACACTGGTACTGTTTTTTTCTTAAGTAAGACGGACGCAGATTTGTGACGGTCTGATCTAACTTTTTTTACTAAATAAATAAAAACATGTTCCGTCTAAGTTTGAGTGAAGTGTAAGAAGAACTGTTACAACTTAAAGTGACGACGTACGAGCGACTCAAGAGGACAATGGCTATATAAAAGAGCGCTCAATGGGCATGATACGGACATAAAAATCTACCGTCATTGTAGCACTAAGCATAAGGTACGATATATGTTTTAGTTATAATAAATATTTGTTCTGGAAATACTGAATCATTTAGCAGTCATCATTCCTATCATCTCAGTATTATTTTCATTTTAATTATGCATTTTGCTAAGATTACCGACACCAAGATCAGCAGTCCAATGTGCGTGTTACATTGACAAAAAGAAAACTGTTTTATCGTCTTCTTGCATTAGCTTTAATAATGAATTTCCCTTTTGTGTGATGTTACAGTTGGTTTTTTTTTTTTTTTTTTTTTTTTTTTTTTTTTTTTTTTTGCCCTTATGAACTTTCTTGTCCTTAGGAAATTGTTTTGTCATAACAATAACTTCACAACCGCGTATGATCGTATCTACGATCATGAAGTAATTACAAAGACGATAATGCAATTTCTTAATCAATAGCACGCTAGCTGTGACTGCTTCCAGCCACGCGATACTGCAAGTAAAAACTATTCACATTTCATAATGCAATATTTTATGACAATGGTCAATCCATGATTCTTGCGCCAATTGTGATTGATAAAACAGTAAGCGAAATCTCAAATTCCAAATTTTCCATTGAATAACAACCTCACTTTTATTTTGTAACATCACAAGTTCCTGTGAGGTTTGGAAGGTAGGAGACGAGGTACTGGCAGAACTGAAGCTGTGAGGACGGGTCGTTGAGTCGTGCTTGGGTAGCAACTCGCTTCCGTGGCCACGGCCGGCAAGTAGGTATCTGCGGTGACGCTCACAACCAGGTGGTCAGCATCTTCAAGTCCTGGTGGTGGAATAAATTTTCACTGCCACAATTTGGCCGGTAAGAGGAGGAGACGTGATGGCATAAAGTTCCTGATCACCAGTCTTTGCGCCAACGTCCTCGTTTAGATATCAAACTTCTCTGATCATGGCTGCCCCTTAGTGTTATTTTCGAGTTTCACACTCTCACTTCTCTTATCATCATCATACTGCAAGCAATTTATTTCAATAAATGATGATGAGGGATCCTAGGCGGGTCCACCAAATGTAGGGGGGTTTTAACAAGAATGCTTATACTTGTTCACTTTCCCTACTGGATCGGGTCGTTGGCTCTGGCTCAAGGCCTGTTGTGAGACCCAACCTGTTAATTAAAACTGCCCCTTTACTAATTTCGATTAATATTTAATAACGATATAGTGTTCAGATGGCTCTGAGCACTATGGGACTTAACATCTATGGTCATCAGTCCCCTAGAGCTTAGAACTACTTAAACCTAAATAACCTAAGGACTTCACACAACACCCAGTCATCACGAGGCAGAGAAAATCCCTGACCCCGCCGGGAATCGAACCCGGGAACCCGGGCGCGGTAAGCGAGAACGCTACCGCACGACCACGAGCTGCGGACAGATATAGTGTTCAGGGAACTGATCACTACTAAACAAACAAGGATAGCATGGAACACATTTATTGAACAATAATCTTCTTAACATCAAACTGAACAATGACATACATTTATGAGTGATAAAACCAAGCTAGTAATGGGAATGGCCCTTAAATTCCAAAACTAACGCTTAAGGTCGGATAACGCATCTGTACTTGTTATTTTCTACTCTCTCCACTTGTCTGGCAAACCTACTTCAATTACCAAATTCTCAGTAAGAGCGTGGCTGGAAAACTGAGCTCTGCTAATCACAGGCGTGGGTAATATCGGATTAAATACCGAAGCTGAGCATCAACAAACGCGGCATCGTGGACAGCTCAGCAAGCTACCGATGGCGACTGCGTCGTCGAGGAGCCTCAATTGTAATAAAAATGAATTAATTTTCGCGAGCAGGCTTCCTGTTCGTTAACTCATACTCCAAAGCTAATTCTGCTTTCTTTCCAATCGTCTCGCACTCGTTAAGACGGGATTGACCAGCCCAAAGGCGGAATCCAGTAACGCATTTATTAAAGTGTGGCTCAAGGAAATTGCTCTGCTCCTGTCTGCTTCCTGTGAGACAGTATTCGCAACCGTAATTAGCGGAATCAGCCTGTCTCTAACAGTAAAACACGACAGTTCCCCTTACTGAGTACTAGTTCTAGTTGCAGCTGGCAGACTTATTAAAACTTCTGCACAGCACATTGAAAAGAATTTACTCTCCTATAGCAGAGCCGAAAGCACGACGTCCGCTCGCTACAGGAGCTAAGACGCTTCTCCCCGATAACAGCCCCCAAAGCTTCCCTCTGCAAAAACCAGCACCCCCACGCTATTTTTCGAGCTGGCCAATCCCGTGGCTCTAGACCAGCACAGTTCGCTCCCACTATTATTTCCTGGCTTCTTCCAGCCAATCAAAACATTCCGCGCCTTACTGCGCCTAGAATGTTCTGGAACAAACTGATACTCCGTTCAAAATTGAACCCACCAATCGTGTCTCTCTGTTCGCCCTCGCGCGGGGAAAGGTCATTGCACCAGCTTAACCGCGTTTCTTAGAAAGCCCCAGAAAACGTTAAGATTCGTGGGGAGACTCCCTTAGGCGCCAACTCGTCTCGACGTAGTGGCGTCGGCGTAACGTCCAGCGCCAACGAGACGCCGTCCCTCGAAGGCCCGCCTGTGTTGTCCGCGCAGTGGGTGCCTACCTGCTCCGGCGGCGCGTCTCCCCCAGTGGGACGCTTTCGCATGCCGACTCGTAATGGTCGGTTGTAAACTTCGGCACCCCTCTGCCCTGCCTTTGAGCAGTGCCGCTCGTCCGCTCCAGCCAAATTCCGTGAAAATATCACCTGAACCCCGAATTCATGCAACATGCGAATTTCTTAAAGTTAATACGCGTCTTATGCCGTCTGATACTCCCTATATTAATTTCAATAGGCTGATTGCCTGATAAATAACATAATAGCCGATGTCTAACTCGTCTTCGCAACTATTATTATATTACAGTAAGGTGCAAAATACTGCTACCTTACAATACCACACAAACATTACCATACACTGCACTACACAAACACACACACACACACACACACACACACACACACACGTAGTATTACAGATAGAGTCCAATGGAGCATGTTGTAAATAAACAAATATACAGTGGGATGATTAATCCTGACTGCTGGTGGGAACACAGGCTTACGAAACAATTTGCAGTGTCTCGGCACTACGCGGCCGGTGTGTGAGTACGTCAGCTCGGCTGCCGCCCCCGGACGGGCAGCTGCAGCTGGTTACGCCCGGTATGGGCCCGGGTCCTCCCTACGGGAGAGTCGCAGCCCGGTTCATTATGCGGCCGCTAATGGGAATTTGCATTTTTAGGGGCACGGCGACGGCCCCGGGCTATGGGGCCAGGGCAGGTGTCTGGCCTGCTGTGCGGATTGGTGTAAGGGTGGGGGGGGGGGGGGGAGGGTGCCGGGGGCCGAGCAATCGCCGGCTGGCAAGGCGGAGGCGGAGGCCGCTGTAATCCAATCCGGAATCAATTACGGCAACGCCTGTCCCCGCCTCGCCTTCCTGTCTTCATTAGGCGCGGATGGGCGGCAGGTGGCGGCGGGAAGCTGCTGCTCTGTGCCGAGGATGGGCGTAGTGGCCGAAACTGTCGCGTCCTCAAGGTGGGCGCAGGTTGTCAAACTACCGTGGCCTGAAGATGAGCCGAGGGAAAAAACAAGGCATAGGGAGTGAAACTTCCGTGTTGACGGATCGGGCAAAATTACTACATGCTGAAGATGTGCTGAATATGAAACTCCTCCACCCTGAATATCTACATCTACATCCATACTCCGCAAGCCACCTGACGGTGTGTGGCGGAGGGTACCTTGAGTACCTCTATCGGTTCTCCCTTCTATTCCAGTCTCGTATTGTTCGTGGAATGGAGGATTGTCGGTATGCCTCCGTGTGGGCTCTAATCTCTCTGATTTTATCCTCATGGTCTCTTCGCGAGATATACGTAGGAGGGAGCAATATACTGCTTGACTCCTCGGTGAAGGTATGTTCTCCAAACTTTGACAAAAGCCCGTACCGAGCTATTGAGCGTCTCTCCTGCAGAGTCTTTCACTGGAGTTTATCTATCATCTCCGTAACGCTTTCGCGATTACTAAATGATCCTGTAACGAAGCGCGCTGCTCTCCGTTGGATCTTCTCTTTCTCTTATATCAACCCTATCTGGTACGGATCCCACACTGCTGAGCAGTATTCAAGCAGTGGGCGAACAAGCGTACTGTAACCTACTTCCTTTGTTTTCGGATTGCATTTTCTTAGGATTCTTCCAATGAATCTCAGTCTGGCATCTGCTTTACCGACGATCAACATTATATGATCATTCCATATTAAATCACTCGTAATGCGTACTCCCAGATAATTTATGGTATTAACTGCTTCCAGTTGCTGACCTGCTATTTTGTAGCTAAATGATAAAGGATCTATCTTTCTGTGTATTCGCAGCACATTACACTTGTCTACATTGAGATTCAATTGCCATTCCCTGAACCATGCGTCAATTCGCTGCAGATCCTCCTGCATTTCAGTACAATTTTCCATTGTTACAACTCTCGATACACCACAGCATCATCTGCAAAAAGCCCCAGTGAACTTCCGATGTCATCCACCAGGTCATTTATGTATATTGTGAATAGCAACGGCCCTATGACACTCCCCTGAGGCACACCTGAAATCACTCTTACTTCGGAACTCCATTGAGAATAACATGCTGCGTCCTGTTATCTAGGAACTCTTCAATCCAATCACACAATTGGTCTGATAGTCCATATGCTCTTACTTTGTTCATTAAACGACTGTGGGGAACTGTATCGAACGCCTTGCGGAAGTCAAGAAACACGGCATCTACCTGTGAACCCGTGTCTATGGACCTCTGAGTCTCGTGGACGAATAGCGCGAGCTGGGTTTCACACGACCGTCTTTTTCGAAACCCATGCTGATTCCTACAGAGTAGATTTCTAGTCTCCAGAAAAGTCATTATACTCGAACACAATACGTGTTCCAAAATTCTACAACTGATCGATGTTAGAGATATAGGTCTATAGTTCTGCACATCTGTTCGACGCCCCTTCTTGAAAACGGGGATGACCTGTGCCCTTTTCCAATCCTTTGGAACGCTACGCTCTTCTAGAGACCTACGGTACACCGCTGCAAGAAGGGGGGCAAGTTCATTCGCGTACTCTGTGTAAAATTGAACTGGTATCCCATCAGGTCCAGAGGCCTTTCCTCTTTTGAGCGATTTTAATTGTTTCTCTATCCCTCTGTCGTCTATTTCGATATCTACCATTTTGTCATCTGTGCGACAATCTAGAGAAGGAACTACAGTGCAATCTTCCTCTGTGAAACAACTTTGGAAAAAGACATTTAGTTGGCAGTATGAAACTACTGTTTCTTGAAAAACGGCTGGAAAGAAATCGCAGCACCAAAAAACATAATTAATGTAGAGCAATGAAATTTCGGGATTACGTTTGTCTAGGTAACACATTTAAGTGATTAAAATTGCAAGTTCACAGGTTAATGTAAGCCACTGAAAATGTGCAATGGTGGTCCGTTAATAAGCGGTACAATCGCCAGAATGTAGAATGCAAGCATGCGGTGTGTTGTACACGTGACGAATGACAATTTGTGGGATGCAGGTCCATGTCTGTTGCACTTGGTCGGTCAATACAGGGATAATTAATTATGTTTTTGGATGACGTTGGAGTTCCCAGAATGAGATTTTCACTCTGCAGCGGAGTGTGCGCTGATATGAAACTCCCTGGCAGATTAAAACTGTGTGCCGGACCGAGACTCGAACTCCGGACCTATGCCTTTCGCGAGCAAGCGCTCTACCATCTGAGCTACCCAAGCACGACTCACGCCCCGCCCTCACAGCTTCACTTCTGCCAGTACCTCGTCTGCTAGCTTCCAAGCTTCACAGAAGCTCTCCTGCGAACCTTGCAGAACCAGCACTCCTGGAAAAAAGGATATTGCGGAGACATGGCTTAGCCACAGCATGGGCCACAGCCAAGTTTTGACTACATATAAATGCAACTTACGTTCAAATTGCTATTCCGGGTCCGTAAACTAGTCCTTCCTCTTCCTCATAGAGGGCGTTCTGCTCGATCTGGGCCATCCTGCGCTGCTCCAGAGCCGCTCGTACGGCCGGTGACAAGCGGTTTCCGGTCTCTCGAGTGCGGTGGTGGTCCGAATGCTCGGCGAATGGAGTCCCAGGGTGACGTCCATCTTTGTCATGGTCTTCACAATTGCTGAATACCCTTCGTTGACGCTGCTCACACAGTCTTCGCACCAGAATGCAAATGCCTGGGGGCTAACTTCCAGACACACGCATTCAAACTTTCATTTGAATTTTGTATGTTTCCTCCCAAGCACCGGTGCAATAACTCGTCCTCCGAAAGAAAAAAAACTGGTGCGTCTAAAAGGCCGATTTCAGTCAGATGCATTTTTTGTTGAACCGCGAATAACTAACATTTCCGTTTCGTTTTCGGAAAAACCGTTTCAGGGGTGGATTATAAACACTTTTATGGATCCAGAAATGCAATTTAAAAAACTCGACTTTTTGAGCCAAAAGATGGTTAACCTCTCGTTAAGAGGAAGACATTGAAGCATTTTAGAAGCGCGCTGCTAGATTTCTGACTGGTAGGTTCGCTCAAGAAACAACTCGGAGATGCTTCGTGAAGTCAAAGAAGAAATCCTGGAGGATATACGACGTTTTTTTCGCGAAACATCGTTAAGAAACCAGCAGTAGCGGCTGGCAGCAGAACGATTCAACTGCCGCCAACATACATTTCGCGTAACTACCACAAAGACAAGGTAAGAGAAATCGCGGTTCGTATGGAGGTGGATGACTGTAGTTTTTTCCCTCGATTCACTTGCGGGTGGAGCAGGAAAAGGTATGACTAGTAATGGTTATAGCGTCCCCAGTGCTATATTACGAAAAGACTTAAAAAACAGTATTTATAAAGAAGAGACATTTAAAAACGGAATAATATATTTTTATCATGTAGCCGTAAAACAATAATTTCTCTGTCTAAGTTTCGAATGCAAAGAAATATAACAAAGTGATCTAAATAGACGACAACATACGCTCTTTTGTTAATTTTTTAGTCGTCTTCACTTCTTATCTTGTCTTGATTGCGTGTAGGCGGACATCTTGCGAGTGCTGGCAAATGTAAGCATATTTGTGTGAGTTAAACAGATAATATATTGATTTAATCTTATTGTTCACTTTTAATTTGTAAGAGGTGATCCCGATCTCATGTCCGCCTTCCTTGAATTAACCTGCATTCAAGTAATTTACAGCTCAACAATTGCAGCGGCCGATGCAGCCAACGACGCCATTACGTGGTGATATTAACTTATGAAAAATTAGCGGAAGCGAAATACTCGCCCGCTATTAACATAATATTAATTTTTCTCCACAGCCGCACGAAGTTGCAGAAATACGTAGCTTTAAGATTCTTATTTTCAGTACCATAGCCGACAGCCAGAGCCAGGACTCCGACTACGTGGCTATGGTTAACGGAGGTAAGAAAAAAATACTCTCGCGCGTGTGTGGGCCGCAATTGTAATTAATAGCTAAAGATCTTTTGCTTTAAAGTGAGCTGACTAGCCGAGGAAATTAATATGAAAAGTTTATTACATTGTTCAGCTTATATACTCATGTTTTAAGATTCAGCGAGTCTAACATTCATTAACGTAGCAAATAATTTGACATTAATATTGTTAAAAAGGAGAACTTCAGGAAAGCATTTAATCGTAAATCAAAATTAAATGAAATATCATTTTTAATTAAGGCCCACCACGTAAGGCGGCAACAATCAAAAAATAATAATAACAATAATAATATATTAAATTACGACGGCCGACGGACGCGAAATGGTGTGAGGTACGCTCCGCCATGCACCGTACTGTGGCTTGCGCAGAATGATGTATGTAGATGAAGATGAGAATAGAATAGAGGTAGTACTGATAAGAAGAACCCTCGGATATCACTCCACTTTGGCTTACGGAGTTAGTCGTAGATGGACCGCGCGGTGTACAAGGGAGAAACTTCTCTGCGCTGGGAATGCTAGTAGGGTGCTAATAATGCGGTCCGCAGGAAAAGCCATTATGTCTGGATGGAAATCACCTGAAACCGGGTACGACTCTTCGCCTACAGTGGAGAGATAGAGAAAGAGAGAGAGAGAGAGAGAGAGAGAGAGAGAGAGAGAGAGACGGGGAACTGTGCGGAGAGAACGTAACTTTGAGAGGGGAATAAGAGACTCACCGTTGGTGAGGTCCATTAACGGGGAATAAATCTCACCGAATTGAGTTTCCACTTAACGAACAGGAAACAAAAATTAAGTCTGAGGTAGGGAGAGCGGCGGGGAGAGGAAATGTGGTCGCTTTCGCTCCTCCCTCTTTCCCTCCCACCCCACAACCTTCCCCAGGATAACAGATAGCACGTGCGTCAATAGCGGTAGGCGATCGCGATAATGGCTGAAGATACAGAGGCGAATACGCTTCAGCAACACGAGACGTCAAGTCTGAAATGAGGTTCGAGAATCAACCAGTCTGGTGGGTCCATGTGGTGAGAAAGGTATCCCTTGCCAAAACTATAAATTACATTAAAGACAGTTTGCAAATTCTGCTCAACACTGGAAAAATTATAAGGACTGAAATCATGGAGCAGGCGGAAATATTCATCCATAATACTGTGACGTAATTCTATCGAGTCATTCGCATTTTGCCCATCGTAACCTTATAAGAGTCGAGGGACATGAAAGGGAAGCAGTGGTTGGGAAGGGAGTGAGACAAGGTGGTAACCTCTCCCCGATGTTATTCAATCTGTATATTGAGCAAGCAGTAAAGGAAACAAAAGAAAAATCCGGAGTAGGAATTAAAATCCATGGAGAAGAAATAAAAACTTTAAGGTTCGCCGATGACACTGTAATACTGTCAGAGACAGCAAAGGACTTGGAAGAGCAGTTGAACGGAATGGACAGTGTCTTGAAAGGAGGGCATAAGATGAACATCAACAAAAGCAAAACGAGGATCATGGAATGTAGTCGAATTAAGTCGGGTGATGCTGAGGGTATTAGATTAGGAAATGAGACACTTAAAGTAGTAAAGGAGTTTTGCTATTTGGGGAGGGATCCTACGGTCTTGGCGTGCATCCGTGCGTCGCTGCGGTCCGGTCCCAGGTCGACGGGCACGTGCACCTTCCGCCGACCACTGGCGACAACATCGATGTACTGTGGAGACCTCACGCCCCACGTGTTGAGCAATTCGGCGGTACGTCCACCCGGCCTCCGCATGCCCACTATACGCCCTCGCTCAAAGTCCGTCAACTGCACATACGGTTCACGTCCACGTTGTCGCGGCATGCTACCAGTGTTAAAGACTGCGATGGAGCTCCGTATGCCACGGCAAACTGGCTGACACTGACGGCGGCGGTGCACAAATGCTGCGCAGCTAGCGCCATTCGACGGCCAACACCGCGGTTCCTGGTGTGTCCGCAGTGCCGTGCGTGTGATCATTGCTTGTACAGCCCTCTCGCAGTGTCCGGAGCAAGTATGGTGGGTCTGACACACCGGTGTCAATATGTTCTTTTTTCCATTTCCAGAAGTGTAGTTTCTGACACGGTGTCGCGGAGGGGAAGCATTAGCTGGCGCACATCAAGAGCCCGTTTCGCCTGGTGACCGTGTCGAGAAGAAGGCGCGCCAACATCCAGCTTCTGCAACAGCGACGGCCGACAATGAGTGACTGTCGCCACCTCCTCGATCGACGGCTTCAAACCTTCAATCAACCAACAAGGAAGACTGGAAGCACGTAAAGTTTTAGAACTGTATGGCAGACCTCAGCTTTTCAAACTGTTCCATTTTCATAACTAAATTACAGCAACGTAGCATGAACCTTTGTTGCTCATTGTCCCAATTGCATTACCAAGCAGGGTCCTTTCCTTTTCCGGAATGAACCCGAGTCTCGTTGAAATTCAAACGCCAGCATCATTCGATTTCACTGCTTTAATTTCAAAGTTCAGTTAAGGTATTCATAGCTGGCTACAATATTTAGATTACACAAGCACAAACTAAGAGTGCGAGCTTTGTTACCGTATTTTAGCTTACCTGTGACTGCAGCTCAGCTTAGTACGTACTAAATTTTACTACTGTTAATTGTTCAGAATCATTTAATTCAAGTTCAAAGTTAAATCTCTTATTTCTAAATTGCGTAGATTCAAGTAGCTTTTGAAATGATTGTTGAGGTAGCCCAAGACTAACTGTATTTTACTGAATTTAGATGTGCTTCAGAAAGAAAGCTCACTATTAACTTCAGTCACTAAATTAACTTTCGATTTTCTGGTTTCATTAATTCTTTTGCTAAATTAAGTCAGAGTGTAGCGAAATTTATGACTTCTGACAAACTTTCAGTTTTCACACTACACGTGTCAACCTTCAGTTGCCACGCTTCTAGTGCTAATTATAGCTGTAATAACCTTTCTTTTTCAGTTACTATGGTAATTGTCCTTAGGACTGGCGACCGTGATTTCCCCTAAATCTTAAATATATAATTACCGCTAGTTAATTGTTAACGTAACGGCCGCACATTTACTTTCTTTATTAACTTTACCCCTTTTCAAAATTAATTTCCACCAGTTTCATTTGCATTTTTCCTTTCATTTAGATGTAACCCTTTCCTCCCTCTTTACCGACGATTCTTCGGTGACGATTGCTTTTTCCAAATTTCCATTAGGTACACGCGGTTTAATTTTTCACTGTCATTAAGGTCGATAAGTGAGGGGGAGGTTACAGGCAGTGCTCACATTTGGTGTAGACGTGTGTGGGACCTGCTCTCCTGACGCCGGATAGTGGTTTGCGGCGCTGTTGTCTTGTTACTGTTTGACCGAATTCCACTTAAGTTGTGTCCTCTTAGAAGGCTCTTCGTAATGGCACACAAAAAACTGCGTAATTCGGTAAAAAATCCGACGAAGTCGGTTTTATAATTCGTAATTCGGCAGCTACTAGCGTTGAAAATTATTACGTCAGAAAAATCGTTACCTTTCTCTCTACAGCTCACTGGAAATATCAACTACGTAGATATTTACTCGGTCTTTTGTGTCTGGGGTGACCTGTCTTAACTACACTGAAGTGCCAAAGAAACTGGTACACCTGGCTAATATCATGTACGGCCCGCGCGAGCGCTCAGAAGTCCCGCAACCCGACGTGGCATGGACTCGATTAATGCCTGAAGTAGTGCTGGAGGGAGCAGACTCCGTGAATCCTGCACAGCTGTCCATAAATCTGTAAGAACACGAGGGGCTGGAGATCCCTTAATGAACAGCACGTCGCAAGGCAGTCCAGATATGCTCAGTAATGTTCATATCTGGGGAGTTTGGTGTCCAGAGGAAGTGTTTAAACTCGGAAGGGTCATCCTCGAGCCACTGTTTACCATTACTGGAGGTGTTGGGTGTCGCATTGTCCTGCTGGAATTGCCCAAGTCCGAAGGGACGCACAGTGGACACGAATGGATGGATGCAGGTGATCAGACAGGACGCTTACGTACGTGTCACCTGTCAGATTCTTATCTAGACGTATCAGGGGTCCCATATCACTCCAACTGCACACGTCCCACACCATAACAGAGCCTACACCAGCTCAAACCGTCCTGCTGACATGCAGGGTCCCTGGATTCAGGAGATTGTCTCCATACCCGTACACGTCCATCGGCTCGATACAATCTGAAACGAGACTTGTCCGAGCAGGCAACATGTTTCCAGTCATCAAAAATGGTTCAAATGGCTCTGAGCACTATGAGACTTCTGAGGGTGATCAGTCCCCTACAACTTAGAACTAGGTAATCCTAACTAACCTAAGGACATGACACACATCCATGCCTGAGGCATGATTCGAACTTGCGACCGTAGCGGTTGCGCGGTTCCAGACTGAAGCGCCTAGAACCACTCGGCCACACTGGCTGGCTTCCAGTCATCAACAGTCTAATGTCTGTATTGACGCGCCCAGACGAGGCGTACAGCTTTGTGTCGACGGCATACGAGTGGGCCTTCGGCTCCGAAAGCCCTTATCGACGATGTTTTGTTGAATTGTTTGCACGCTCACATCTGCTGATGGCTCAGCGTTGAAATCTGCAGCAATCTGGGGAAGGGATGCACTTCTGTCACGTTGGACGGTTCTTTTCAGTCGTCGTTGGTCTCGTTCTTGCAGGATCTTTCTCCGGACGCAGCAGTGTCGGAGATTTGATGTTTTACCGGATCCCTGATATTCACGGTACACTCGCGAAACGGTCGTACGGGAAAATCCCCACTTCATCGCTACCTCGGAGATGCTGTGTCCCATAGCTCGTGCGACCGCTTTCAAACTCACTTAAATCTTGTTAACCTCTCATTGTAGCTGCAGTAACCGAACTAACAACTGCGTCAGACACTTGTTGTCTTATACAGGGGTTGTCGACTGCAGCGCTGTATTCTGCCTGTTGACATATCTCTCTATTCGAATACGCATGCCTACACCAGTTTCTTTGGCGCTTCAGTGTATTTTACTCGGTACAGTAAAAGGTAGTAATTATGAATTTGAAAAACAAGAAGCTACTGATGAGGCTACAAATATGCTGAAACATGTCTGGGGAAGGAAAGTAATCGAAGAACAATTTCTGTTTTCCGGAAATAGTTGGAGCCCGTATCATAATCGAAGAGATCGGCATTAGAAAGTGCTAACCCACCACAGCATAGTTTTAGGTCACTGCGTGTTGTATGTTAGGTTAAATTTGTAAATAGTAAACTGCAATGGACTTAAGTGTAACTTTTTCTAAGAATTGGTACACTATTTTAGCTATGTATCTGCCATATGGCTAAGAACCTTGTTAATAAGCTATTTACTTGTAAGATTGCCTGTGCTGTTGGGGTTTAGTACCGTCTTCATCAAAAACTATCCGGAAACGTTTTGGGAGCAGGTATGTTACTTTCAGCATCTCGTATCAGAGGCTAGGCTACTACGGATGATAAACATAAGAATGAAAAAAAAAACTGCTATAGTAATATTCAGAAAATGAGAATGTCAAGTTTTCTGTAGTGACTGAACTAGCACACCAAGTGCTTCCGAACTTCCTCGTTCGTTTTCATTTGCATTAGAAAACAGAATACTGGAGATGCACAACTTCCCATATAAATAAACTGTAATTCAACATCCGTGAAACACTCAGGACGAAATTATGTGACTTTTTGTCGAGTACAGCCAAGGCTCTAATATAGGAATTTGGGTTTAGTTGTTCATTATTCAATTGAAGGGTTTCAAAATAGCAATTATTTATAGGAAGTATGTGGGAAGTAATTATTTTTTCTTTGAGGGCGGGGGATCCATCATACTTTCTTCCTAACTCTGAACTCTTAGAAAGTGACTCCTTAACATATCTTTTTTGTAATGAAACATTCCAAAAGTCTGCATTCACTTGATATTTGAGCTTCATTGACCTTGTCACCTGTCTTCTATTTCTCTTTCGGTAAATCTAGACTGTCCTCCGTCCTAAAATTAAAAAGACACTAGCATTCGTAGAGAAACTAAACAGGTTAAAACATGTTAAACGTTAGGGCAAAAAGAAAACTAATGTAGAAACACATTGTAGGTTCTTATGCAATCACAAGGTGAAACTAACCAGTGACTCCAATAACCTTACAGGCGTTCATGGATATATGTTACATCGGATTTATATGCTCTTAACGTTAAAGTAGTTCCCAAAATTTTAACAAATGCTATGTGCGAATATTCTGAGCTGAGGCTAGTGCCAATATTATGCTAAGCCCACTTATGGTGTTGTCAACATCTGATGTACTCGATTGTGAGTAATCAGAACATGTACCACTGCAAAATAAGTGGTACACTGTTGTCATCAACATTATCACCAAACATCCCTCTCTTTACTCGAGTACAAGATTTCGACGGCTCAAAAAAAAAAAAAAAAAAGTGGTTCAAATGGCTCTGAGCACTATGGGACTCAACATCTGTGGTCATCAGTCTCCTAGAACTTAGAACTACTTAAACCTAACTAACCTAAGGACATCACACACATCCATGCCCGAGGCAGGATTCGAACCTGCGACCGTAGCGGTCGCGCGATTCCAGACTGGAGCGCCTAGAACCGCTCGGCCACCACGACCGGTTCTTTCGACGGCTCTGCCGTGTTGACACCGTGCCATGGCACTGTATTTATCCAAACACAGGAACGTAAATACGTAAGGCAAAACAATGTATGTAGCCCACAAATGAATTCTACCACTTCAAATGAAACCACTTGTTGCCAGTAAGTACTGCAGCTGAAACCACGACAGGTCGCGTGATCAGAATAATTGGCAACACACTGACGAGTGGCTCTTCGTTCTGCCGACCCCTTTAATTCAAAGATGACCCATTGCAAGACGTGCACTTCATTCACCATTCAGTGCTCCCAGCATTCTGGTATTCAGGCCCTATTAATATTTTTTATCGGTTGCCTAATTTATTTGAAGATGTTTACAGTTCCAGAATGAGATTTTCACTCTGCAGCGGAGTGTGCGCTGATATAAAACTTCCTGACAGATTAAAACTGTGTGCCCGACCGAGACTCTGACTCGGGACCTTCGCCTTTCGCGGGCAAGTGCTCTACCATCTGAGCTACCCAAGCACGACTTACGCCCGGTACTCACAGCTTTACTTCGCCAGTATCTCGTCTCCTACCTTCCAAACTTTACAGAAGCTCTCCTGCGAACCTTGCAGAACTAGCACTCCTGAAAAAAAGGATATTGCGGAGACATGGCTTAGCCACAACCTGGGGGATGTTTCCAGAATGAGATTTTCATTCTGCAGCGGAGTGTGCGCTGATATGAAACTTCCTGGCAGATTAAAACTGTGTGCCCGACCGAGACTCGAACTCGGGACCTTTGCCTTTCGCGGGCAAATGCTCTACCACCTGAGCTACCGAATGACGACTCACGCCCGGTACTCACAGCTTTACTTCTGCCAGTAACATGTTTACAGTTTGTCTCACACTGATCTGTGAGAGGAGCTTGGCACCAAGAACTTTCTTCATTTATGGGTGACGGCAGCAGTGTTCCTAGCAGCCATGATGACTTCCAGTTTCCCATCCTTTTTCCGATCGCCAGGGTAGCGCGTGGTGTCGTTTGAAAGTTCAGTAGTGGCCAAAGTTTCTCCTGTTATCAGTTCCCCAACCTGCCTTACCAACCTTGTAACCGCTATTTCTGCTCGATTTCAACGTCGCTAGGTCGCCTCCCTGTGACATTCCGGCGCTCTGATTGGCCAGTTCAGGTACGCGCCCGTTTTTCGCGGGTAGCTGCCAACCGCCTTCCGCGGGTGGATAGTGGACAAAGGGGCAGTCGTCAGTTCTAATGTGACCGTGCCTTAGGCCGGAGGTGCTGCTTCCAGGAGATGAAGTTCGGTAAGCATGAGCGCCGGCGTGCCCAGAGGGAACCTTATAGGTCACTGTACTGATGTGCGTTTCTTGAATTACGGTTTATGCAATTTTTCCGGATTATAAGGCTGTAGGGTTTCCTTGTACAGTTGGGCGTAATGTGCGAGATGCGTTGGTTAGTCACAGTAGCTTGCAGTACGCCACTGAAGAGTATACATTCCTGCTCACTTTTCCGCTTGGTCTTGCAGTAGCTCTTTCAGTTCTCCCGTGCAAAATTAGACTCAGAATTTAGGTCTTCCCAGCTTGAGAACTCGTGCCCTTTGTCCTACGCCACGTGGTGAGTATTTGGCGCCCCTTCATGTTTCTTTAAAGTAGTCGGACCGCGAGCCAAAGTTATCTAGTATCGCCCGTATGAACAGTTTCGCGTCTTCCTGGTTGTTTTTTTTTTTTTTTTTTTTTCTTCAGTACGGGAGACTACCTAGCGATTCACCCACAAAATGGTTCAAATGGTTCTGAGCACTATGGGACTTAACTTCTGAGGTCATCACTCCACTAGAACTTAGAACTACTTAAACCTAACTAACCTAAGGACATCACACACATCCATGCCCGAGGCAGGATTCGAACCTGCGACCGTAACGGTCGTGCGGTTCCAGACTGTAGCGCCTAGAACCGCTCGGCCACTCCGGCCGGCGATTCACCCACAGTAGCATCGTTCTTAGTCTTTGGCTGATTCATGGTGGTGGTCGTTGCATGCCTACAACCCCTTCCTTTATTGAATTGGACCCCATTTGATAATACGGTGATCGTTCCTAAAATTCCTTCTCTCCTGCTGTCGTGGCTTATTATGAACGAGCGTTGGGGCAGGGCTGCTGAACTCAGTTCTTTCTTCCCGCACCCCCATTTGATTGTATAATTGGTCAGTATTCAACTGTTTAATTAAATGAGTCCTTTAATCTGTACATTCTCTCTTTCATTACGTGAAACCTTCCTTAG
Source organism: Schistocerca cancellata (assembly GCF_023864275.1). NCBI lineage: Eukaryota > Metazoa > Arthropoda > Insecta > Orthoptera > Acrididae > Schistocerca > Schistocerca cancellata. The sequence continues at coordinate 35,614,291 of NC_064637.1, read as the reverse complement.
TGTCACAGTAGAATGATGAAGAACTATAACGGTTGTTACGCGGTCGTGCAGGTCTCGCGCCATTAATGATAGGATAAAGATTCATATCGCGCACCTGGCACGACCATTGCACGCATGGCACCGATAATAATAATAATAATAATCATAATTTTCAATTATCCCCCATTGATTAACTGGGAAGTGTTCACACAGCTCAGTGTGAGTACGTGAGCACTAAATCCACTTGATGTGGTGGAAGTAGTGGCCTCCGTTTTACCTTGCTCGTATATATATATATATATATATATATATATATATATATATATCAAAAATTACAGCCCCTACTGCAAGGGATAGTAACCTGTAAAATAACACGAGCCACCGCTTTTACCATGTACATCAGTGTCCGTACGCGAAGGAATTCTTAGCCCTGCCGCAAATGAGAGACTGTGCGCATCTTCTTCAGCACGCCTCCTCGCCTTCTCTACATGTCAGGACACTGTTTTGCCAGCCGTACAGTTGTTTCTCAGTTTCGCTCGACCCGTCCATTTGTGTATGCGCAGACAGCAAGCTCTGTGGGCGAGGAGAATTGCGGTGGCCGTACGCTGACATCGGGGCGGGGTTTACAGCGAAGCTGCTGCAGCAGTCAGCGGGCAGCGGCAAGTCAGCAAGCTGAGTGGCGCCCGCCGTAAAGCCAGCGCGCGGCTCGTAAACACGCCCCGGGGACCTGGACAGGGGAACCCCCGCCCCTGCAGGCCGGCCGCCGAGCTACCCGCAAAGCACTGCCGTCCCGCGGGTGGCCTGCCCTCACCCACACACGGCGGCAGCGCGCGCCTTGTATATACTGTACCTGTGTGTGTGTGTGTGTGTGTGTGTGTGGAGCCGCCTTTTATCCAGAGTCCTTCCAGTCCGGAGGGTGGAGTGCTCCCCAGCTCCAGCAACGCTGTTTCCTCCTCCGAGCCGCGCAGATGAAAACCGTCTTGCTGTTTAAGACACGACAGGCAATTTCTTTCAACAGTTGGTTTGTAACAGAACTTGTTCAGAATCGCCGAGACAGCATCGAGTCATATCTTATAGGTACTGACTGTCAGGATAGACAAATAATAAAGGAGGATTGTAAATCTGATGTTTCTTCTTTCTGTCACAGACTGTAAACAATTGTTCTGAATCCGTGCATCGATATACATCAACCAGTAACAGAGACCATATTTTTATTGTTGTATTAGCTGATTAAACAAAGTGTTCTGGTTACTTGTTCATCCTAATCTTACATTATATGTGTTGGTCATAACGTTTTAATCATTAAAGCGTGAAGTTACGTGATAAATATTTTGTTTCAGTCCGGTCACTTGTTGACCAGTGTACAGAGGAAAACAAAAGGAAACCCGAAGTTTTGAATTTCCCGTTAGCAACCAGTTCACGCCAATTTTTAAAATCATAAGAAAGAGTTTGTTTGACACATCACTGGTAGGCTAAATTTATGTTACACAACAATTGATGTACAGTCGTGGACAAAACGAGCGAGACCCCTCGCCTTTTCGTTATGCTGACCCGCACGGCTTTAACGTCTGCTACACAGCATAACAGGCAAGGCGACGAAGTGCTACCAACATACTATGCACAGGCGTGAAATTGACAAACTATCTGAACATTTTTAGGCTGTTTTCAATAATTTCTAAGACTATATTAATGCTGATCAGTGTGTTAAATACAACACGTAAATATAAGACAGAACTGAAAGAAGAAACGCTAATTGGTATGAACTGTATCAATAAAAATGAATTTCAACTTATCGACATAACATAACTGTTTTAGTAAGACAAAGAACCCCAGATTGTTACGAATTAGCAAAATATTATCCGCATTCGGCCGCGAAACGGTCTGTGTCAACGTTCAGACCAGTCATTCTGGATTACCGTTGCTGACCTACCATGAAAGTGTGCAAATTTAGCAATGCGTGAAGATTCATAACGAAATTCAGTTAAAAATCATTCAGTGCCACACTTAAGTCAATTCCATTATTGACAGAAGCGGAAAAAGTAGGCAGTAACATGTATGAAATTCTACAAGAGACATCCACAGGGCGCCGGTACAGAATAAAGGTAGCAATAAACGTTTTGGGGGCGCGAAAATTTCTTAAAATTGCTTTACTGAGAGTCTATCTGCCTCCATCGAGATGAGAACCGAAAACTAACCAGACCTTCCTTTCACTACGCTAGCAGACAACCCAGGCAAACAGACATGAGTAAGCCGGCAATTTCGCAATGAAAATGGCAAAATGATCTGCAGTTTCTGTTGCATAGAGCTTTCTGGACTCAAAAACATGAATTTTCTTCCTTTATGTCACCGCTTATGTGACAATCATTCGGGATGTTTATCGAAATAACAAAATACTGTTAGGAGAGAGTAAATTTAGTAGGATAACTCTGCACCATCCCAGGAAATAAACGGCTACATAGCTGCCAAACGTATTCTACACTGTTTAGACAGCCAGAAAACGTTCATTAGCCGAAGTGTTTCTTAAGCTAGCTAGCAATGGGAATCTTCGCACTTCTAAAACGCGGCGGCATTAATACTGGGATGTGAATTACCACGTGTATAGGCAAATGGATTCTATTTGCATTCCTGTAAACGTGATTTAGATCGAAAGCGTAGCTACGATTAATATGGTGATATATCGACTGCAACTAGAACATTTCGAATAAAGAGTAGGGGGTGTTATTTATGCGGCCCTCATCTTCAGTAGCTGTCGTAGCTGTTTTCGTTGTTAGGATTTCGTCACCTAAACCGGTAAAAACGGAATCCTACTAGTCTCACTTTCTTGACCGTCTATCGGTCTACCCAACCCTTAAAACCCGTTTACCTCCAGAACGGGTAGACATAATAAGTGGAAATGTATCGCACTTCTTGCGGTAACCCGTCCCTTGGTGGTGTAAAAAAGTGAGCTTCTATGTCAACGCAATCTAAAGATACGGCCGTTTATGTAAAGAAAATTTACGCGAAAGGTCAAAAAATGGGTTCAAGAACTATGCGACCAAACTGCTTATGTCATCAGCCCCTAGAACTAGAACTACTTAAACCTAGCTAGCCTAAGGACATCACAGACATCTATGCCCGAGGTAGGATTCCAACCTGCGACTGAAGCAGCCGTGCGGTTCGTGACTGAAGCGTCTGGAACCGCTCGGCCACCGCACCCGGCGAAACCCTATTCACCTCATGTATAATGATAAAATATACTGTCTAGTGAGGGTAAACTGTATTCGCCAGCAACTCAGATCGTTTGATCACGGAACTTTTACGAAGCTACATTCAAACTTTGTTCGAAGTCGTCTGCAATATCCATTTGTAAACACTCTAGGAACGTCGTATGCGATATCCACTTCTGAAGGCGCTGGCAGATACTGCAGTACCGTAACAAGTAGGTAAGAATTTATTGTTATTGGTCCATGCTGGACATTTTATTTTAATATCAATTTAACGCGCCTAGGTGTTCGTATATGGCTGAAGCTAATGAACAAAAAGTAAATAAACAGCAAGCAACTTCGATGTTCAAATCAAATGAAAGTCACATGTTGCAATTACAACATAATTTCGTTGTTACATCTACATGACTACATCAACAGGATTTCTTTTCAATCCAGACTTACGTGCCTGGCAGAAGGTTGGGACTATTTCTCTACCGTCCCACTCATTAACAGTGTGCGGGAAAAAGGACCACTTAAATCTTTTCTTGCGAGCCTTGTATTACATTATTACTATGGTTTCTTCCTGTGTAAGTTCCCGAGGAAATAATGTTTTGGCATTCAGAACAGATGTTGGTGATTGAAATTTCGTGAAAAGATCTCGTGGCAACGAAAACCCCAACTCGATTATCAAATCTGGGACCCTCGCTCCCCTATTTCGTGACATTACAAATCGTGCTACCTTCCTTGGACGTTTTTGCGTGCACAGTCAGTCACGTCTGTCAAGGATATTCTAGCAGTGGACGGACAAACGTAGTGTAGGCAGTGTTTTCAGTTGGCCTGTTGCGTATTCTTAGTGTGCGGCCAATAAAACGCAGTCATTCGTTTGCCTTCCCCACAAAAGTGTGTTTTCGATCGTTCCAGTTTAAGTTTTACTGGGTACTGAGATGAACTGACAGTGCTTCGACTTTTGTTTTGTCATGTAACCGAAAGTTAATTATTGTTATTGGACGTAGCTTTCGTGTTTAATGTATTCCTCATTCAACAGAGTACACCACACATAACTGCAGTCTGGAACCGCACGACCGCTACGGTCGCAGGTTCGAATCCTGCCTCGGGCATGGATGTGTGTGATGTCCTTAGGTTAGTTAGGTTTAAGTAGTTCTAAGTTATAGGGGACTTATGACCACAGCAGTTGAGTCCCATAGTGCTCAGAGCCATTTGAACCATTTTGAACCGTAAATTAGGAGCAAAGTCCATTAGTAGATGGTTATCAGGAAAACCAGCCCTCATAATGCAAAGTGCCACTACAAGAAAGAAAATTTCCAAACATGTCAATGAGTAGCCCAGGAAAGTGGACGCATTCTATCTATTGAATTCCAACGCACGCCATTTACGAGGGGACACGCCAAATGTCATACCCCGATCTTGCTGAAACTTCGCTCAGTGAAAGAGGGGACAAAATAAGTGAACACGTGTCTCGGCTTATCTGCTTGCACTCTACCGCTTCTGAGAAAACGACGGTCAAAGTTTTCAATGCGCTGTTGTTAATAGTGTAGATACCTCTTAGCGGGTAAGGATTCAACTGAAGCGGTGGCTCTGCGGCTACCATAGCGACTTCGGAACTTTGCGCTGCGAGTTCGAAACCCGGTTTTTCCTTTTTTCCCCCCTCACTCTCTGAATTATTTACGAATATTTATTACAATTGATGTTGAAACACTGTTGTCGTTATTCGTCAGTTAATTTACTGTGTAAAGAAATGAGTTAAAAAGGGAACACACATTGCGTAGTGGGGCGATCACTCTGTTGTAGAAATAATTCAGAAGCCAAGATCGCTTAAATACTGTTTACTGGATAACCGGTTTCAACACACTAAAGGTGCCATCATCGGATCTGAATGTAGATTAACATTTATAAACCATTTGGATATAACGATACATGGGGCAGACCAGATGATTTTAGATCAGCTTGTCTCATTCGTTTATTATTTTTTAAATTCATTAATTACACGTAAGTTAATTTGCGAATAATTACAACATTATTTCAACATAAATTAGAAACAAACATTCGGAGATAATTCTGATAGAGAGGCAGGAAAAAAATAATAATAAGAAAAACCAATATGGTCTCGAACACGGGAATCAAAGTTAAGGAAGGAAGGACGGTAGCCACTGAGCCACCGCTTCAATTGCGTTCTCGGCTGCAGAAGGTATCTACACTATAGCAACAGCGCGTTGATAACTTTGACCGTCGGTTTCTCGGAAACGGTCGAGTGTCTGCAGATAAGCCGAAACACACGTTCGCTTATTTTGTCCTCTCCTTCACTGAGCAAAGTTTCCGGACAATCAGCCTATGACACCTGGCGAGTTCCCCTCGTTAGTCGAGTCGCTTCTTACGCCCGGCGAGAATTATGTATTCCTCTGAGTAAACTGCGCCATTTGGAAACACGGTGAGCGGGGATAAACACGTTTTCCTTCTAATAAGGCAACCTTCTACAGCTACAATTCACGAAGTGTTCTTCAGGTTGCCTCAGATATTTCAGAAATGTTTCTTGCGTTAGGCCTGCCGCATATGCAAAACGTAAACATTTCATTTCATGTAATATTTATCAGGATAAGACATGACAAGAGTGGACCAGTCCCTTTTGAGAAAAATTACAGATTCTAAGTTGCTCCACTACGTAATGACACGGGTACGGGCTTGCGATCTCTCGTTTATGCCATCGATTTCCGTGTTACACATACTTGTCCACTGCGTTTCGGCTGCCATCGTGGAGGAGGCAGTCTATTTCCTGCTAGCGCTGTTTCCGCAGCAGACATTAACCGCGACGAATCATTTAGTCAACGCTAAATGGTCCATTTAGCTGAGGCAGACAAGGGCGCTATAATAGCACTCCATGCAGAGGGATCTTCAAATGGCTATATAGCAAGAACTATGGGTCTTCACAAGTCGACGGTAGCCAGGTGGATCAGACGAAAGGAAGAGAGTGGTATCCTGAATGGGAGGCCTCATGGCCGTCGCCGCAAAACAACAGCAGCTCAGGATCAGCAGATACGCCGTTTCAGTGAGAACCACCCATTTGTCAACGCACGACAAATTCAGCAAACTTTGGATCTCAATGTTAGCAGTATAACCGACACTCGTCGTCTAAGGGAAGGTGGACTGAGAGCAAGAAGCGCTGCTGTGAAAGAGACATTGACTGTTTCCCACAGAGAAGCTCGCCTTGCTTTTGCTGCTGAAAATGTCGACAAACATCTCCAGTTTTGGAGGCGAGTGAGATTCACGGACGAAAAAGTTTTCTCTACGGCATCAACCGGAAAAGTACTTGTTTACCGGCCTAAAGGTGCTAGGTATAATCGAAAATATATTTACAGTTGCCGAAGGAGTCGGTAACGGTATGGGCATGGATATCGGCCGAAGAGTGTGGGCTCCTGTGAGAAGTGGAAGGAAGATTCGATGAACGCAATTACATATCAATTCTGGAGAACGTGATGTTGCCTTCTGTGGCAGCAAGATTTGGCAATGATCAGATCATGTTCCAACAAGATCGCTCGCCTATTCATATGGCACGTGTGGTTAAGAGGTGGTTCGACGATCATAGTAATATTACTCTAATGGAATGGCCACCTAAAGGAGCTGACATGAATCCCATTGAGAATATTTGGGCAGAAATGGTCAGAGTAATACGAGAAAAGGAGCAGTCACCGTCGACTCGCCGACAGCTTTCTGATGTGATTCACGACGCTTGGAATGAGTTACTTGAATCTCCTAGTTATATGGCTCGAGTTGTGGGCTCAATGCCCAACAGACTTCGAGCTGTTGTGGAAGCCGTACGAGGCTATACGCGATACTAAGCAGCATCAGCAGAGGTGTTTTTTTTTTCAGCCCTTCACCAATCAGCTGCAACAGCTGTTTCAACTTTTTTTTTACGCAGTAAGCGGAATGTGGACAAACAAATTACAAGATATGTAATATTTAATTTGATAAGAGAAGAAATACTCACCTTATATATTCATGCAGTCTCTAAAAAATACATGACACATGTGTATGTGCAAGAAGGGTACAAAACAATTCAGCACAAATGAAAAATATTGAGGAGAAGCTCGCCGATGAAGACGTAATTGGAGAACAAAGGTTGGGCTAGAAGGAGAGGTAAGGAGGCCCGAGAAAGCAGAGAAAAATCAAATACCCAATAGACTTTGAGTCGTTGTCGCAGCAGAGGGCGGTTGGTATATGCAGTTCGGTGCAACAGTAGAAGAATAGTTTTATTTACTGATTTTTGAGGCTTTATTTTGTGACGGCTAAACAGTGCTGCATCATGAGACCCACTATTTGTCCACATGTGGCTAAACATCAGAGGCGTAGAAAATTTTGAGAGGTTGCGAAGTTCTCTGGAAGAGTAACGTGTTTGAGACAAGAAGATGATTGTTAGTTCATTTCATTTTAACTATTCACACTATGCTTTGACATTCTAATCTTTGATTTCATTTTATTATTATGTATCTCTTCTTCAGTGAAAGTCAACGGTAGTAAGTTTCAAGATATGAAGAATAACTGGAAGTTTTTAATTTGTAGAATAGCGTATTTAACAGTTAATATTTTCAACAAATCTGTAGTTACAGGACATATTAAGAAGCAAGTCAAAAATGGCATTGCGGAAAGATCAGGTTGGTCTCTAAAGGGTAACGACGGTAAAATAGCAAATATGAAACTATGGGTAACAACTATTGATAATGGTGACGAGCCATAATCGATATGCCACTACTCTGTAATTGTATTTCTGAAGTTTATCGACAATCCTAGGACTGAAACCGATACTCTATTTTACGTAAAGAATATAACCTTCAAAATTTATTTAGCAACGCAGAATATTAAATCATAGTTTATAGATCAGGAACCTAATCCAACTGCCTGTAATTTTATTCTCACGGATGACATTGAGACAGTAAATAACAAGAGAAATAACAAAACTCTCAGAATCAATATAGAGAATTCAAGTGTTCAGTGGATTCAAAAGTTTGCTGTAATAGCGAATAATTGCTTTTACTGACTCCTTCATGCCTACGTTTTCTGTCAGACAATGTCTGAAACTAGGACTAGCAAGGTACACAATTTTTCCACAAATTGTCATATTGGAAGTCGGAGAGCCAGTTACATAAATTACGATGACAACAAACGTTTTTCAAGTAAACTGATCACAGGAGGCATCCAACGCATTTATTGTGTGTTACATGCACAGTATGTAAACTGGCAACGCCACCAACACACAATACCACTAACAAGGGAACATACCCATCGCACGCCCCTCAGATTTAGTTATAAGTTGGCACAGTGGATAGGCCTTGAAAAACTGAACACAGATCAATCGAGAAAACAGGAAGAAGTTGTGTGGAACTATGACAAAAATAAGCAAATTATACAAACTGAGTAGTCCATGCACAAGATAGGCAACAACAAGGATAGGGTGAGCTCAGCAGCGCCCTAATCCCGTGGTTAGCGTGAGCAGCTGCGGAATGAAAGGTCCTTGGTTCAAGTCTTCCCTCGAGTGAAAACTTTAATTCTTTATTTTCAGACAACTATTATCTGTCCGTCCGTCCGTCCGATACGAGGTAACTGAGCCGTAGTATGATGACGCTACACCTAAACAAACATCGAAACACATGACGTCAGTCGACTACAGCGCGCGGAAGAGAGAGTATTCCTGCTAACGCGGCTCCCTGGCTGGCAGTTGACTGTTCGCTACTTTGGATGAGAGTGCGTTAAATACGTGAGATGCATTCCGTGGGCAATATGAATCCAGCAAATATAGCTCGCGACTTCAATAACAATGTCAATGAATATTTTCCGAACTGTAAGGCATCGGAGTGTTCCTTAAGAGATCTGACGATTGTCGAACATTTGTATGATTATTTCCTACATTTGTTGTTAAACAGTACGTGTGGTGATGATTGTCTGAAAATAAAAAATTAAACTCTCCACTCGATGGAAGACTTGAACCAAGGACCCCTCGTTCCGCAGCCGCTCACGCTAACCACGCGACAACGGCGCTACCGAACTCACACTCTCCTTGATGTTGATTATCTTGCACATGGACTACTCAGTTTGTAAATTTTGCTTTTTTTTTCGTAGTTCCACAACCCTGCTTCCTGTTTTTCCGATTGATCTTTGTTCAGTTTTTCAAGGCCTATCCACTGTGCCAACTTATAACTTAATCTGAGCAGGGTGCGATGAGGAGGTTCCCTTGTTAGCTATGAACCAACTGTAGCAAAACGGAGCATCCTCGTTATCCATGTAATGGATAAGACGACTAATTCTCAACATAAATGTCAATGTAAGCATCAATTTCTGTTGGAACGTGCTTACTGGACAAATATCATACATTTCCTACGTCTTCAATGCGAATCATGTAGCAAATGTAATTTAAAGGACATAAAAATATCGAGTGAATTTACTAACATAATTATGAACCACTCACGAACATAAATCGATGGTCACATAGTTGTCAAAAGTATTCTACAGTATTGCCATTGTCCATTAGACTAGCAGCAGGAAGAAAACGTTCGCTCAGCTGTGCTGAGATATCTTGCACTGACCGAGCGGGGTGTCGCAGTGGTTAGACACTGGACTCGCATTCGGGACGACGGTTTAATCCCGCGTCCGGCCATCCTGATTTAGGTTTTCCGTGATTTCCCTAAATCACTCCAGGCAAATGCCGGGATGGTTCCTCTGAAAAGGCACGGCCGACTACCTTCCCAATCCTTCCCTAATCCGATGAGACCGATGACCACGCTGTCTGGTCTCCTTTCCCAAACCAACCAACCAACCAATCTTGCACTGACGAAGCTCGAGCTTCGAAGACGCTACAGCATCGTCTGCCACCATTTCATGGGAAACGAAATATCTCAAGTAGACAGTCTTATACATAAAAACTGACCGCCGGCCGGCCGCCACAGAGACTAAGTCCGAGTCGTTCACTTAACGTGGCCAATAAAACACAATCTGGCAACACTGTTAGATGCGGAAGTGTTAGGAGGAAGTGTTGTCTACTTCCGAGATGTTCTCGGATTGTGTTAGCCCGTGGTCTAGTGGTGCCAGCACAGTAGCTCAGTGTGTTCGGTCAGAGGGCTAGCTGCCCTCTGTAATTAAAAAAAAAACTGAGTTAATGGATCAACAACGAACTGAAATGGGTGTCTTTCGACGTCTGCCTCGAACAGATACAACGAACGAAAACGAACAAAATGATATAAACTTCGTGCATTCAAAACTTATGGTCGCCTGTTCACGTCCAACAGTTTTTTTTTTTTTTTACCACATTTCGATCTAAAGTTATGAGTCTGATTTAGCGTCGAAGATAATTCACTTAAAATTCTACCAACCAGCAATAACAAGTATTCCAGAAACAACTCCGCAGGACAGCTCGTGGCTGCGTTGCGATTAGAGATGGGGGATCCGCTCTTGAACTGATTCATAGAGTTGAATCTTTCAAAGGAGTGAACAATCAGTGATTCAGAAAAAAAGAACGGTAGCTCCAAACGTTTCCCACGGCAGAGAGAGAGAGAGAGAGAGAGAGAGATGGAGCATATCAGCAGCGCCTCTGCTGGTCACAGCACAGTGCACGCCACACAACACAGCCAGCGCCGGCCTCTGCCCTGCTTCTACCTTGGCTGCCTGCATTGTGCAGTGCCCCATTGGATTTTGTGTTTCACATATGCCGTGCCGTCTCTGTGTGTCGTCTGCCGCGTGCAGTGTCTGGCGCAGCTTAACTTCGCATCGCACTCTGTCGGCGATCGTTTCAGTCGCACGTCCTGCCCTCTGGGCAGTTGATGCGAGCAACAGGACAGAGAGCCACCTAGCGGATAACATAGGAACTACTTGCAACAACCTGCTCGCAAGGGAATGGACGATTTGTCTCGGAGCGGGTGAGTGGTGGCCGTTCACCGCTCCCCCCACCCTCGGAACTCGCCCGCTCAACGCTCACCCCACCGTTCTCGACTCTATCCAGAGCGTTGAGCAAAGCAACTCAGGTGTCACTCTGGTCTCTGCGGTCTTAGCTCACGCAGTAATACAGCTCGCGGCTCGACCTGCTCGACTCAGTGCTTCTGCGTCGGAGTTCGTCTCTACTGGATATTGTTTTTATTTTATTTTTATTTGTTTAAACTGATCAGATTAGGTTCCTGACGACTCCTCTTACTATAGGATTTTTATTATGGACACTCGAATTTACGCTTTAATTACGAGCGAACCGATAAACGTATCGCAAAATGTGATACACCAATATTTTCCTTGTTTTATTCTGCGTAAGGCTATATGCAGAACTTTCGTTTTACAGTCAAATTTATATATTTTTTTCTTATTCTGGTACGGATTTTGCGATTTCAGGCGTCTTCGGAAGGAAACGTTCACTTTAAAAATATATGGCTTGCGATGTATTTGTAAGAGGTTAATGAAATTTTAATACATTATAGCCAAATATATTGCTAATGTAAATTTCAAGTTACAACATTTTCCGATCACTGAAAAAACCACGATAGTGCAAAATAAATCAGTAATCAAAAACTTTGTCATATCGTGGAAATTTCAATAAACAAAACAAAATTCTTACTCGTTATCTGTGTTTCTTCAAAATAGGAACAAATAAGATCAAAATACAGGTATAGTACTGGAATAAACCAAGTTTAAAGGGCAATGTGCATTCCATTTATTTTCTATTGTAAATGAGTGGTGAGTCATGAAAAAGAGCTAATTCATTTCAGGGAGTGAACAGTTCTGATCCGATCTCTGAAAAGAACAGTTTTGCCCATCTCTAGTCACGATCATAACAGCTTACACTCGAGCGTTTCCTCGCGCTGCAGCAGCTACCGGCCACCGGCCAGACGCCACCCGCCACCTGAAATCCGGCGCCACCCATGTGAACGCGGCGCCACGCTGTCAGTGTACATATCAACTGTCATTTTCGAATTTGAAGTTCTAGTTATCATCTTGCAGCTAAGCATTGGATTTTGCATACTTGAAAATCATGAACTACAGTTAAGCATTGTAAAATTAAGTCGCAAGTGGAAAAAGGTGTAACATCTGCAACACAACGTTTACTTTTGGTATAACAGAGGGGTGAATGCAGAGGAGGCAGCTAGAAAGATTTGAACTGTGTTTCGAGCGAGTGCTTTTGGGAAAAATACGCCAGAAAAAGATATTCGTGTTTCAACAAAGATCGTTCTGGCATGAATGATTTTCCACATTAAAGAAGTCTCGACTACTGATAAATGTGATAGATTACCATTTTACCATCATGCTACATTTGCATTCAACAGGCAAAGTTCAGAAGTCTGGTGTAGGAGTACTGCATGTTCTAATTCGAAACAACAAAAATCAACGGAGTGACTATTATTGAACGTCATCAGGTCACTCATCGAGCATTCCTATGCAGTACTGTTACTGGTGACGTGTTATGATGCCTTTATCGTTAACTTCCTAAGAAGAAATGAAAGGCTGAGCCCCACCAAAAGACGTAAACTCGAGGAAAGAGTAGTGTGAACATAATATTTAACATCTGATAAATCCAAAAGTGTGTTTTGGGCTTCGTATTCTGCCCCCAGGGTGTGTGCAACACAGCTGGAATTTGTTGCCAACATCTGAGACACCTTTCGGTCGCAGTGTAGGAAAATCGAGCAACAAAACTACATCACCTGTGCTACTGCATGATAACGCACTATGTTGATTTGAGAAACAAAACTATCCAGGAGACTGATAGGAAAGTCGTCTCTCAGGCACTTGTATTGATAGGAAAGTCCTCTCTCAAGCACTTGCCCTCTCGTCATATATTTGTAAAATTTTTCCTTTCCCGCTCTTGATCGATCAACCGTCAAGGCAATTCATTTCTAGACGAAAATACTCTTAAAACTACTCTGGTTTAATGACATCGTTAGAACCAGTAGGTTTCTACAGGCGTAGAATTTGTAAACAGCTTTAGCATTGTCAGATCGTTTTAGATATCGTGAATGAAAATTCTGCTGCTGATTAATTTCTCTTTGATAATTACTGTTGCGTTTAGTAAACTAATGGAAAATGCAATTAAAATATTCACTGTACTAATACAAATTAAATTCAGCTTACTGCAGAAACATCACGAAGGCAGTCTATCTTAATAAAGCATTAAGTGTCTGTGAGACGATTGAGCCTATTTTGTCGCGAATTAGTAGAATATTACCGACTTTTGACTTCGAAAAGATCTGTATTTATTTCATTTCCTGTACCATTCGTAAGTATTATGAAAATGTGACATTTCATAGATAAAATTATGTATTCACAACAACAAAAAATATGCCGGCAGTAAACAAAAGTGGCATTATGAATTTGGCAGTACCGTAAGGTTTTCGCTCTGACACTAAGGGTTACTGAAAGTAGCAAGACGAATTTTGCTCTAGCGTTGTCTTACGATTCCCTTTACAAAAGAATTAAAAATCTGGCTTTCAGCGAGTCTCGAAAGGCGAACGAAAGCAACTAGCACCTGGTAGCTAAGCATGTTACCTGGGAACCGGTTTTTTCCTAAAGTGGGAAGACATCCTTTTGTGGTTGAACTGTTGGCAAATTGTCAGTCAGACGTGTGCCGTTGGTCTAAGCGTTTCGGTGTGTTGAATTTGTACCAATGATTTTTCTACAGGTTTTTTCTGTCCCAAATAGAGAGTTGAAGTCTCCCATGAGTATTTTCACGTCATCTTGGTGAATTTTGCTCATAGTATTTTCGAGTGTGCTCCAGAATTTTTCGACATTTTCGGTGTTTTTCTTATTTTCGATGTTGGTGGGGACACGTGCATAAAGCATAGTCATAAGTCGCTTGTAGATGGGCCGGCCGAGCGGTTCTAGGCGCTTCAGTCCGGAACCGCGCGACTGCTACGGTCGCAGGTCCGAATCCAGCCTCGGGCATGGATGTGTGTGATGTCCTTAGGTTAGTTAGGTTTAAGTAGTTCTAAGTTCTAGGGGACTGATGACCTCCGCTGTTAAGTCCCATAGTACTCAGAGCCATTTGAACCTTTTGATTGTTGATGGGTGTGATTTCTTTGACAGAGTTGATGATAGATCTGTGTTCGAGAAATGCAATGCCGAAGATTGGTATGCCTTTCGCTACCTTTTGTTGTATTTTGCTGTTGAAAATGCAATGGTTTCCCTAATGCAAGGTTTCATTGTCAGTTAGTCGTGGTTGTTGAAGAGCAAGGATGATGTTTACTTTTAAATGCTTGTTTTTTGCTTGTAGGGAAATTTACCAGAGATCTTTGATATTCTCTGCCGTGCTAACCTGGACTCCCCAGAATCCGAAAATCCAACTGCAGCCTGTCGACAGCCGGGTTGTGTACCACCTGGGGTAAAGTTGACTTTGCTTGCATAGGTCATGTTTGCTTGTGTTTCATTGGTTTGGCTTGGATAATTACAGGACCGGACAGGACCAGAGGGTGTTGAAGCCTTTGAAAGCAAATATTTTCAGCCAAGCTCATTGAGCTAACAGGCGGTGACCAGAGTAGCGGTGATTTTCACTCAGACGTGTCTGGATTTTGGGTTCAACGGATTGAGTAGCCGTTCAGGATTGTGTTAGTATTTGGTACACCCCTAGTATTTGATTTCCTCGGTACCACCCATATGGGGGAGGGTTTCACTTATCCACCACACGCGATTATTATTATTATTATTATTATTGTCATTATGTCATCAGCAAATCCGATATGGTGTATCTTCCCACCACTGAAATAGATGTGTATTGTTCGATTCAGTATTTCCATCACATAAATGTGGGTTATAATTACGTTACGTTACTGTTAGTAGACGCATATTTCTCTTTTTTTTCTTAGACAGTTGCTATCTGTTACTCCATCATAGGAATTTATGTGCACAGCATTGTTGCAATACAGACGTTCAAATTATCCGATTTCTGTAATTTCATTTCGTTACCAGATCGTTCTAATCGGATTCAGCCAGGCAGTCTTAATGTGGATATCCGACTACGACTCTCATCATATGATAGACTGGGTAAACCACATTATTAATCTGACTGTTGAATATGGATCACTTATCTATGCCAGGGCCTGAATTCTTAAACACTGTAGAAAATAATAATCCAATGTGCTTATTACAAATACGTTATTTAAATATAAATATATGAACTAACTAGATAACAGTTGATTTACAGGAGCAGAGCCCCATCCATCATAGCAGAGCAGTGCGAGATTGGTTTCAGGGCCAAGAGAGGATAAAGTTGTTGCCGTTTGTTCCACGATCACCAAACATTAACCAGATAGACAATATGTGGGCAGAGGTAACAAGGCCATTGCCACGTGGATCTACAAAAGCAAGCGACCTTTGGACTAATATAGAAAACATATGTTGGGAAGTAAACCATCACGCTACACTGTCGACGACTTAATGAAATCAATTCCCCTACGCCTTCGAGAAATCTTACGTAATGGTCGTGGGTGGGTTGGTTACTAAAAGTATAAAAAAATGTTCAAATGTGTGTGAAATCTTATGGGACTTAACTGCTAAGGTCATCAGTACCTAAGCTTACACGCTACTTAACGTAAATTATCCTAAGGACAAACACACACACCCATACCCGAGGGGGACTCGAACCTCCGCTGGGATCAGCCACGCAGCCCATGACTGCAGCGCCCAGACCGCTCGGCTAATCCCGCGCGGCTACTGAAAGTATACTCGTCCACAAAACCCATGTGGACAATTATCCGATAATCGGTCAAGGCTTTGCTTTGTCGCAGCTCTTTAGCATACAAGTCCTTTACTCACAGGCTCCTCCTTACAAATCTTGCAATGCAAGGTAATTGAAAAAACTCATCCACTCGACGCCAACTGAGGAACTGAATGGTGTATGTGTTGTTCAAGGCACAGTAGTTGTCACCCTCACTGGAATCAATGACTGTGTGTGTGTGTGTGTGTGTGTGTGTGTGTGTGTGTGTGTGTGTGCTTTCGTGTTCATGCACAATCTGAATCAATACTATTAACATTAGAGAGACAACCAACAATAAATATTGCATCAAATATGACTAAAGTATTTTAATGCGATGGGAAGTTACAAACTGAAATTTTCACCCAACCCACGTCCTGCATATTACGTTAAGTAAGATGTATTAACTCCATAGTATCGTTAGCAGAGACAGTGCGCTCTTGTTGTCGAGGCTCGCGACAAGCGCAGCGATCAGCAGTGCCCAATGCCGCCGCGATTTGTTTATGTTGGCTGAGCGTGGACACTGCAGCAGACGCTTCGCCATAAACAGAAAGAAATCACCTTGGCTCTGACTGCAGTGAGCGGATATCACTGCTTGTGTGTTCTTATAGTACCCAACGTGAGACTCTATTCACAGGTGCCATGGAGCAATTGCAACGGGTATCATGTCGTCAGTCATCACAATATTAACCAGTGATGAAATGTCCACTCTATTTGAATCCCAAGAAGATAGGGACCTTCTCACAAAGGAATGTGAGGTGATATCAAAATTTATCCAACATACAAAAATTAACTGCAGGGTTTTCATGTATGCAGTAGTAGCACACAAGGAAATATTATGTCTTGGAAGCGTATATTTCATTTCCTCTTCTCTTGTTATAGAATGAAGGGAGAAAATAAACTCGAAAAACTTAAGTTCCAGAGAAGCATATAAGTCATTTCCTCTTCTCATATTATAACTTTTGTTTTAGTATGAGGTAAAAAGATAAACAGTTTAGGGTTCTGAAACATAATATGACACCAGATTCTTATCGTAGGCGCTATCGGAAACGCAAAAAAGCAGGGAGCTGTTCATTCTTTTGTCCAAAAGTCTGTTTCCTTTCATGCATTACTCACGCTAGGAGATTCTTATTTAAGGTCTTGTGGGCATCGAGTTCTTCAACAGAACAAGCCTTATGTTATTGTGCTTATTACGGTATGGAAAAAATGCAACAAAGACGAGTTCCCCTAGAGCAGTAAGGATATTTGCACATATCTGTATTCAGCAATGAGTGCCAGCTGCCACAACACTTCACAGAATCCTTGCGGCAGGCAACACAACTGTGCATGCACTTCAGACTTCATTCAGTAAGACGTCAGGAGTTGGATGGAAACAACGTTAATGGTGGCGCACATAATTTAGCGCTGACTACCTACTTAAGTAAAGATAGTGTTGTGGCGTCGTCGCTTGTCTTTATTTGGCCTCAGCTTGAGTAATCCGATTTAACGAACATAGTACTACATTCGCGGGCTGCTAATGATACAGTATGACTACAGAGATCATCGTGCTGGTATTACATTAATTCTGCAATGAATTGCTTAAAAAATATTACCCTCAGCTATGCAGCTGGAATGACTCATTACACAGGTACCCTATGTTGCACTTGCTTAAGTGATCAGTTCGCTGCAATCCTGCTTCTACTGTTTGTAAATACTTGTATACTTCAAAAGTGGTTCAAATAGTTCTGAGTGCTATGGGATTTAACGTCTCAGATCATCAGTCCGCTAGAACTTAGAACTACTTAAACCTAACTAACCTAAGGACATCAGACACATCCATGCCCGAGACTGGAGTCGAACCTGAGACCGTAGCTGTCGCACGGTTCCAGACTGTAGCGCCTAGAACCGCTCGGCAACCCTGGCCGGCATACTTGTATACTGACCATTCGTTATTTGACTAAATATGAACTACAATCTAATTCGCATGTATATGACATGGGTTAGTTCCGGCACGAAGGTATGACTAAGCATTGGATGCCGTTGGAGTCCCGTTATTTTGGTGGCAAGACAAATGTTCGCAAATCACCTCTATTGCCTCAAGAAACAATTGCATCGTAAATATCGAAGGACGGTCGTCCACAGTGTCACAGCGCGTTGAAATACAGTAACGACGGCAGATGAAAATTTGTGACCGACTGAGCTTCGAAACTAGACCTCCTACTTACTAGACAGACGTGCTGACCACTGCACTATTATTTTTTTAAAAAGTTTGAGAAGACTTTCAGCACCAGGTAGGCGGAGGCAAAGAGGGCAGGGGTCGAAAATCGGAGGCCTGGCCACAATGCCTCCCCCATACCTTTCACTGAGCAGCTGCATTATTCACATGTATTCAATGTTTGGACTCATATATTCCTTTAAATTGTTGAACAAAATTGAAGTAGTAATTAAGGTAAAATAAATTACAGATTGTCGCCTCCAATGGCGTGCGTTCCTTGTGGAACATAACTTATAAAAGTGAACAGGGTGACGGAAAAAAAATAACAAACATTCATTCAGAAATGTATTCACAATTTAAGTTATTATGCACTGGATGCATATGAGGTCATATATTTTTCAACAAATGGAAGAAGTTTCGGAGCCGGAGGGGTTTTGCCAAATTAGAACAGTTCTGATTTTAGAACCAACGTAAAAGAATATTCCACGAATAAAAAAAAGTGAAAGAATAGTATTCTGCTTCTAATCAATAAAACTGTCCACCTCTTTATAGCCCACATAAAGCAATAGAAAAATAAATTTAAATCATTCCTTATAGTTGTTATTCTTCTTCAGCTTAAAATGTTCTTCTGTAATATAAAACATGCACTCTTCTAAGTTATAAGTTTTGTTTATTACGACGTAAAACACAAACTGTCCCAGAAGCCACGAATAACTGTTATTCTTTGCGGACGGGTAACATTTCCAGTCAGGTTGTAAAGCTTCAGTTATCGGTATATGACTTTCTGCGGTTCTGCTGATAGTGATAATTGCTTCCTAGTCCAGTTCCAAATTCTATTTTCACATAAGAAGGTGTGCGCTACTGTTTCTACAAGCCCACATTTGTCGCAGTATGGAGATGGTCTCAATTTGATTTTTCAAAATTGTTCCGCTGAGGGTATGGTTTCGTTTACAACGTCGCACCATACGGCACTGACTCTAGTTGGTATAATTTTATTGTTGATATTTTTCCAGACGCTCCTCCAGTTTTTTGTAGGTTAATTCACCGGAATTGGTTTGTGCAGACGATGTCTGGTAATATAATCATAGACGGTTCTAGTGTTGGTTTGTGCTGGTGGAAGTCTTATACAGCTCCAGTCGCCATAGTACTTTCGGACGTAATCTAGGCTGTCGTGCTACATTAACAGCAGGGTTCCTATCCCCAGGATCTAATCAGAGGAACAGAAGTTTCGTGATGCCTGTCTTAGTGGCGTGTATTAGTTTAAAAGCACGTCTTTAATTCCAAGTCCTCTGTTTTGCCTCTGCAAAGTCGCCGTGTGGAAGGATACTTTGAAGATATTTTGTTTCCACACATACCAAGAGGCTACAGCTAATATTTTATGTGCAGTGACATGCAATATCGGTAATACTGCTGCGACATGATAAGTTTTGCTAAGTATGTATTTATAAACTGAACTTTCTGCAGTCGGTCTAACAATCGCATGTCATGGTCCTTCAACAAGGTTCCGATGACATTAAGTTTCCGCTCCCAATTGTTCGTGGCCATGCGCCTGGGATTCGCCCTTAACCACAATCCGAGATGGAGACTCTCTTCAGTTACATCTAACCAGTGCGCACCTATTGCACTATTGTAGGAACCGAGATGCAGTATTTTGGATTTAAAATTTTGTAAATTTGTGGTAAGAACTTATGGGACCAAGTTGCTTAGGTCATCGGTCCCTAAGCTTACACACTACTTAATCTAACTTAAACTATGGACAACACACACACCCATGCCGGAGGCAGGACTCGAAGCTCGGACGGTGGGCACTGTCGGGACACAGCAACCAACCTCTCTGCAGCACATATCTACACACGCTCCTCGTCAGACGCGAATTCCCATCTTTGCCGCATACCACATAGGCGGTACCCCCGCTCCCCCCCCTCCCTCCGGCCATTATTCCACTCGCTCGCCCCCACACTGTATTCCCGCGTGGGTTCGGACGACGTCGTGCGTCTAGCACTGAAAACTTTAGATGAGCCGCCGAGACCCAATTAATTATACAGAATGTTTCAGGAGAAATAGTTAATATTGTAGGAGATGGTAGTATAGACAAATTGCAGAAACAATGGCATATAACATGTGTCCAATTTTTATTGAACATACATATAGCTGGGTTGTAGTGTGTCTAGAGGTAGCCCTGGATGGAAAAATATTAAGATCAGATCACATAAAGAATGTGTTCCACTGCGAAAGACAATCTTATAAGCAGTAGAAGCTGCTGTAGGGTAAACTGGGGTCTAAACCCAGTACTTACTGGATGTACACCTCTGCAAAAAGACCATTGATAATTTATAGGCCTATAATATGAACAAAGTCGAACAGAAGGTGGTTGCTAGGGAGTCTGACAAAGTGCAGAGACTGATCTGCGCTTTCACAAACAGATGGAATTAGCAGGACATCCACTCTTGGGATTGATATTACGCTAGACATGCCCGCCTTACACCTGTGGCTTAAAATGGAGGCAGCGGCAGGGACATAAAGGCTAAAAATTGGAAATAGCTGGATATCGTTAGAATATACGGAATCCCAACTCAGTATGGCGATGGCTCGGGAAATGCCGACTAACTATACAATAACTTCTGGCTGTTTCAATAAACCTTGTCATGTAACAGTTGGAGGCGTGGAGCAGTGGAAGAACGAACCACTACACCGTGCAGGAGACATAATATAATGGTTTACTGACAGGTCGAAAACAGATAAAAGTACCGGATCTGGTGTACTGCCTAGAATCTCTTTAGGGAAGATGGCCACAGTATTACATTACATCTTCTATCAGCATGTGCACGGAGGAGAATTAGAGTAGACCCTACAAAAATCGTAGCATCTACTTTTATTCAGACAGCCAAGCAGCTCTGAAATCTCTATCAGCCCATACAACTAGATCGAAGGTCGTTGCAGAATGCCATGAAGCATTTTCTTTTGGACATGTCCGAAAGAACAGACACCACACATATATCTATATACAGGGTGTTTCAGGAGGAATAGTAGATATTTTAGCAGGTGGTAGTACAGACGAATTGTATAAAAAAATTCCATATAAATGCGTCCACATTTTATTGAGGACAGAGAACATCTGTTAGTACGTAACCCCCGCAAACTCAAATCAAAGGCAAATGAGGACGTTCAAAGTTTATTTTCAAAAATTCCCCCACCAATTACAATGCACATTTGACTTCTCTTGATAAGACCACGTGTAGCTCTTCTGAGGTCGACTTTGCTTTCTTTTATGAGGGATGCACTATTCATAATCCGAACGGTCAAATCGGCTCTTGGGTTTACTCTTTCTTTGTAGACTTCGCCTTTAACCATCCCCCCAAAAAATCCAAAGAGAGAACGTCCAGGGACCATGAAGGCCAAGAAAAGTGCCCATAACTAATGATCCATCTTCCAGAAAATGTGTCACCTTACGACTAGAATTTGCAGGAGCCCCGTCATGCTGGAGGAACATAGGCATTCCTGTAGCCAAATCAACCTGTTCCAATAACGTTGGAAGTCATTTTCAAGAAAGTGTAGACAACTTGGTCATGTAAGGACCAACATACGAAACGGAAATGCATTGACCCCAGCTGTATGTACGAAATAAAAATTGGACACATGTTATATGGCATTTCTTCTGCAATTTGTCTATACTACCACCTACTACAATATTTACTATTCCTCCTGAAACATCCTGTATAATTATTTGGGTCTCGGCGGCTTATCTAAAGTTTTCAGTGATAGACGCACGACATCGTCCGAACCCACGCGGGAATACAGTGTGGGGGCGAGCGACTGGAATAATGGCCGGGGGGCTTGGTCTCATAAGTTCTTATCACAAATTTACAAAATTTTAAATCCAAAATACTGCATCTCGGTTCTTACAATAGTGCAATAGGTGGTTAGATCTAACTGAAGAGAGACTGAAACTCGGATTGTGATTAAGGGCGAATCTCAACCGCGTGGCCACGAACAATTGGGAGCGAAAACTTAATGTCATCGGAACCTTGCTGAAGGCCCGTTGCAATTGCTCCATGGCACCTGTGAATAGTCTCACGTTGGGTACTCTAAGAACACGCAGGCAGTGATATCCGCTCACTGCATTCAGAACCAAGGTGATTTCTTTCTGTTTATGGCAAAGCGTCTGCTGCAGTGTCCACGCTCAGCCAACATAAACACATCGCGGCGGCATTGGGCACTGCTAATCGCTGCACTTGTCGCGAGCCTCGGCAACAACAACGCATTGTCTCTGCTAACGATACTATGGAGTTAATACATCGTACTTAAACGTAATATGCAGGACGTGGGTTGGGTGAAAATTCAGTTTGTAACTTCCCATCGCATTAAAATACTTTACAGTCATATTTGATGCAATATTTATTGTTGGTTGTCTCTCTAATGTTAATAGTATTGATTCAGATTGTGCATGAACACGAAAGCACACACACACACACACACACACACACACACACACACACACACAGTCATTGATTCCAGTGAGGGTGACAACTACTGTGCCTTGAACAACACATACACCATTCAGTTCCTCAGTTGGCGTCGAGTGGATGAGTTTTTTCAATTACCTTGCATTGCAAGATTTGTAAGGAGGAGCCTGTGAGTAAAGGACTTGTATGCTAAAGAGCTGCGACAAAGCAAAGCCTTGACCGATTATCGGATAATTGTCCACATGGGTTTTGTGGACGAGTATACTTTCAGTAGCCGCGCGGGATTAGCCGAGCGGTCTGGGCGCTGCAGTCATGGGCTGCGTGGCTGATCCCAGCGGAGGTTCGAGTCCCCCTCGGGTATGGGTGTGTGTGTTTGTCCTTAGGATAATTTACGTTAAGTAGCGTGTAAGCTTAGGTACTGATGACCTTAGCAGTTAAGTCCCATAAGATTTCACACACATTTGAACATTTTTTTATACTTTTAGTAACCAACCCACCCACGACCATTACGTAAGATTTCTCGAAGGCGTAGGGGAATTGATTTCATTAAGTCGTCGACAGTGTAGCGTGATGGTTTACTTCCCAACATATGTTTTCTATATTAGTCCAAAGGTCGCTTGCTTTTGTAGATCCACGTGGCAATGGCCTTGTTACCTCTGCCCACATATTGTCTATCTGGTTAATGTTTGGTGATCGTGGAACAAACGGCAACAACTTTATCCTCTCTTGGCCCTGAAACCAATCTCGCACTGCTCTGCTATGATGGATGGGGCTCTGCTCCTGTAAATCAACTGTTATCTAGTTAGTTCATATATTTATATTTAAATAACGTATTTGTAATAAGCACATTGGATTATTATTTTCTACAGTGTTTAAGAATTCAGGCCCTGGCATAGATAAGTGATCCATATTCAACAGTCAGATTAATAATGTGGTTTACCCAGTCTATCATATGATGAGAGTCGTAGTCGGATATCCACATTAAGACTGCCTGGCTGAATCCGATTAGAACGATCTGGTAACGAAATGAAATTACAGAAATCGGATAATTTGAACGTCTGTATTGCAACAATGCTGTGCACATAAATTCCTATGATGGAGTAACAGATAGCAACTGTCTAAGAAAAAAAAGAGAAATATGCGTCTACTAACAGTAACGTAACGTAATTATAACCCACATTTATGTGATGGAAATACTGAATCGAACAATACACATCTATTTCAGTGGTGGGAAGATACACCATATCGGATTTGCTGATGACATAATGACAATAATAATAATAATAATAATAATCGCGTGTGGTGGATAAGTGAAACCCTCCCCCATATGGGTGGTACCGAGGAAATCAAATACTAGGGGTGTACCAAATACTAACACAATCCTGAACGGCTACTCAATCCGTTGAACCCAAAATCCAGACACGTCTGAGTGAAAATCACCGCTACTCTGGTCACCGCCTGTTAGCTCAATGAGCTTGGCTGAAAATATTTGCTTTCAAAGGCTTCAACACCCTCTGGTCCTGTCCGGTCCTGTAATTATCCAAGCCAAACCAATGAAACACAAGCAAACATGACCTATGCAAGCAAAGTCAACTTTACCCCAGGTGGTACACAACCCGGCTGTCGACAGGCTGCAGTTGGATTTTCGGATTCTGGGGAGTCCAGGTTAGCACGGCAGAGAATATCAAAGATCTCTGGTAAATTTCCCTACAAGCAAAAAACAAGCATTTAAAAGTAAACATCATCCTTGCTCTTCAACAACCACGACTAACTGACAATGAAACCTTGCATTAGGGAAACCATTGCATTTTCAACAGCAAAATACAACAAAAGGTAGCGAAAGGCATACCAATCTTCGGCATTGCATTTCTCGAACACAGATCTATCATCAACTCTGTCAAAGAAATCACACCCATCAACAATCAAAAGGTTCAAATGGCTCTGAGTACTATGGGACTTAACAGCGGAGGTCATCAGTCCCCTAGAACTTAGAACTACTTAAACCTAACTAACCTAAGGACATCACACACATCCATGCCCGAGGCTGGATTCGGACCTGCGACCGTAGCAGTCGCGCGGTTCCGGACTGAAGCGCCTAGAACCGCTCGGCCGGCCCATCTACAAGCGACTTATGACTATGCTTTATGCACGTGTCCCCACCAACATCGAAAATAAGAAAAACACCGAAAATGTCGAAAAATTCTGGAGCACACTCGAAAATACTATGAGCAAAATTCACCAAGATGACGTGAAAATACTCATGGGAGACTTCAACTCTCTATTTGGGACAGAAAAAACCTGTAGAAAAATCATTGGTACAAATTCAACACACCGAAACGCTTAGACCAACGGCACACGTCTGACTGACAATTTGCCAACAGTTCAACCACAAAAGGATGTCTTCCCACTTTAGGAAAAAACCGGTTCCCAGGTAACATGCTTAGCTACCAGGTGCTAGTTGCTTTCGTTCGCCTTTCGAGACTCGCTGAAAGCCAGATTTTTAATTCTTTTGTAAAGGGAATCGTAAGACAACGCTAGAGCAAAATTCGTCTTGCTACTTTCAGTAACCCTTAGTGTCAGAGCGAAAACCTTACGGTACTGCCAAATTCATAATGCCACTTTTGTTTACTGCCGGCATATTTTTTGTTGTGAATACATAATTTTATCTATGAAATGTCACATTTTCATAATACTTACGAATGGTACAGGAAATGAAATAAATACAGATCTTTTCGAAGTCAAAAGTCGGTAATATTCTACTAATTCGCGACAAAATAGGCTCAATCGTCTCACAGACACTTAATGCTTTATTAAGATAGACTGCCTTCGTGATGTTTCTGCAGTAAGCTGAATTTAATTTGTATTAGTACAGTGAATATTTTAATTGCATTTTCCATTAGTTTACTAAACGCAACAGTAATTATCAAAGAGAAATTAATCAGCAGCAGAATTTTCATTCACGATATCTAAAACGATCTGACAATGCTAAAGCTGTTTACAAATTCTACGCCTGTAGAAACCTACTGGTTCTAACGATGTCATTAAACCAGAGTAGTTTTAAGAGTATTTTCGTCTAGAAATGAATTGCCTTGACGGTTGATCGATCAAGAGCGGGAAAGGAAAAATTTTACAAATATATGACGAGAGGGCAAGTGCTTGAGAGAGGACTTTCCTATCAATACAAGTGCCTGAGAGACGACTTTCCTATCAGTCTCCTGGATAGTTTTGTTTCTCAAATCAACATAGTGCGTTATCATGCAGTAGCACAGGTGATGTAGTTTTGTTGCTCGATTTTCCTACACTGCGACCGAAAGGTGTCTCAGATGTTGGCAACAAATTCCAGCTGTGTTGCACACACCCTGGGGGCAGAATACGAAGCCCAAAACACACTTTTGGATTTATCAGATGTTAAATATTATGTTCACACTACTCTTTCCTCGAGTTTACGTCTTTTGGTGGGGCTCAGCCTTTCATTTCTTCTTAGGAAGTTAACGATAAAGGCATCATAACACGTCACCAGTAACAGTACTGCATAGGAATGCTCGATGAGTGACCTGATGACGTTCAATAATAGTCACTCCGTTGATTTTTGTTGTTTCGAATTAGAACATGCAGTACTCCTACACCAGACTTCTGAACTTTGCCTGTTGAATGCAAATGTAGCATGATGGTAAAATGGTAATCTATCACATTTATCAGTAGTCGAGACTTCTTTAATGTGGAAAATCATTCATGCCAGAACGATCTTTGTTGAAACACGAATATCTTTTTCTGTCGTATTTTTCCCAAAAGCACTCGCTCGAAACACAGTTCAAATCTTTCTAGCTGCCTCCTCTGCATTCACCCCTCTGTTATACCAAAAGTAAACGTTGTGTTGCAGATGCTACACCTTTTTCCACTTGCGACTTAATTTTACAATGCTTAACTGTAGTTCATGATTTTCAAGTATGCAAAATCCAATGCTTAGCTGCAAGATGATAACTAGAACTTCAAATTCGAAAATGACAGTTGATATATACACTGACAGCGTGGCGCCGCGTTCACATGGGTGGCGCCGGATTTCAGGCGGCGGGTGGCGTCTGGCCGGTGGCCGGTAGCCGCTGCAGCGCGGGGAAACGCTCGAGCGTAAGCTGTTATGATCGCGACGCAGCCACGAGCTGTCCTGCGGAGTTGTTTCTGGATACTTGTCATTGCTGGTTGGTAGAATGTTAAGTGAATTATCTTCGATGCTCAATCAGACTCATAACTTTAGATCGAAATGTGGTAAAAAAAAAAAAAAAACTGTTGGACGTGAACAGGCGACTATAAGTTTTGAATGCACGAAGTTTATATCATTTTGTTCGTTTTCGTTCGTTGTATCTGTTCGAGGCAGACGTCGAAAGACACCCATTTCAGTTCGTTGTTGATCCATTAACTCAGTTTTTTTTTTTTTTTTAATTACAGAGGGCAGCTAGCCCTCTGACCGAACACACTGAGCTACTGTGCTGGCACCACTAGACCACGGGTTAACACAATCCGAGAACATCTCGGAAGTAGACAACACTTCCTCCTAACACTTCCGCATCTAACAGTGTTGCCAGATTGTGTTTTATTGGCCACGTTAAGTGAACGACGCGGACTTAGTTTCGGCGGCGGCCGGCCGTCGGTCAGTTTTTATGTCTAAAACTGTACGCCAATGGGTTTGATTCACATATCTGTGTGGCGCTAAAGTGTGGCTATGGATAATAGGTATGCTCAGATTGCGAATCTAACATCGTAAATAAAGAGAGGGAAATGAATTAGGCGTCCTTCGTCTTCCGTATCAGCTAATATATTTTATTTATTCTATCTTAAATGAACTACGCAGAAAATCATTCACCAGAATTAAATAACGTGTTAGCAACATCAGATGATATTAACAGCTTGTCGCCGCGGGTTAGCCGTGCTTTCAACGGCGTCATATCGCGGATCCCTCGGCTGCTTGCGCCGTCAGTTCGAATCCTTCCCCAGGCATCGATGTGTGTTAGGTTAGGTAAGTTTAAGTAGTTCTAGGTCTAGGGGCTGATGACATAATCAGTTTGGTCGCATAGTTCTTGAACCCATTTTTTGACTTTCCGCGTAAATTTTCTTTACATAAACGGCCGTATCTTTAGATTGCGTTGACATAGAAGCTCACTTTTTTACACCACCAAGGGACGGGTTACCGCAAGAAGTGCGATACATTTCCTCTTATTATGTCTACCCGTTCTGGAGGTAAGCGGGTTTTAAGGATTTGGTACACCGATAGACGATCAAGAAAGTGAGACTAGTAGGGTTCCGTTTTTACTGGTTTAGGTGACGAAATCCTAACAACGAAAACAGCTACGACAGCTACTGAAGATGAGGGCCGCATAAATAAAACCCCCTACTCTTTATTCGAAATGTTCTAGTTGCAGTCGATATATCACCATATTAATCGTAGCTACGCTTTCGATCTAAATCACGTTTACAGGAATGCAAATAGAATCCATTTGCCTATACACGTGGTAATTCACATCCCAGTATTAATGCCGCCGAGTTTTAGAAGTGCGAAGATTCCCATTACTAGCTAGCTTAAGAAACACTTCGGCTAATGAACGTTTTCTGGCTGTGGCGAGTCTAAACAGTGTAGAATACGTTTGGCAGCTATGTAGCCGTTTATTTCCTGGGATGGTGCAGAATTATCCTACTAAATTTACTCTCTCTTAACAGTATTTTGTTATTTCGATAAACATCCCGAATGATTGTCACATAAGCGGTGACATAAAGGAAGAAAATTCATGTTTTTGAGTCCAGAAAGCTCTATGCAACAGAAACTGCAGATCATTTTGCCATTTTCATTGCGAAACTGCCGGCTTATTCATGTCTGGTGTAATACTAGAGGGCTGTTTGCCTGGGCTGTCTGCTAGCGTAGTGAAAGGAAGGTCTGGTTAGTTTTCGGTTCTAATCTCGATGGAGGCAGGTAGAATATCAGTAAAGCAATTTTAAGAAATTCTCGCGCCCCCAATACGTTTAACGCTACCTTTATTCTGTACTGGCGCCCTGTGGATGTCAATATGACACTCTTGTAGAATTTCATACATGTTACTGCCTACTTTTTCCGCTTCTGTCAATAATGGAATTGACTTAAGTGTGGCACTGAATGATTTTTAACTGAATTTCGTTATGAATCTTCACGCATTGCTAAATTTGCACACTTTCATGGTAGGTCAGCAACGGTAATCCAGTATGACTGGTCTGAACGTTGACACAGACCGATTCGCGGCCGAATGCGGATAATATTTTGCTAATTCGTAACAATCTGGGGTTCTTTGTCTTACTAAAACAGTTACGTTATGTCGATAAGTTGAAATTCATTTTTATTGATACAGTTCATACCAATTAGCGTTTCTTCTTTCAGTTCTGTCTTATATTTACGTGTTGTATTTAACACACTAATCAGCATTAATATAGTCTTAGAAATTATTGAAAACAGTCTGAAAAAGTTCAGATAGTTTGTCAATTTCACGCCTGTGCATAGTATGTTGGTAGCACTTCGTCGCCTTGCCTGTTATGCTGTGTTGCAGACTTTAAAGCCGTGCGGGTCAGCATAACGAAAAGCCTGGGGGCTCGCTCGTTTTGTCCACTACTGTACATATTTACAGTCAAAACAGCAATAAATTTTAAGTGGTTCATCGTTACGTGACATCGTCATTTTTGAAAAGGAACTTGATTACCTACATAACACGCAAACAAATATACCCTAAATTACAGGCGTTACTCATCATTATTCACTAATGTCATCATTACTGGTGTCTCCTTCAGAAACAGATTCATTTCCTCTTTCCTCGTCATCCCCGGTGTCGTTCCAGAACACATTATCTTCACTGCCGTCTAGAGTATTTGGAATACAGCATCTCTTGAATGACTTTGCGATCACTGGTGCTTCATGCTTTTCCAGGCGGCCGAAACCAGATTGCATTAACGTGGGGCAAGCACACTTAATTTTTCCTGTCATATTCAGTCCACGATTTGTTTCTAAAAGCATTTTTTGGTACTTTTCTTGAACGTAACCTTTCAATGGTTTATTCGTACTAACGTCGAGAGTTTTTAATGCAAAAGTCATTCCTCCAGGAATAATAACAAGATCAAAGGATAGGCTGTGGATCCTCTTCTTTGACGACGAAATGAACGAAGATGGATCGTAGTTCGGAAAGCCCACCAGGACGAACCTGAAATATATTTTGGAGCCTGTCAAGCATTAAAGTTTCAGTATTCGTCCCTTCTCTTCATTTTAAATAACAAGATCATCAGGGATCAGCTTTTCATTTTTAGGGGTTTGGAGCTCGATTTCCGTTTGAGGATTAAGAAAGCGAGAAGCTTGTGCTCATAGGCTATGATTGCCAGCAATACAGTTGTAAGCTGTTTTTCACATCCTGATGTTCTGGTAATAATTCCTTTTGTTCCGTTCTCATCAATCGCATAATTAGCGAAACCAAACAGGTGTTTCATCAGCGCTGCCTATTCGGCCCCTAGGAAAATTTTTCTCTTTCGAGAGTGATATGACACACGGCTGAAATTTTTTTTCAAAATTGCGTGGAATCTTTTGTCATATTGTTGTACGGCATCGTCGAAATAAGCCCGCCCGTTGCATGGAGCGATCAACCCATTGACGGCTAGCCTTGAGCTCTTGCTTCGGTATATTAAGAACTGTGGCCTCTCTCATAGTATCACTAGCCACAGGTCCCCCAATCTTCCTCCTTTCACGGACGAATTCCAGAATTTTTACTTCAACTAAGGATGCCTTCCTTTGCGAGGAGCAGTGAATTTCTTTCTAGTTGCGACAGAAGCGAAAAATGCCGGTCTCTATTTCTTCCATAAGCGCACGCTCCTCTCATCTACAATGACCTCCCTTCCCGCCTTCCGGTTAACGTAATTTTCAGCCTGAAGAATTACTTTACATTTGTGAGTAGCACCATACGATGTTGTTCTCTACTTGCCTTCTATTTTTTCGTGACTACCTAATGTAAACAGACTACGCAGTAAAAGACCTACAATAATGTAACGCAGTTGAAAGTTGTGACACCTGGTAACATGTGACGCAGCAAAATAGTTTAAATGGCTCTGAGCACTATGGGACTCAACTGCTGTGGTCATCAGTCCCCTAGAACTTAGAACTACTTAAACCTAACTAACCTAAAGACATCACACAACACCCATGCCCGAGGTAGGATTCGAACCTGCGACCGCAGCGGTCGCGCGGTTCCAGACTGGAGCGCCTACAACCGTTCGGCCACTCCGGCCGGCGTCACGCACCATGTGAAGGTTACTGTGTGTGGATGTGTTACTCCTGTAACCGAAACTGCTGATCTGAAGATGGTTCTAGAGGAACCGAAACCGGTCATATGAATAAACTTTTTATGCAATCAAGACGGATTATAAGTAACATTGTAAAACCACTAATTGCGGTTATCCCATCAGACATTATGTCTGTTTTTGCAAAATATTCCCAAGTGTCAATAAACGATCTCAATGAAACTTGGCGTGTGTATAGAGCGCCAAAACAGTGCAGTACCTACATTTTTTTCGTGCCCAGCTTCACTTTTAACGGGTAAAAGTTAAATTGGCAATTTAGGTTTAGAGCGCATATCTTTGAATCGATGATATATAAAAAATGATTTTCACATAGAAATTGATACGTAATTAACGTTTATGAAATTGTGTAGCCAACTTTTGTGATAACTTGAAATTTTGCAAAATACCCCACCGCCATTAATTAATTTTGAAAAATGAGAATCTCTTTTACAACGTAAATAAAGAAGCTTACAAGCCGCATACATCTCTGTGTAATAAAGCTGGTTTCTGGAATACCGTTTTTGGAAAATAAGCTGTGCACAATGCAAATTTTCAGCACACCTAATTAAGATTTGTAAACATTCATTACTGTTCTAATAATTTATTTCAGCTGTATTTTCTGTTTTAAATTGTTATTTTACGTTTTACATTCACTGGCTTTTTGCTTTCAAGATTACCATTTCACATACGTGTATTTTCTTACATGATCCTGGTTTGTATCAGGTATATTTCAGTACATTCATAAGCCTTCGCGAAGAGAATTGCTTATGTACTCATGATGAAGTTTGGTGGCTTGTATCACAAGTGGAGGTTGATACCATAATCATTCAACATTCTTCCAGCATCGAAATCCGGGTAGGTCCCACGCCTTTGCCTATACCACCGAGCCCTTTGGAATCACCAGATGTTTCTTGTCCTCGGGTACGACGCTCAGAAGGGGTTTTTTCACTTCCACCATTCGTTTCCTCCAAGTTTTAAAACAAAGTAATGGTGTGTGTGGACAGAGAATTCGAGAACCTCATTTTGAAGCCCCAGATGTCCTTGTGGCGGCGTCGCAATCTGGTAAAGAAACGTCTGACCAGGTCAGAAGATATTTGAAGGGCGTTTCCTTCCCCATTGAGGCAGAAATACGAGGGCAGTTCAATAAGTAATGCAACACTTTTTTTTCTGAAACAGGGGTTGTTTTATTCAGCATTGAAATACACCAGGTTATTCCCCAATCCTTTAGCTACACAACACTATTTTTCAACGTAATCTCCATTCAATGCTACGGCCTTACGCCACCTTGAAATGAGGGCCTGTATGCCTGCACGGTACCATTCCACTGGTCGATGTCGGAGCCAACGTCGTACTGCATCAATAACTTCTTCATCATCCGCGTAGTGCCTCCCACGGATTGCGTCCTTCATTGGGCCAAACATATGGAGATCGGGGCTGTAGGGTGCATGAGGAAGAACAGTCCACTGAAGTTTTGTGAGCTCCTCTCGGGTGCGAAGACTTGTGTGAGGTCTTGCGTTGTCACGAAGAAGGAGAAGTTCGTTCAGATTTTTGTGCCTACGAACACGCTGAAGTCGTTTCTTCAGTTTCTGAAGAGTAGCACAATACACTTCAGAGTTGATCGTTTGACCGTGGGGAAGGACATCGAACAGAATAACCCCTTCAGCGTCCCAAAAGACTGTAACCATGACTTTACCGGCTGAGGGTATGGCTTTAAACTTTTTCTTGGTAGGGGAGTGGGTGTGGCGCCACTCCATTGATTGCCGTTTTGTTTCAGGTTCGAAGTGATGAACCCATGTTTCATCGCCTGTAACAATCTTTGACAAGAAATTGTCACCCTCAGCCACATGACGAGCAAGCAATTCCGCACAGATGGTTCTCCTTTGCTCTTTATGGTGTTCGGTTAGACAACGAGGGACCCAGCGGGAACAAACCTTTGAATATCCCAACTGGTGAACAATTGTGACAGCACTACCAACAGAGATGTCAAGTTGAGCACTGAGTTGTTTGATGGTGATCCGTCGATCATCTCGAACGAGTGTGTTCGCACGCTCCGCCATTGCAGGAGTCACAGCTGTGCACGGCCGGCTCGCACGCGGGAGATCAGACAGTCTTGCTTGACCTTGCGGCGATGATGACACACGCTTTGCCCAACGACTCACCGTGCTTTTGTTCACTGCCAAATCACCGTAGACATTCTGCAAGCGCCTATGAATATCTGAGATGCCCTGGTTTTCCGCCAAAAGAAACTCGATCACTGCCCGTTGTTTGCAACGCACATCCGTTACAGACGCCATTTTAACAGCTCCGTACAGCGCTGCCACCTGTCGGAAGTCAATGAAACTATACGAGACGAAGCGGGAATGTTTGAAAATATTCCACAAGAAATTTCCGGTTTTTTCAACCAAAATTGGCCGAGAAAAAAATATGTTGCATTACTTATTGAACTGCCCTCGTATCTGTATTATTGTTAGACTATTGGCGGTGATAAGTGTGAAAGGACCACTTAGAGCATCGTACGTCAGGACGAGGAAACTGTTCACCTGGTGAACGGCCCAGCACAGCCGTGGGACTTGGACAGCTTTCGATGTTAGAAGTACTTTGTGAGAAGAGGTTTAGGTCTAGTCCTGTTCAGTGATAATGGAGGCAGTCTCCACTTGAAAAACGATACAAGCAAGTTGGAGTCACTAGTACGTAATCACTTCTCTTCGCCAAGTCTAACCAATGTACTGAAATATGTATGATAAAAATTAGGATACGTAGAAGATAACAACTGACAATTTGAAAACGTTCTGAAATTTGTTTTATATTGCGTTCTCCATTATGTATATTACGTGAAGAAATTTCTTTCATTTTATGTACATGGTGTAAGAGAACTTTGTTTTAAGCATTTCTTTACACATTATCGTTATTGTAATTATTTTGTATGATAATAATGACTGACTTACCAGAATGAGATTTTCACTCTGCAGCGGAGTGTGCGCTTATATGAAACTTCCTGGTAGGTTAAAACTGTGTGCCCGACCGAGACTCGAACTCGGGAACTTTGCCTTTCGCGGGCAAGTGCTCTACCATCTGGTCTACCGAAGCACGACTCAAGCCCGGTACTCACAGCTTAACTTCTGCCAATATCTCGTCTCCTACCTCCCAAACTTTACAGAGGCTCTCCTGCGAACCTTGCAGAACTAGCACTCCTGAAAGAAAGGATACTGCGGAGACATGGCTTAGTCACAGCCTGGGGGATGCTTCCAGAATGAGATTTTCACTCTGCAGCGGAGTGTGCGCTGATATGAAACTTCCTGGTAGATTAAAACTATGTGCCCGACCGAGACTCGAACTCGGGACCTTTGCCTTTCGCGGGCAAAACATCCCCCAGGCTGTGGCTAAGCCATGTCTCCGCAATATCCTTTCTTTCAGGAGTGCTAGTTCTGCAAGGTTCGTAGGAGAGCTTCTGTAAAGTTTGGAAGTTAGGAGACGAGATACTGGCAGAAGTAAAGCTGTGGGTACCGGGCGTGAGTCGTGTTTCGGTAGCTCAGATGGTAGAGCACTTGTCCGCGAAAGGCAAAGGTCCCGAGTTCGAGTCTCGGTCGGGCACACAGTTTTAATCTGCCAGGAACTTTCAATGACTGACTTATTTTTAATTAACGAAATGCAAACACGTGAAACGGAAAATTAAGAAACAAAAAAAACCATGATTATAAAACGTAACCTAAAGATTTAAAACATAAAACTAGTAATATAAATAATTAGAATGGTGATGAATATTTGTGTATTTGAATTAGATATGTTGAAAATACTTCGACAGTCCGGTGCATACAGCTGATTTTGCAAAAATGATATTTCAGAAACCAGCTTTATTACACACGAACCTATGTGGCTTAAAACGTTTTTTAATTTATGTTGCAAAAAAGGTTTTCATTTTACAAAATTAATGTGAAAAATTTCAAATTATTACGGAAGCTGATTATAAAATTTCAAGAACGTTAACATAGTACCAACCTTTATATGATATACATTTTTTTGTGTATCATCACTTCGAAGATATTCCCTGTAAACCTAAAATACCAAATTACCTTTTGATGTGTGTTTTACCACTTGAAAGGGAAATTGGGCACAAAAAAATACATATC
The DNA here is from genome assembly GCF_023864275.1 of Schistocerca cancellata. Taxonomy (NCBI): domain Eukaryota; kingdom Metazoa; phylum Arthropoda; class Insecta; order Orthoptera; family Acrididae; genus Schistocerca; species Schistocerca cancellata. The sequence goes on along the minus strand of NC_064637.1, from coordinate 35,579,291 downwards.
GCACTATTTTGCCTCCTCTACATACCAACCAAGTTTCATCGACGTGCATCCATATTTAAACTGGATGAAGGTGGGACACAGCTGGTATAATTTCTGTTGAAAATGAAACTCCTCTAGCTGTGCTTTTAAGATTTTATATTTATTTGGCTACTGGTTTCGACGTTGCGTCAACGCCATCTTCAGGCCCGTACACTTTGATGAAATCAATTGCGTGTGGCTGAGTACTAGAAGTCCGCGGTGAGAACAACACATGGCATATGCTCCATGTGGAGCACGTGGTGTTCTCACAGCGAACTTCTAGTACTCAGCCACACACAATTGATTTCATCAAAGTGTACGGGCCTGAAGATGGCGTTGACGCAACGTCGAAACTAGTAGCGAAAGAAATACAAAATCTTAAGTGCAGCTGGAGGAGTTTCATTTACAAAAAAAATAAAAAGAAAGAGTTTCTTCGAGATCGTTTACTGACACTTGGAGAATGTTGCCTTGTTAGACAGAATTTATAATTGATGTGGTGAATGTCAGCTTCTTCTAAAAGTATAAAAACGTAAGTTAATGCAGATGACAATCACATAATGTTCGAATAGAGCATCAGCAGGGTGCTGCTTGATACAGTAATGTGGATTAATTACCTAGGCGTGATGTTGCAGAGGGATATGAAATGCAATGAGCACTTCACGTTGGTCGTACGGAAGGGAAAAGGTGGACTTCGGTTTATTGGAAGAATTATAGGAAAGTCTGGAAAGCAGACTTTGTATAGAACGCCAGTGCGACCCGTTCTGGAGTACTGCTCGAGGCCCGCCCGGTTAGCCGTGCGGTCTAACGGACGGCTTTCCGCAGCGGGAAGGAGCGCCTGGTCGCCGGCACGAATCCGCCCGGCGGACTTGTGCCGAGGTCCGGTGAGCCGGCCACTCTGTGGATGATTTTTAGGCGGTTTTCCATCAGCCATGGCGAATGCGGGCTGGTTCCCCTTATTCCGCCTCAGCTACACTATGTCGGCGATTGCTGACCAAACAAGTTCTCCACGTACGCGTACACCACCATTACTCTACCGCGCAGACATAGGGGTTACACTCGTCTGGTGTGAGGCGTTCCCTAGGGGGGGTCCAACGGAGGCCGAACCGCACAATAACCCTGGGTTCGGTGTGGGGCGGCAGAGGGGTGAAGTGGACTGCGGTAGTCGTCGTGGGGTTGCGGACCACGGCGGCTGCGGCGGGGACGGAGCATTAAGCTAAATGCAAATTTACAATTATGCACCTCAGGATCGAGTTAATGTGTACCGTATTCGACAATTCGCAGCAGAAAGAACGCGTGCTGGCCAGTTCCGTTGCATACTCCACAGCTACACTGGTTCCACACTAACCCTATGCTCCTCGGCGAGGAGTGACTGGTAATACGGGACTGGTAATACGGGAAGTGAGCAGCGAGAGCTCGCTTCGGCGCGGTCGGCCGGCACTTTCCATCAGGACGAGCGGCCGTTCTGAGGCGGCCACGGCGCCGGCCTGCTATTTATGCCGCGCCGTTGGCAGCCCTGCCGTCGCGGCTTGATTGATTTATTAGGACAGTGATTGATGCAGTCCGCCTCGTCCTCGCTGCGCTCCAGGGGCGCAGGGGCGAAGCCGGGGGCGGCGAGGGGGGCTGGAGGCGGTGGGGGCGGTGGGGGCGGAAGGGCTGTGCGTGGAGGTGCGTGGGCGAGAGTTGATGGCGCAGGCGGGGGGCCGGCAGGCAGCCGGGGGAGCGGGGGGTGGAGGAGGTGTGTGCACTGGACCGGGCGCTGGATCCGGCGTGCAGCTACTCTGACCTCGGGAAATTTTGTTTCCAAGGAGCGAAAGCGACGCAGTAATGTGGCTAATGGGGCACTGTCTAGGTCACGTACACCGCCCACAGAAGAGGTGAAGCACCCAGAAGACGTGGACGGATGTCAATTTATAAGGGACAGTCGAACGACAAACTGAACACGAGTGACAACAGGACCATCAAGTGGCTCTGTTCAAAAGCAGGCACCACACGCATTAATACGAGGGTCACTCCAAAAGAAATGCACACCTTTTTTGGTAAAAATACAGTTTTCATTCTGCGTGTGTGTAAGTTTTACAGTGTGTAGATACATCCTTCCCGCTTGTTTTCAAACTTAGTTCAACCTGTTCCCGTTAGCGGCGCTGTCACTGCATGTCTTCCAAGATGGCTGCTACACTTGACGTTCGTCAGAAACAACGTGCTGTCATAGAATTCCTATGCTGTGAAAACGAGACAGTGGGGAACATCCAGAAGAGGTTGAAAAAGGTGTACGGAGATGCTGCTGTGATCGCAGTACAGTTAGTCGGTGGGCAAGCAGGTTACATCATGAAAGCGGGCAAGGCAAATATTGAGGATTGTCCTCGCAGCGGCAGGCCTCGTACTGCACACACTCCAGACAATGTGCAGGGAGTTAAAGTATCGGTGACTGCTGACAGATGCATCACAGTGAACGAACTGTCATGCTACGTTGAGATAGGGGAAGGAAGTGTTTGTACAATACTGAAGGTGTTGGCGTTAAAAAAGGTTTGCGCCACGTGGGTTCCCAGGATATTGACAGTGGCTCACAAAGAAACAAGAGAAAAGGTATGCAGCGAACTTTTGGAACAGTACGAGAATGGCGGACATGAATTTCTTGGAAGAATTGTGACGGGTGATGAAATATGGGTCCATCATTTTTCACTAGAGACGAAGAGGCAATCAATGGAGTGGCATCAGGCAAATTCACTCAAGAGAGAAATAAAAAAAAAAAAAAAATTCAAAACCACACCTTCTGCTGGAAAAGTTACGACTACGGTATTTTTCGATTCCGAAGGACTCTTATTTGTGGACATCGTGCCAAGTAGAACCACCATAAATTCTGATGCATATGTGACGACACTGAAGAAACTTCGAGCTCGACTGAGTCGTGTAAGACCGCATCGGCAAAAGCAGGATGTTTTGCTGTTGCACGAGAACGCTCGGCCACATGTCAGTCAAAAAACCATGGAAGCGATCACGAAACTGGGATGGACAACACTGAAAGACCCACCTTACAGTCATGACCTGGCTCCATGTGACTATCATCTCTTTAGGAAAATGAAAGACCCTCTTCGTGGAACAAGGTTTGAAGATGATGACTCCCTTGTGCACGCTGCCAAACAGTGGCTCCATCAGGTTGGTCTACAATTTTACCATGCGGGTATACAGGCGCTGGTTCCAAGATGGGGTGTATCTACACACTGTAAAACTTTGAAACATGTAGAATAAAAAATGGATTTTTTAAAAAATAGTGTGCGTTTCTTTCGGACGCTCCTGGTACATTTATCCCAGCGGGGGACGAGACGATCAATTTCTGTTTCGTACACCGCGGTCTACCGATGGATCGCCGCGCGGGTTAGCCGCTCGGTCTCAGGTGCCTTGCCACGGTTCGCGCGGCTCCCCCCGTCGAAGGTTCGAATCCTCCCTCGGGCATGGGTGTGTGTGTTGTCCCGAGCGTATGTTAGTTTATGTTAGGTTAAACAGTATGCAAGCCTAGGGAGCGATGATCTCAGAAATTCTGTCCCATAGGAACTTACCAGAAATTTCCAGAATTTTGCCTATGGATCCACACCTGCACCCACTGTTGCACATCCTCGTTCGACTGAAACGAACGTCGACGCATGACGTAGCATGTATATGCACCAGAAGATGCAACATAAAAGGTTCCAAACCGGTTGTGTAGGTTCAAATGGTTCAAATGCCTCCAAGCACTATGGGACTTAACAGCTGAGGTCATCAGTCCCCTAGACTTACAACTAATTAAACCTAACTAAGGACATCACACACATCCATGCCCGAGGCAGGATTCGAACCTGCGACCGAAGCAGCAGCGCGGTTCTGGACTGAAGCGCCTAGAACCGCACGGCCACAACTGCCGGCAGGTTGTGTAGGTCTGTAGTTGACATGAAGAGATACAGCTACAGTGGACCTTTGGACTTTTCATTCAATTTTATATTTAATAATTGTAATGCCTGCATTAAAAAACTATTTAATGAACGAAGTGTCAGTCATTCAGTAGGAACACAATGCTGTCTTGTAAATTATTTATTCACACCGACCTTCGTCGTAGACAATCTTCACACTGATGTATATACGAACGAAACAAAAAGAAAGCCATGAACAATGAAACAAAATAGAATTTCCTAAGGGCAACTTCCGTCGAATGTTCATTGTCAAGTCAAAAACGAAAGAGACAGTTCAGATTGGTATTCCAGCACTGGCTACGTGAACAACAACTAAAGTACTGCCAGTCTAGAATCCGCAAGGGGTCACAAGGGTAAGTCGTAGATGATACAAGACAGATCTCTATTCGACATGAAATTTTCTAACTATATCGATACTGTTGGTAAATGCCTGAAAAAAGTGCGAATCGGATAAATACCGTCCGCCTGTGCGCTACAGCGCAGTACACTATACACGATGGTCCATTGATCGTGACCGGGCCAAATATCTCACGAAATAAGCATCAAGCGAAAAATCTACAAACAACGAAACTTGTCTAGCTTGGAGGGGGAAACTATATGACGCTATGGTTGGCCCGCTATATGGTGCTGCCTTAGATCAAACGGACATCAACTAGGTTTTTTTTTAATAGCAACACCCATTTTTATTACGTATTCGTGTAGTACGTAAGGAAATATGAATGTTTTAGTTGGACCACTTTTTTCACTTTGTGATATATGGCGCTGTAATAGTCACATACGTATGGCGCACAATTTTAGACGAACAGTTCATAACAGGTAGGTTTTTTAAATTAAGATACAGAACGTAGGTACGTTTTTAAATTCTATATCCGTTGTTCCAAAGTGATACATGTAACTTTGTGAAGTTATCACTTCTGAGAACGCATGCTGTTACGGCGTGATTACCTGTAAATACCATATTAATGCAATAAATGCACAAAATGATGTCCGTCAACCTCAATGCATTTGACAACACGTGTAACGACATTCCTCTCAACAGCGAGTAGTTCGCCTTCCGTAATGTTTGCACATGCATTGACAATGCGCTGACGCATGTTGTGAAGCGTTGTCGGTGGATCACCATAGCAAATATCCTGCAACTTTCCCCACAGAAAGAAATCCGGGGACGTCAGATCCGTTGAACGTGCGGGCCATGGTATGGTGCTTCGACGACCAATCCACCTGTCATCAAATATGCTATTCAATACCGCATCAACCGCACGCGAGCTACGTGCCGGACATCCATCATGTTGGATGTACATCGCTATTCTGTCACGCGGTAAAACATCTTGTAGTAACATCGGTAGAACATTACGTACGAAATCGGCATACATCGCACAATTTAGATTGCCATCGATAAAATGGGGGCCAATTATCCTTCCTCCAACAATGCCACCAAGGTCGCTGATGTTCCACTTGTCTCAGACATCGTGGATTTTCCGTTGCCCAATAGTACATATTATGCCGGTTTACGTTACCGCTGTTGGTGAATGACGCCTCGTCGCTCAATAGAACGCGTGCAAAAAATCTGTCATCGTCCCATAATTTCTCTTGTGCACAGTGGCAGAACTGTACACGACGTTCAAAGACGCCGCCATGCAATTCCTGGTGCATAGGAATATTGTACGGGTGCAATCGATGTTGATGTAGCATTCTCAACGCCGACGTTTTTGAGATTTCCTATTCTCGCGCAGTTTGTCTGCTACTGATGTGCGGATTAGCCGCGACAGCAGCTAAAACACCTACTTGGCCATCATCATTTGTTGCAGGTCGTGGTTGACGTTTCACATGTGGCTGAACACTTCCTGTTTCCTTAAATAATGTGACTATCCAGCGAACGGTGCGGACACTTGGATGATGTCGTCCAGGATACCGATCAGCACACATAGCACACGCCCGTTGGGCATTTTTCATCACAATAGCCATACATTAACACGATATCGATCGTTTCCGCAATTGGTAAACCGTCGTTTTTAACACGGGTAATGCATCACGAAGCAAATACCGTCCGCACTGGTGGAATGTTACGTGATACCACGTACTTATACGTTTGTGACTGTTACAGTGCCATCTATCACAAAGCGAAAAAAGTGGTCCAACTAAAACATTCATATTTCTTTACGTACTACACAAATATGTATAAAAAATGGGGGTTCCTATTTATAGAAACGTACTTGATATCCGTTTGACCTATGGCCACCGAGCGAAGTGGCGCAGTGGTTAGCAGACTGGACTCGCATTCGGGAGGACGACGGTTCAATCGCGCGTCCGGCCATCCTGATTTAGGTTTTCCGTGATCTCCCTAAATCGCTCCAGGGAAATGCCGGGATGGCTCCTTTGAAAGGGCACGGCCGACTTCGTTTCCCATCCTTCCCTAATCCGATGAGACCGATGACCTCGATGTTTGGTCTCTTTCCCCCAAACCAAGTGAACCAAGACCTATGGCAGCGCCATCTAGCGGGCCAACCATAGCGCCATCTGGTTTCCCCCTTCAAGCTAGACAAGTTTCGTTCTTTGCAGTTTTTTCGTTTGATGCTTATTTCGTGAGATATTTGGCGCGGTCACTATTAATGGACCGCGCTGTATACGAACGAAACAAAAACAAAGCCATGAACATAGAAACAAAATACAATTTCCAATGGGAAACCTCAGTTGAATCTTCATTGGCAAGTCAAAAACATAAGACACATTGCAAATTGGTATTCCAGCAATGGCTACGTCAACAACGACTGAAGTACAGTACAGCCAGTTCAAAAATGGTTCAAATGGCTCTCAGCACTATGGGACTCAACATCTTAGGTCATAAGTCCCCTAGAACTTAGAACTACTTAAACCTAACTAACCTAAGGACATCACACATGCCCATGCCCGAGGCAGGATTCGAACCTGCGACCGTAGCAGTCCCGCGGTTCCGGACTGCAGCGCCAGAACCGCTAGACCACCGCGGCCGGCAGTACAGCCAGTGTAGCATACACAAGCGGGGACAAGGGTAAGTCGTAGATCATACATGACAGCACTGTATTCGTCATGAATTTTTTTAAGTATACCGACACTCTTTTAAATTCCTGAAAAAAAGCGCGAATCGGATAAATAGTTACCGTCCGTCCGCCTGTGCGCTACTGCGTGGTACAGTATATACAGGGTGGAGAAAAATTGTGTCACGGAATTTTAGCCCTGGATAGCTGATGCCAGTAGGAACCAAAATTACTAATGTTGTGTAGGTCGACAACGCACCATTTTTAAACTACGGAAACTTGGCGCCACGTGCTCAGATTGGCCGTGGGATTGCCCTGTTGCCGTTCGTCGGTTGACGTGCAGCGCCATGGTCGTCGCTTCACACATACAAACGTCCCTCGCCCCGCCACTGCCCCAACGTGATATGCACACACGTGTCGAATAAGTCTTGCTGTTTGTATCCGCCTGACGTCAGAGGCATTCACACGTAAGCTTCGCTTCGGGGCACACACACGTCACCTGCAATTTAGTCATACAGTAAGCATTGCGGCTCAGTATTCGTTTGAAGAACAACGAGATATGGTTTATGTTTGTGGATTAGCCGACGGTAGCGCGCGTGAAACGTGTTGTATGAGGAACGGTACCCAGCAAGACGCCAGCCACACCTGCAAACGTTTACAGGACTTCACCGGCGACTTGGAGAAACAGGCTCGGTAGCGGGATGTTGTCGTGATGCTGGAAGACCTCGAACAAGACAGGATGCTGCATCTGAAGAGACTGTTCTCAAGCGCTCCGAGGAAGCACCTACGACAAGTACTCGAGCGGTTGGAATCGACATGGGAGTCACTCATCGGTCAGTCTGGGAGAGTTTGAGGGATGACTGCCAACATCCATTTACGAGCTGCATTCAAGTTCTAAGGCCTCCGATTTTTTTTTCTCCGGACTGGAAAGAGATAGGAACATGCGCATTGTTTTAAAATGAGGCCGTGTTCATTGTCAATACGTCCCAGAGATGGCAGCACCGTACGGTAGACGGAATTTTACCGTCAGCGGCGAGAATGAGAACTGTTTTAAATATTTAAAATGGCGACGTTTTCCTTGCTTGAACAGCGTGCAATCATTCGTATTCTGAATTTGTGTGGTGTGAAACCAATTGAAATTGATCGACAGTTGAAGGAGACATGTGGTGATGGAGTTATGCATGTGTCGAAAGTGCGTTCGTGGGTGCGACAGTTTAATGAAGGCAGAACATCGTGTGACAACAAACCGAAACAACCTCGGGCTCGCACAAGCCGGTCTGACGACATGATAGAGAAAGTGGAGAGAATTGTTTTGGGGGATCGCCGAATGACTGTTGAACAGATCGCCTCCAGAGTTGGCATTTCTGTGGGTTCTGTGCACACAATCCTGCATGACGACCTGAAAATGCGAAAAGTGTCATCCAGATGGGTGCCACGAATGCTAACGGACGACCACACGGCTGCCCGTGTGGCATGTTGCCGAGCAATGTTGACGCGCAACGACAGCACGAATGGAACTTTCTTTTCGTCGCTTGTGACAGTGGATGAGACGTGGATGCCATTTTTCAATCCACAAACAAAGCGCCAGTCAGCTCAATGGAAGCACACAGATTCACCGCCACCAAAAAAATTTCGGGTAACCGCCAGTGCTGAAAAAATGATGATGTCCATGTTCTGGGACAGCGAGGGCGTAATCCTTACCCATTGCGTTCCAAAGAGCACTATTTTAACAGGTGCATAGCACGAAAATGTTTTGAAGAACAAATTCCTTCCTGCACTGCAACAAAAACGTCCGGGAAGGGCTGCGCGTGTGCTGTTTCAGCGAGACAATGCACCCGCACATCGAGCTAATGTTACGCAACAGTTTCTTCGTGATAACAACTTTGAAGTGATTCCTCATGCTCCCTAATCACCTGACCTGGCTCCTAGTGACTTTTGGCTTTTTCCAACAATGAAAGACACTTTCCGTGGCCGCACATTCACCAGCCGTGCTGCTATTGCCTCAGCGATTTTCCAGTGGTCAAAACAGACTCCTAAAGAAGCCTTCGCCGCTGCCATGGAATCATGGCGTCAGCGTTGTGAAAAATGTGTACGTCTGCAGGGCGATTACGTCGAGAAGTAACGCCAGTTTCATCGATTTCGGGTGAGTAGTTAATTAGAAAAAAATCGGAGGACTTAGAACTTGAATGCACCTCGTAGTTTCCACCATATCCAGGACCTAAATCCTGTGGCGGAATATGAACACAGGCTAGGGTTTTGCCAGTAGTTTCTGCCATGTGTTGCACGAGATCCCGACTTCCACGCCATTGTTTTGTTTACCGACGAGTGTTCAAAAATGTTTCAAATGGCTCTGAGCGCTATGAGACCTAACTTCTAAGGTCATCAGTCCCCTAATACTTGAAACTACTAAAACCTAACTAAGCTAAGGACATCATACACATCCATGCCCCAGGTAGGATCCGAACCTGCGACCGTAGCAGTCGCGCGGTTCCGGACTGTAGCGCCTAGAACCGCTCGGCCACCATCCCGACCGGCACCAACGAGTGTGCCTTCCATCGGTTCAAAATGGTTCAAATGGCTCTGAGCACTATGGGACTTAACATCTGAGGTCATCAGTCCCCTAGAACTTAGAAGTACTTACACCTAACTAACCTAAGGACATCACACACATCCATGCCCGAGGCATGATTCGAACCTGCGACCGTAGCAGTCACGCGGTTCCGGACTGAAGCGCCTAGAACCGCTCGGCCATCGTACCTTCCATCGGGGTGGCCTTCACAACACTCGAAACGTTCATTACTGGGCAACGGGAAATCCTCACGTCACATATGTCCAAGGACACCACGAACGATTTCCGCTCACCATTTGGGCAGGCATTCTGGGTTCACTTTTCGCAAGAAACTCTACCCCGCTTGCTGGAAGATGTTCCCCTGAACATAGGGCTACGCATGTGGTTGCAACAGGATGGGGAGCCCGCACATAACAGTCGTGCGGATATTTAAATGAACTCTTTGACGGCCGGGTAACTGCCAGAGATACTTGAAGGACATGACCCCCGCGATCACGAGACCTCACGCCACCGGACTTTTTCCTGTGGGGATTCTTCAAGGTTCTAGTTCACCCACCCGGACGCAAACCACCTAGAACCGAAGAGGAATTAATGGATAGCATTCAACACGCCGGCAATCACACCACGGCAATGCCAGTAATCTTTGAAAGAGTTCGGCAAACGACCCTTCGACGTTACCAAGCTTCTGTCGAGTAAGAGGATCACCAGTTCGAGCACCTTCGTTAAGGGGCTCCGGAACGCCCTATACTTGCAATGTTAAAATAACGCTTATAAATTACATCTTTCCTCACAAAGTATTTGAGGTAGGAAGTTGAACTTTTTACAGATTATTTATTGGAATATGGGCTACAACTTAACACAGGGATTTTACAAAATTTTAGTTCAGTTATTAAAGATGATTTTTTTTCAATTGTAATGAAAATTCACAACATTTTTTTGCAATTTTTTATTTATATATTCAAAAATATACAGTTTTTTGGAAAAAGGCTGTGTTAAATTATGCAGAAGGTACTGTGTAACATTTACTGAAAGTTTGAAACAAATATGTTTGGAAGATCCTTAGAAAACATGTAATTAGTATGAGAAAATAAAAGTTTTGGGAATCGAGCGACAAAGATTGGATTAACTTTTTAGTGCATTCCAGGTTCATAGGATGGATTATCTTCATCCTCTGTAAACTCCTCCTCCAGCTTCCTCTTGTTCCTCCTCCTGTTTACTCTTGCTTGTATTTCTAGACTCTTTACAGCCCTGTCTGCAGCCCGAAGGCGTTCCTTGTCTACAGCAAGCATCGCTCGTACCATGTTAGAACCTATCTTCATTCCCATATTTCTGAAAACCTTGCATCTTACAATGTTGCCATCCTTCAGAGGATTTCTAACAACTTTACTTTTACTCATTATTATACTTCAACAAAACAGAGACTCAGGAAACAGAATTAATTACGAATATTGTCGAGATAACGACAGAGTAAATAAACATAAAACAATCGACAATCACACCAGCGATATATATTGAACCATCACAGGTTAGCCACAACACATATTTTATCTCACATCACTAAAATGTACCTGATGAACACGGACGTTAATAATAACACCATTTGACAGCAGTTTAACAGCGCCACAGTGGGTCACGCCCATGTAGAACACATTTCAAAAAAAATTTAAAAATAGTTGTAGTCTTCGGAATTGAATAAATTATATATCTATTAAAAGGTAATAGTCTGCAGATTCAGAAAACGCAAAAAAGTAAAAATTGAACTTTTCATGATTTTGAGCCTTTCCGGAGCCCCTTAAGTAAACAATGCCCTACCTACAAAAAAGGCCCTTTTCAGGGCCGAAACAATTTGCAAAAGACTTTCTGTACGCGAACTAACAGCTGTTGACGGGATTGTTCCCGGAAACTACAATGCATGTGTCGGGACCCCGGCGGATTCGCCCCCAGGCCCCCAGAGAGGAAGGCTGGCGGGCTACCACCGAGCGTACGGGCCGCCGTGGATACATCTCGACCTCTGGCAGGCAAAGCATTCGTTGTCCCCAAAGCATCCGGCAGCAGGGCGATCCCGCGGCCAATCGGAGCGCATGGCGCCAATTTTCCGTAGCTCAAAAATTGTGCGTTGTCGACCTACACAACATTAGTAAGTTTGGTTCCTACTGGCATCGGCTGACACAATTTTTCTCCACCCTGTATAAATGATCTAGTAAAACGCGTCAGAAACTCTTTAAAGCAGTTCGCCATTTATGTGGTTGTCTACAGGGTGGTCGGAAATTCCCGTTGCAGACTTGTAGTGCTTGTAGAGGGGAGTGAGTACATCGTATTTTGAACAGGAACCCATGTCCGGAAACGTCATCCAGAGAGACTACGGAGCGTCAAAGTTATAGGCGCCCGCGTCTTAAATGTACGTATACTCGGGGCGATTCCGTGATGATGTTACAGACTTTCTAGGATGATGGGGAACGATGAATGTATTAATTTGAAGTAAGGATCCCTGGACCGGAAACGAACGAGTCAGAATTTATAAACGAAAACCGTTCTGATACTTAGTTGAATACATGTGTTGCGAAGAGTGTAGGGCTGGTAACTTTCAGTGGTGGTAGTGTGGACAAAGACGAGAAAAAATGTCCAATAAACGTGGGCTCTAAATTGCATACCTGAGGAGCTATGACCATTCGTTGATCTTCGCTAATGTGAAGCACATCTCTTCTACTGAGCAAGTGTTCATAGCTGTTAGGGTACGCACTTTAGAGCCCACGTTTATTGGACTTTTCTCCATCGTTTTTGTCCACACTACCACCACCGAAAGTTACCAACCCTACACTCTTCGCAACACAAGAACGGGTACATGTATTCAACTGTCAGAGGTGTCAGAATGGTTTTCGTTTATAACTTTTGACTCGTTCATTTCCCGTACAGGGATCCTTACTTCAAATTAATACATTTATCGTTCTCCATCATCCTAGAAAGTCTGTAACATCATCACGGAATCGCCCCGTGTATACGTACATTTACAGTCGTGCTGTGCGGAGATATTTAAATGAACTTTGATGCTCCGTAGTCTCGTTGGACGACGTTTCCGGACATGGGTTCCTATTTAAAATACGACGTACTCACTCCCCCCTACAAGCACTACACGTCTGTAACGGGAATTTCCGACCACCCTGTATAAAGAAACGGGAAAGACAGCACAGTTTGCAGAAACATTTGCACAGAGTTGATGAATGCCGCAGCCCCTGGCAGTCGGCCCTGCACGTAAACAAATGTAACACAATGCGCATACGTAGTAAAAGAAATCCACTGCTGTACAACTATTCCATTCATGACAGTTTTCCGGAAACAGTATCTCCCGAAAACTATCTAGGAGTAAAAATCTGGAGCGATCGTAAGTGGCCGGCCAGAGTGGCCGAGCGGTTCTAGGCGCTACAGTCTGGAACCGCGCGACCGCTACGGTCGCAGTTTCGAATCCTGCCTCGAGCGTGGATGTGTGTGAAGTCCTTAGCTTAGTTAGGTTTAAGTAGCTCTAAGTTATAGGGGACTGATGACCTCAGAAGGTAAGTCCCATAGTGCTCAGAGCCATTTGAACCATTTGATCTTAAGTGGGATAGAAACTGGAAATTTGTGGTGAGGACTACGGGACCAAACTGATGAGGTAATCGGACCCTAGGCTTACGTGCTACTTAATCTAACTGAAGCTAACGTACGCTAAGCGCAACACACACACCCATGCCCGAGGGAGGACTCGAACCTCCGACGGGGGGAGCCACGCGAACCGTGACAAGACGCCCTAGACCTTAGGGCTACCCAGCGCGGCTAAGTGGGATGACCACATGAAAAAAAAAACTAGCAAAATCAAATGAGAGACTGAAATTCATAGGAAGAACTTCAAGGAAAGGTAATTCATCCACTAAAGAAGTGGATTATAAGGCACTTGTTCGACCGATTCTTGAGTATTGTTCTTCTGTCTGGGATCCTTGCCAGGTAGGACTGAGAGAAGATCCAAAGAAGGGCGGCGCGTTCCGCCACGGGATCGTTTAGTAAGTGCGAAAGCGTTACAGATATGCTCAACAAACTCCAGTGGCAGCTAGTGCATAAGCGGTGTTGCGCATCGCGGGGAGGTTTGCTGTTGAAATTTCGAGACTGTGGTTTCCGAGAAGAGACTGACTGCGTATTGCTTCCCCCCACACACGTCTCGCGAAATGACCAAGTGAAGAAAATACAATACAGAGGCTTACCGACAGTTACTCATCCGACGAGCCATTCGCAACTGAAAGAGGGAAGGGAGGATCTGTTAGTGGTACCAGAATTACCCTCCGCCAGAGCCCGTCTGGTGGCTTGCGGAGTACTGATGCAGATGTAGATGCAAGTGAATGTGTGACTAGTCTCGTGTTACGGTACTTGTGAGGGCTTTCTAGGGCCACCGACTGCCCCGAGCCTTCCGTCAGTCAGCGAGGCAGGTGGGATGGGCCTCATACACTGTGCTCACGTCACAGCAGCCGGCTGTACATCACGGGACATCAGGGCAGTCCAGAGAGCATTTCAAATGATGGCATTCACACACACGTCTACGGAACGGAAAGTCAAACCCGTTCACAACGTTTTTGAGGTGGTGGCATTCGCACGGAACGGAACAGAACCCGATGGAATCTCAAACTCGCCCACAACGCTTTTCAAATGTCTGCATTCACACAGACCATCACCATAACCACGCAGGGTGGAACGGAGTGTTAACGCCTAAACATCTGACAATCGTTTCGAGTGCTCTCATTGTTACAGGCCGCCTACGTAGTTGTCCCAAACGATACGTTACACCTGCCCATAATGCATCTGAAAACGAAGAATTCACACGGAACGGAAGAAAATTGGGTGGAACGTCAAACATATCCACAATTAATTTTAAATCTCACCACTGAGCAGATCAGAACAAAATCCAACGAAACATCAACGGAAAACATTTTGCAAAGCTTTTCTAATGGCTGCATTCACGCAGACTGTCGGCGTAATCAATCAACACGGAACTGAATATCAGTCTATTTCAGGGGATGTCAAATCTATTCCATATTTTTAGATTTCCAGATGGTGTTTTTTTTTTTTAGGTAGACAAATCAGCAACCAATCAATACAGAAAGAAAATGGAACTGGGTTGGGCATACACTGACGAAACCAGAAAACCAGATGGAGCTATCTGAAGGGTGGCATTGGATTGGAACCCTCAAGGAGTTAGAAAACGTGGTTGTCCCAAACAGACGGGGAAACGGATGATCGAGAGAGAAGGTGCAGAGGATGGGAAAACCTGGAGTGGAGTGAAGAGACTCGCTAGAAATCGTACCAGGTTGAGGAATTTCGTCACGGCCCTATGTTCCAGACAGAACAACAGGAACTAATGTATATATATATCCGGTCTTCCCCAAGGAAGTGTTACGCGCCCTCTATTCTACCTGATCTGTACTAACGACATAGGAGACAATCTGAGTAGCCGTTTTAGATTGTTTGCAGATGACGCTGTCAGTTACCGTCTTCTAAAGTCATCAGACGATCAAAACGACTTGCAAAATGATTTATATAAGATACCTGCATGGTGCGAAAAGTGGCAACTAACCCTGAATAAAGAAAAGTGTGAAGTTATTCACATGAGTACTAAAAGAAATCAGCTAAATTTCGATTACGCGATAAGTCACACAAATCTGAAGGCTGTAAATTCAACTATATACTTAGAAATAACAATTACAAATAACCTAAATTGGAATGATCAAGTAGATAATATTGCGGAGCAAACCAAAGACTGCGATTGCTTGGCAGAACACTTAGAAGGTGCAACAGGTCTACTAAAGAGACTGCTTACACCACGCTTGTCCGCCCTATTGTAGCGTTCTCGCTTCCCACGCCAGGGTTCCCGGGTTCGATTCCCGGCGGGGTCAGGGATTTTCTCTGCCTCGTGATGACTGGGTGTTGTGTGCTGTCCTTAGGTTAGTTACGTTTAAGTAGTTCTAAGCTCAAGGGGACTGATGACCATAGATGTTAAGTCCCATAGTGCTCAGAGCCATTTTTTTTGTCCGCCCTATTCTGGAGCACTGATGTGCGGTGTGGGATCCGCATCAGATGGGACTGACGGATGACATCCAAAACGTACAAAGAAGGGCAGCTCGTTTTGTATTATCGCGAAATAGGGGAGATAGTGCCACAGACATCATACGTGAAATGGAGTGGCAACCATTAAAACAAAGGCGTTGTTCGTTGCGACAGGATCTTCTCATGAAATTTTAATCACCAGGTTTCTCTTCCAATTGCGAAAACATTCTGTTAGCACCCACCTACATAAGAAGAAATGATCATCTCGATAAAATAAGAGAAATCAGGGCTCGCACAGAAAAATTTAAGTGCTTTGCGCCGTTCGAGAGTGGAACTGTGGGGAGACAGTTTGAAGGTGGTTCATTGAACCCTCTGCCAGGCACTTTATTGCAAATAGCAGAGTAATCACATAGGTGTAGATGTAGATTTCGAATGATGGCACTCACTCAGATCGAGAACGAAACAGACCATGACAGAACGACAAGCCTGTGCACAGTGTCTTTCAGATGCGGCAGGCACACAACAGAACGAAATCGAACGGAACGACAACGTCAAAAGATTTCGCAATGCCTTTCAAAGGGTAGTATTCACACAGAACGTCAACTTAACCGAAGGCGGCAGAACAGAACTGGATGGAACGGAATGTCAACTTCAATGCATCTCACAATTTATTTCAAATTATGGCATACACACAGACCGTCTACGGAACGGAACATCAAACCTGTCCGCGATGCATCCGAACCGCCGGCATTCACATGGAACCGAACGGAACGTCAAGTCCTGGCCACTATGCATTCCAATGCGGCAGTCGATCAGAATGACAACGACAAAATATTTTAAAGTGCTTTTCAAATAGCAGTATCCACACAGATCATCAATGTAAAGAAACGGAACAGAACACAGCGGGCGGAACGGGTAGCCAACGTCAAAACATCTCAGAATTCTACATGTACGTAATTACTCTGCTATTCACAATAAAGTGCCTGGCAGAGGGTTCAACGAACCACCTTCAAGCTGTCTCTCTACCTTTCCACTCTCGAACGGCACGCGGGAAAAACGAGCACTTAAATTTTTGCGTGCGAGACCTGATTTCTCTTATTTTATCGTGGTGATCATTTCTCCCTATGTAGGTGGATTCCAACAGAATGTTTTTCGCAATCGGAGGAGAAAACTGGTGATTGAAGTTTCATGAGAAGATCCCGTCGCAACGGAAAACTCCTTTGTTTTGATGATTGCCACTCCAATTCACGTATCATGTCTGTGACACTATATCCCCTATTTCGCGATAATACAAAACGAGCTGCCGTTTTTTGTACTTTTTCGATGTCAACCGTCAGTCCCACCTGATGCGGATCCCACGCCGCACAGCTATACTCCAGCACAGGGCAGACAAGCGTGGTGTAAGCAGTCTCTTTGGTAGACCTGTTGCACCTTGTAAGTGTTCTGCCAATGAATCGCAGTCTTTGCTTTGCTCTACCCACAATATTATCTATGTGATCGTTCCAGTTTAGGTTATTTGTAATTGTAATCCCTAAGTATTTAGTTGAATTTACAGCCTTCAGATTTGTGTGACTTGTCGCATAATCCAAATTTAGCTGATTTTTTTAGTGCTCTTGTCAATAAGTTCACACTTTTCTTTATTCATGGTCAATTGACACTTTTCGCACCATACAGATATCTTACCTAAATCATTTTGCATATTAGATTTGGTCATGTGATAAATTTGCAACACAGCAACATCTGCAAACAATCTAAGACGGCTACTCAGATTGTCTCCTATGTCGTTAATATAGATCAGGAACAATACAGGGCCTATAACACTTCCTCGGGGAACGCCGGATATTGCTTCTGTTTTACTCGATGACTTTCCGTCTGTTACTACGAACTGTGACCTTTCTGACAGAAAATCACGAATCCAGTCGCACAACTGAGGCGATACTCCGTAGGCACGCAGTTTGGTTAGAAGACGCTTGTGAGGAGCGATGTCGAAAGCCTTGTGGAAATCTAAAAATATGGAATCAATTTGACATCCCCTGTCCATAGCACTTATTACTTCATGAGTAAAGAGCTAGTTCTGTTTCACAAAAACGATATTTCCTGAAGCCGTGCTTACTATATGTCAATTAATTCTTTTCTCCGAGGTACTTCATAATGTTCGAATACAGTATAAGTTCTGAAACCCCACTGCAAATCGACGTTAGTGATATAGGCCTGTAATTCAGCGGATTACTCCTAGTTCCCTTTTTGGGTAATGGTGTGACTTGAGCAATTTTGCAGTCTTTAGTTACGGACGTTTCTGTGAGTGAGTGGTTGTATGTAATTGCTAAATATGGAGCTATTTCATCAGCATACTCTGAGAGGAACCTGACTGGTATACAATTTTGACCGGAGGCCTTGCCTTTATTAAGTGATTTAAGCTGCTTTGTTACACCGAGGATATCAACTTCTATGTTTCTCATCTTGGCAGTTGCTCTTGATTGGAATTCATTTCGAGTTTCGGCATTCATACTGACTCTTAATGAAACGGAGAGTAACCTCAGTGTCACAATATACATTATTGTTTGAGCATCCACAAAGGACGCAAACGGAACGAATCAGAATCGAACGCAACGTCGAAGACAGTCCACGCTGCACTTCAAATTACGCGACTCACACAGACCAACAACTAAACGAAACGGGACAGAAAGGAATCGGAACGCCATGCCAACCGATTCGCATCAAGATAGTTTTGACGTTGACGTTCGTGACGAGGTAGTGGCGTCGCCTGATAGTATCTGAAATTGTTCTAATCTCGTGGCGTTAAGTCATTCTATAGCAGCTGATGTTGTGCCTTCTTAATCTTTACTGCTTCCGTTGCTCTATAGACATAACAAAGAGCGCATCAGGAGTCCAATGTTTTTCTTATGCGTCTTTTACACAAAAGAGGGGCAAATTTCTGCAAGATACGGACAATCACAAACTCTAGGCTTGGCACATATAAATGAAACAATTTTCGTTAATACGAGGTGCATTCAAGTTCTAAGGACTACGATTTTTTTTTCTAATTAACTACTCACCCGAAATCGATGAAACTGGCGTTACTTCTCGACGTAATCGCCCTGCAGACGTACACATTTTTCACAACGCTGACGCCATGATTCCATGGCACCGGCGAAGGCTTCTTTAGGAGTCTGTTTTGACCACTGCAAAATCGCTGAGGCAATGGCAGCACGGCTGGTGAATGTGCGGCCACGGAGAGTTTCTTTCATTGTTGGAAAAAGCCAAAAGTCACTAGGAGCCAGGTCAGATGAGTAGGGAGCATGAGGAATCACTTCAAAGTTGTTATCACGAAGAAACTGTTGCGTAACGTTAGCTCGATGTGCGGGTGCGTTGTCTTGGTGAAACAGCACACGCGCAGCCCTTCCCGGACGTTTTTGTTGCAGTGCAGGAACGAATTTGTTCTTCAAAACATTTTCGTAGGATGCACCTGTTACCGTAGTGCCATTTGGAACGCAATGGGTAAGGATTACGCCCTCGCTGTCCCAGAACATGGACACCATCATTTTTTCAGCACTGGCGGTTATCCGAAATGTTTTTGGTGGCGGTGAATCTATGTGCTTCCATTGAGCTGACTGGCGCTTTGTTTGTGGATTGAAAAATGGCATCCACGTCTCATCCATTGTCACAACCGACAAAAAGAAAGTCCCATTCATGCTGTCGTTGCGCGTCAACATTGCTCGGAAACATGCCACACGGTCAGCCATGTGGTCGTCCGTCAGCATTCGTGGCACCCACCTGGATGACACTTTTCGCATTTTCAGGTCGTCATGCAGGACTGTGCGCACAGAACCCACAGAAATGCCAACTCTGGAGGCGATCTGTTCAACAGTCATTCGGCGAGCCCCCAAAACAATTCTCTCCACTATCTCGATCGTGTCGTCAGACCGGCTTGTGCGAGCCCGAGGTTGTTTCGGTTTGTTGTCACACGATGTTATGCCTTCATTAAACTGTCGCACCCACGAATGCACTTTCGACATATCCATAACTCCATCACCACATGTCTTCTTCAACTGTCGATGAATTTCAATTGGTTTCACACCACACAAATTCAGAATGCGAATGATTGCACGCTGTTCAAGTAAGGTAAACGTCGCCATTTTAAGTATTTAAAACAGTTCTCATTCTCGCCGCTGGCGGTAAAATTCCATCTGCCGTACGGTGCTGCCATCTCTGGGACGTATTGACAATGAACGGGGCCTCATTTTAAAACAATGCGCATGTTTGCATCTCTTTCCAGTCCAGAGAAAAAAAATCGGAGGCCTTAGAACTTGAATGCACCTTGTATTGAAGTCCAGTATCGGACTACTGTCAGACCGGAATGAGCCACAAACCTGGATTTTGTTACACTATCCGATCAGCCGGCTCATCTGCGATGAGGCCTGTTTCATACTGTGTCATGTCTAGTGGCTAGCATTTCTGCCTCTGTATCATGAGGTGCCAGGTTCGATTCCCGGCCATGTTAGGCATTTTCTCTGCCTGTGGGCTGGGTGTTGTGGTGTCCTCATCTTTTCATCATCATCGTCATCATCATTCATGACAGTGGCTAGACTGGACTGTGTAAAGACTGGAACTTTGTACAGGCGCTGATGAAGGCGCAGTTGAGCGCCCCACAAACCAAACACCATCATACTCTGTCAGCTGCTGATAACGCCGTCTCATACGAGTACGCGACGTCTCCATGTTCTTTACATTGATCACGCAACACCTGACGCTGTTAGTGGCCCTTATGTACCCCACCAGGCATGTAACAACACTAAATGTGAACAACAATGACACATCAGTACCTCGTCTCCTACTTTCCAGGAGAGCTTCTGCGAAGTGTGGAAAGTAGGAGAAGAGGTCCTGGCGGAAGTAAAGCGGTGAGGACGGAACGTGAGTCGTGCCTGGGTAGCTCAGATGGTAGAGCACTTCCCCGCGAAAGGCAAAGGTCCCGAGTTCGAGTCTCGGTGCGGCACACAGCTTTAATCTGCCAGGAAGTTTCATATCAGCGCACACTCCGCTGCAGAGTGAAAATCTCATTCTGGTAACAATGACACAGTCTGGTGGGCCTTCTGTTTGTCACGCAGATTTGCAATACTGCTCATTTACATACCTGTCAGGGGTACCCACGTGCATGACGTTACACGGACATCCAACTGTGTCTTCTGGGTGCTTCACTATTTTTGTCTGATGGTGTATGGTGTGGAAAGTGACGAGCTAGGGTAATGGACAAGAGGTGGAATGGGCAACGGAATTAGAGGCCTTGACACACACACACACACACACACACACACACACATACACACACACACACATACATACACACACACACACACACACACACACACACACACACACACACAGAGAGAGAGAGAGAGAGAGAGAGAGAGAGAGAGAGAGAGGGGGGGGGGGGGAGGGGGGGAGGAGATGAAAAGAAGGAATGTGTGAATAAGTGGGGAAGAGTGAGGAGTTGGGTGGTGCGCTACACGAAGTGTGGTGGCAGCTCCCGGCTGGCCGCGCAGCTAACGAGCGGTCATTAGCGCCGCCACTTCCAGATTGGAGGTGAGGTGCAAACTCGGTTACTAGACTACTGAGGAGGGGGTTGTGAGGAGGGGGAAGGGAGGAGGGGGAGGGGAGGGGAGGAGAGGAGACTACACACACAGTGTATCCGCCTCAAAGGACGCGCCCGACCGTGGAGCGGGGGCGGAAACCGCGTCGGCCGATCACGTGTGGCCGACATCAAAGGCCGCCGAGTGCCATTGCCGCCAACGGCGAGCCACCTGTGTACCGCGAAGTAGCGGGGCGCCGTCAGTCGACGATTTAGGCAGATAGGCGGGGCCTGCGAGTTGATTTTACCGTGTGGTAGCAACACTCAATTCGCACGACTCGCACACACTGCCTTACCGGGGCTTGGTAAGTTAACATGACGGCACAGCGCTGATTCATAAGCCGGCCGCAGTAGCCGAGCGGTTCTAGGCTCTTCAGTCCGGAACCGCGCTGCTGCTACGGCCGCAGGTTCGAATCCCGCCTGGGGCATGGATGTGTGTAATGTCCTTAGGTTTGATAGGTTTAAGTAGTTCTACGTCTAGGGGACAAGTAAGCCCTTCAAACATCAAACAGTCTCATTTCCATCGGACACAAAAGATTTTATCTCCCCCCTCATCTCATAAAACTATGCCATAATAGCATCTAAACGTGAATAGTGGGTTACGGCTCGGGATTCTGGGCACACAGGCTGACGAGGGTTGTGTCCGCCATGACAGTGAGAAGGGTTCAGAGGAACATGATACTGGGATCTGTGGCGGCCTATAGAACATCACCAGGGGCAGCCCTATTAGTCGTAATGGGGCTCTGCCCCCTGGACATCAAAATTAGAGAGCAGGCTGCGTGGTTCTGGGTTAAGAAAGGGAACGCCACGAAGACAGAACAGATATTAGGCACTGGAGCTAGGGATAAGGGTGAGATTCGGCAAAGGGGCGAACAACTATTGCAAGAACTATGGGAAGCGGATGAAACAGGGTGTAGGACATTTGAACTTCTTCCAAACATTAGGGAACGATTGAAAATGACATACTTTGAACCCACTAGAGGACTAATCCATTTTCTCACTGGACATGGGCCATACCCGACGTTATGTCGGTTCAGGAAAAGGGCCACACCCGCGTGTGAATGTGGTGAACTGGAGGGTACCGCTGATCATGTGATCTACGAGTGCCCCCTTTTCAATGATGTTGTTTCCACATTACGTGACCAATTACCTGACTGTGGCACATACCAACTAATAAGACAACAAAACACTTTTCAAACTCTTAATAAACTAGCACATGAGGTATCACGAAAAGTGCTAAAGGAATACCTGAGGGACATAAATTAACATAAATTAATTTAAAAAAAAATTGAGACATAGTAAATACCGAATACGCGCCCTACTCCTACACCGCCTGCGCGTGGATAGGCCGACTTCCTCGTAGTCTGGAATCGGCCACGTACGGGACTAGGGGGAGTGGGGAACAATATCATCAACTAGACAAAGCACCGGTTTTGACTTTGGTTAGAACTAAATAGTAGGACTCAGATTAGGAAATTAGTTATTAGGAACCTGCAGCGAATGACATCTCAGCCTGCCCAGTGTCAGGGGCACGTCCATCGGGATTAGCTCGGTGGGCAAGGCAATGAAGTAGCTTTATATTTACCTCTGACACGACTGTGACGCTGCAGGCACTAGAGTTTCTAGTCAAGATATTATACACTAAATACTAATACTTGCAGGAATTTAGCTGCCCATTGTAATTAGTTATAGCTGTAGCTGTACCTCACAATTAATAAAATTATAATTATCTGCAATTGATGTTTAAACAAATTAAGACCCACTAATCATATTAGGAAGTGGGTTGTATAATTATTGTATAATTATTACTGTTGTTGAAATAAAGAATTTTTAAGTCTAAGGGACTGACGACGTCAGATGTTGAGAACCATAGTGCTTAGAGCCATTTGAACCATTTTGAACTGATCCATACTTGCCATGTCACTGGTAGGGAGAGTCAGTGAGCATGTTCGCTTCAAGTGTGACGTTTATTTCAACCAGTGGTCAACAGAAATTCTTCAGTGGTATGCGACAGTGACTCAAGCATCACGAAACATTTAGACAGCAATGAAGCAAAGCAACATGCGCTCCAAAAGTCCCCACACTCCGCAAGTTGCGGCCAACCCCATGCGTCACCTTTCGCCAAGAAACGGCCTGTCGCAAACAGTAGTTGTCCGTCAGTTTGAGAGGTGGCATGAGCCCCCTCTCATATTTCTATCTTACGATTCTCCTCTGTAATTGCATGCGGTGAAAAGTCGCTATTCCTTCACACGCGGACTTCCCACGCAGCGTCTCTTGTCACCCGGGTGGTCCGGTGACAGGCGGGCTCTGCTGACTTTGAAAGGGTAAGGCGACGGGTGTGAGAGAGTCGAGTGAATGCTTTCCAGATGCCGACATTGTCAAGAGGCAAGCCCGCAGGGGCCTGAAGTAGCGGCTGGGCTAGAGGTTCCGTTACTTCGCAGAAACTTAGCGAAAACACTTTCTGGCGGGCTACCAGCGAGGCGTGGGAATGACTTGTGTACCCAGGCAGTTATGGCGGGAACATTCCCGCGCTTTCTGCAAAATAGTAACTGTGATTGGCTTGCTCAGGGCATAGCCCCGTGACGTAGCAAAATCAGCGCAGAAATTGGCGCCAAGAATCTCCATTGGTGGAATGGTAGTGCTCCGGCAATAGAGGGGAATTTTCGAGTTGCTGATTGGAACGTTTAACCACGGCCACTGTCGTGGGGGCGGGAATGTTGTGTGTTCGGCCTGTACGGGTGCTCTAGGTAGTCCTCGCCTTTCGGTCGAGGACGTCGAAGCAACCAGCCATTGCCTCCGGTACGCCAGATTGTGTTCTGGCAGTTAAGAAGACAGTTTGGTAATGTATGTCCGCAGCACCGGCAGATAGGGATTTTCCTAGGTGATAATCAGAGCTCAGCAGAGCGCGCCTGTTCGTCTTTTTCTAACTTTGTTCTGTCTTGAGGAGCTGCAATTAATGTTGGGTTGGCTATGTGTCTCTCTTAAGATTTGAGTGGCAAGGAATTGGCTCCACATACCACTTCGTCTTAAACCTCACAATCTAGTTTAGGGACAACTTCACCTTCATAGCGTTTGTTTGAGTATCCAGTTTGAGCCAATTTGATGTATTGTAAATGTTTCATGTGTTTTTGTTTATTATTTTGTGTCTAGTCTTAATAAATCATATTGTTATTTTGGACAGAACTTTCATTCTGTTAATCGGTACAGCAACCCATCATTTCTCACTACGTTGATGAAACCTTCGTTTATTTAACTTATTTATCAAATTAAATTATTGCAGGTGCCAAACTCTTTTCTACTGCACTTGCAGGGTTGATTTCAGTCAGTTGGCCTATATTTTTTAATCCATGTGCAACAGCAAAAGTCGGAGTTAGAATAGGGGGGGGGGGGGCTTAGAGCATCATTTACATATGGAGATTCTAGAAGAATTTAGTGTTAAATACACTGCTTCCCCCGGCACCTCGCAAGTTCAGTCGGTGGATTCGTGCGAACTGCCACATGCTACGCGAAGAGTACGATTGAGAAGTCGACTTCATTTCTTGAAGAGAAGATGTCATGTAAGTGCGCTCCCATACCAGTCGTTTTGTTATGATGAGTGATGGTGAATAAGCAAGTTAGTGTACATGCAATAACGCCAGCCGCCCTCACGCGTTGACGTAAGCATAGCTCGCGATGAACGCCTGTCGCCTCCCCCGCCCCCTCCCCTCCCCCCCCCCCCCCCCATGCAACTGGGCAGGAGGTGCGTCTGTGCATTAGGCTATTGAAGTAGCTACATACCCTATACGAGGGTTGGAACTTTAATAATGTTCAAATTGATACAAATGTGTGTGAATTCGGAAGGGACCAAACTGCTGAGGTCACCGGTCCCTAGACTTACACACTACCAAAACTAACTTATGCTAAGAACAACAAACACAGCCATGGCCGAGAGAGGACGCGAATCTCCGGCTGGAGGAGCCGAACGATCCGTGACAGGACGCTTCAAACCACGCGGCTTTTAATAGTAGTAACTATTTATTTACAGCTCGTACAAAATAGATACGTGTTTCGAAGTTTTACTGACCTTCAAAGCAGTCACCAGCATTGTGTATGACCCGTCGCCAGCGATGTGGAAGTCGTAGGATACTCTTAGCAGTGCCAGTTGTGTTAACAGTCCGAGTGGCGCGGCCTATTGCCCGAGGAATTTATAGGCGTTCTGAAGCTAATGCTCTGACGTGTTTCCTTCAGTTTAGAAATCGAGTTGAACTTACGAGGGCTCAAGTCAGGGGAGTGCAGTAGGTGATATAGCACGTAGCAGCCCCATCAGTGAAACAAATCTTTAACAACTTGCACTGTACATGCTTGAGCATTGTCCTGCAAAATGATGGTCAGGTCCTGCTGAAAGTGTCATCACTTCTCTCTCTGTTCTGTTCATTTTTGGAACACAACCTACGATGAGCTTAGAGACAGAAGGTGCTCTATCGTGTTCAAAGATGCAATCGCCATCCCCGAATTGCTCTTCAACAGTGGGAAGCAAGAAGGTGCCTAGAACATCAATGTAGGCCTTTGCTGTGATAGTACCACGCAAAACAACAAGGGGTGCAAGCTCCCTCCACGAAAAACACGACCTCACCATAAAAGCACTTCCTCCGAATTTTACTGTTGGCAGATGACGTTCGCCGGGCATTCGCGATACCCACACCTTTCCATCGGATCGCCACATTGTGTACCGCGATTCTTCACTCCACACGTGTTTCCACTGTTCAATCGTCTACTGTTGTGGGACCAAACTGCTGAGGACATCGGTCCCTAAGCCTGTACACTACTTAATCTAACTTGAACTAACTTGCGCTATGGCCAACACACACACCCATGCCAGACGAAGGACTCGAACTTCCGACGTGGGGAACTGCACGGACCGTGACAAGACGCCCCAGACCACGCGGCTACCCCGCGTGGCGCCTAATGTTTACGCTCCTTACACCAAGCGAGGCGTCGTTAGGCATTTACCGGCGTGATGTGTGGCTTATGAGCAGCCGCACGACAATGAAATCCAAGTTTTCTCACCTCCCGCGTAACTGTCATACTACTTGCAGTGGATCCTGATGCACTTTGGAGTTCCTGTGTGATGGTCTGGATAGCTGTCTGCCTATTACACATTACGGACGCTCTTCAACTGTCGGCGGTCTCTGTCAGTCAACAGACGAGGTTGCCCTGTACACTTTTGTGCTGTACGCGTCCCTTCACGTTTCCACTTCACTATCACATCGGAAACAATGGACCTAGGGATGTTTAGCAGTGTGGAAATCTCGCGTGCAGACGTATTACACAAGTGACACCCAATCACCTGACCACGTTCGAAGTCTGAGAGTTCCACGGAGCGCCCCATTCTTCTATCTCACAATGTCTAATGACTACTGAGGTCACTGATATGGAGTACCTGGCAGCAGGTGGCAGCACAATGCACCTAATATGAAAAACGTATGTATGTAGGTGCTTGAGAAACAACGCGCTGTAATCAATTTTCTAACCACAGAAAATATGCCTCCATTTCAGCTCCATAGCAGAATGAAAGCTGAGTATGGTGATGATTGTATGGAAATTAATAATGTGTGACATTGGGGTGTTTGTGGCCGTAATGAAAGAAACATTCATACCAACTTCATTGTTTGTGAGAGAGCTCGGTGTGGACGACCGCGAAGGGCAACTGACGAGACACATCGGAATCGTGTTAATGAGCTCATGAGACTAAATCATGTGGTAAGACAGATGCGACTCTCAGGTAAGTGTGGCATAATAGCCGGCCGGAGTGGCCGAGCGGTTGGAGGCGCTACAGTCTGGAACCGCGCGACCGCTACGGTCGCAGTTTCGAACCCTGCCTCGGGCATGGATCTGTGTGATGTCCTTAGGTTAGTTAGGTTTAAGTAGTTCTAACTTCTAGGGGACTGATGACCTCAGAACTTAAGTCCCATAGTGCTCAGAGCCATTTTTTTTTCGCATACTACGAGAGGGTGTAGAGGCCATCACTGCAGAACTGCGGCACAGAAAACAGCGTGGACGGTGGGTGCCCCGAATGCTCACTCCTGACATGAAACACAAGAGGATCCAATTTCGCCAACTATTTTTTTTTTTGTGAGCGTGAGGGTGATGGGTTCCTTAACAACACTTAACAGGTGATGAAAGCTGGGTCCATCATTTTGACCCCGAAAACAAGAGAGCATCAATGGAGTTCCGCGACAAAGGATAACCAACGCCAAAAAAGTTCGACACCATGTCATCGGCAGGCAAAATAATGCTCACAGTATCTCGGATGTTCAAGGTGTGGTGTATTCGGAATTCATGCCTAAAGGCATCATCATATCCCCTACGGGGAACTGTGAAATTTTGACAAAACTGAAAGCACAAATTAGGAAAGTTCGCCCACATATTCCTTCAGAACGACAATGCCAGTCACATACGATCATTACGACATCTGCAACAATGCGACGTCTAGGGTTCACCGTCATCGATCATCCTGCACACATTCCCGACATGGGCGTACATCACTTTCATCTGTTTCCAAAACTTAAGGAATACCTTCGAGCAGTTGACTTTGATAGTGATGAAACGGTGCAATCAGAGGCGAGGTCATCTCTCCGTGAATAAAGTCAGACACGCTACAGTGACGGTACCAACAAACTGGTCTCTTGACACTTTCTGGTAGATTAAAACTGTGTGCCGGGCCGAGACTCGAACTCGGGACCTTTGCCTTTCGCGGGTAAATGCTCTACCGACTGAGCTACCGAAGCACGAGTCACGCCCCGTCGTCACAGCTTTAATTCCGCCAGTACCTCGTCTCCTACCATCCAAACTTCACAGAAGCTCTTCTACGAACCTTGCAGAACTAGCACTCCTGGAAGAAAGGATATTGCGCAGGCGTGGCTTAGCCACAGCCTGGGGTATGTTTCTAGAATGAAATTTTCACTCTACAGCGGAGTGTGCGCTGATATGAAACTTCCTGGCAGATTCTGCAAGGTTCGCAGGAGAGCTTCTGTGAAGTTTGGAAGGTAGGAGACGACGAACTGCCGGAATTAAAGCTGTGAGGACGGGGCGTGAGTCGTGCTTCGGTAGCTCAGATGGCAGAGCACTTGCCTGCGAAAGGCAAAGGACCCGAGTTCGAGTCTCGGTCCGGCACACAGTTTTAATCTGCCAGGAAGTTTCATATCGGCGCACACTTCGCTGTAGAGTGAAAATTTTATTCTAGAAACTCGTCTCTTCTTGAGAGAAATGTGTTCGTCACGATGGTGACTACGATGGTAAATATGTATACGTGAAGGACAAAGACGAAGAACGTTAACAACGTTTGCTGTACTTAAGAAGCTTTAAGAGTTTTGCATAAAAAATTGGAGGCATTACTTTTTAGCACGCTCTCGTATCTCTTGATGGCTTTTGCCGCCGATCTGTCATTAACTGACATTCGATTTTAAGAAATAATTGTGTCAAGGGTGACGAATTTATAATAAATCGACAATGCCCTGTTTTCTTGATACTGATATTAAATGCAAGTTCTAATAGGAAAACAATGAAATCAAAATGGCATGTCAACAGTTGTTTACAGTTTCTAACACACAATTCAACAAAATCTGACTCTTTAATTTAACAGAAGGGTCTATGATTAGTGTTACTGAACAGTTCAGATTTCTAGGTGTTCAGATAGATAGTATGCTGTCGCGGAAAGCCCACGTTAAGGATCTTGTTCAAAGACTTAATACTGACATTTTTATTATTCGAACAATATCAGAAGTGAGTGATCGTTAACACGAAAATTAGTCTACTTCGCTTATTTTCATTCGCTTATGTTGTATATTTTCAGGTAACTCTTCCCATTGTAAAAGGATCTTTTTCGCTCAGAAGCGAGCGGTTCGGGCAATAAGTGGTGTAACTTTACGAACCTCTTGTCGATCCCTGTTAAAAAAAAATGGCTCTGAGCACTATGGGACTTAAATTCAGTCCCCTGGAACTCAGAACTACTTAAACCTAACTAACCTAAGGACATCACACACACCCATGTCCGAGACAGGATTCGAACCTGCGACCATAGCGGTCGCGCGGTTCCAGACTCTAGCGCCTACAAACGCTCGGCCACCCTCGACGGCCCCTGTTCACGAGTCTCGATATTTTGACAATGTCTCCTCTCTCTCTCTCTCTCTCTCTCTCTCTCTCTCTCTGTATATATATATATATATATATATATATATATATATATTCCTTACTGCCATTTCTTGTTAACAATATTAGCGCATTCCGTAGAATAAGCAGCTTTCACTCGGTTAATACTCGGCAGAAATCAAACCTGCAATTGGATCGGACTTCATTAACTCTTGTGCAAAAAGGTGTGCAGTATACTGCTGCTCCATTTTCAATAAGCAACCACTCGAATTCAATAATCTTTGCAGTAATCCACGCGCTTTCAAATCGAAACTCAAGAGTTTCCTCGTGGGTCACTCCTTCTATTCTGTGGAGGAGTTCCTTGAAAACTTAAGCTGATTCTTATTGTATTGTTGATTGCATTTACTTAAACTTAAGGACTGACTTTTTTTCGGGCTCATAAACATTTATTTTTATCTGTTATTACATTTATGTTGTGACTTCATGTATTGACACGTTGCATGACCTTGGAGATTTGCACCTCAATTTGGTCCTAAATAACATGAAGTGGAAGAAAAAGAAAAAAGAAACAGGACAAGATGAAGATACGTAGTTCTCTTTAATATTCTTATTTATATTAGGGTCTCCTAAAAGATTTTACCGCTAATGCATCATTGCCTGACATTCATTATAAGAAATCGTACCAGGGGTGACGTGTTTGTGATACATCTTGGATACGCTGCTGCCTTGAAATTGCATACTGCAAATTAGAATATGTTGTTGTTGTTGTGGTCTTCATTTCTGAGACTGGTTTGATGCAGCTGCTACTCTATCCTGTGCAAGCCTCTTCATCTCCCAGTACCTACTGGAGCCTACATCCTTCTGAATCTGCTTAGTGTATTCATCTCTTGGTCTCCCTCTACGATTTTTATCCTCCACGCTGCCCTCCAGTACTAAATTGGTGATCCCTTGATGCCTCAGAACATGTCCTACCAACCGATCCCTTCTTCTAGTCAAGTTGTGCCACAAACTCCACTTCTCCCCAATTCTATTCAATACCTTCTCATTAGTTATGTGAACCACCCATCTAATCTTCAGCATTCTTCTGTAGCACCACATTTCGAAAGCTTCTATTCTCTTCTTGTCTAAACTATTTATCGTCCACGTTTCACTAAAACCATCGAAATATGACCAAATCAGGGCATCGAGTGATGCGTAACTTTCGCGTCACTGCCGTGTAAACAGCGCGTTTGTCTAACGCTGGAGACGGTGCGCGTGTGTCGCTACTTGCGGGCCGCCCTGTGTATAACAAGTGGCGGCCAGGTGAGGCGGCCCGCTGATTGGCGCCGGCCCGGGCCGGCCGCCCCCGCGGCAGGTGGGGCGCCGTTGCTAGGTAACGGCCTTACTGCGGGGGAGACGCCGCCGCCGCCGCCGCCGCGCCGACAAAGGAATCAAGACGGAAGACATTGTCCGCGGCGCTGGCACGGCGGGTGTATCGATCCCGCAGGACGGGCCGCCCAGCACGCCTGCCGTCTACGGGGCTCTGTCTGGGACACCGGCAGTCCCAAGTCCTCCTGGTTGTGAGCCAGTAGCGCTCACGTTACTGGCTGGCACCTCGGGCCGCATAAGTACCGATTTTGCACTACCGGCCATTACAATTGCTACACCACCAAGATGACGTGCTACAGAAGCGAAATTTAACCGACATGAAGATGCTGTGATATGCAAATGATTCGCTTTTCAGAGCATTCACACAAGGTTGGCGCCGGTGGCAGCACCTACATGAGGAAAGTTTCCAAGCGATTTCTCATACACAATTAGCAGTTGACCGGCGTTGCCTGCTGAAACGTTGTTGTGATGCCTCATATAAGGAGCAGAAATGCGTACCATCAGGTTTCCGACTTTGATAAAGGTCGGATTGTAGCCTATCGCGATTGCGATACTGGCAATTAAAATTGCTACACCAAGAAACCCCCCCATGAACCATGGACCTTGCCGCTGGTGGGGAGGCTTGCGTGCCTCAGCGATACAGATGGCCGTACCGTAGGTGCAACCACAACGGAGGGGTATCTGTTGAGAGGCCAGACAAACATGTGGTTCCTGAAGAGGGGCAGCAGCCTTTTCAGTAGTTGCAGGGGCAACAGTCTGGATGATTGACTGATCTGGCCTTGTAACATTAACCAAAACGGCCTTGCTGTGCTGGTACTCCGAACGGCTGAAAGCAAGGGGAAACTACGGCCGTAATTTTTCCCGAGGACATGCAGCTCTACTGTATGATTAAATGATGATGGCGTCCTCTTGGGTAAAATATTCCGGAGGTAAAATAGTCCCCCATTCGGATCTCCGGGCGGGGACTACTCAGGAGGACGTCGTTATCAGGAGAAAGAAAACTGGCGTCCTACGGATCGGAGCGTGGAATGTCAGATCCCTTAATCGGGCAGGTGGGTTAGAAAATTTAAAAAGCGAAATGGATAGGTTAAAGTTAGATATAGTGGGAATTAGTGAAGTTCGGTGGCAGGAGGAACAAGACTTTTGGTCAGGTGATTACAGGGTTATAAATACAAAATCAAATAGGGGTAATGCAGGAGTAGGTTTAATAATGAATAAAAAAATAGGAGTGCGGGTTAGCTACTACAAACAGTATAGTGAACGCATTATTGTGGCCAAGATAGACACAAAGCCCATGCCTACTACAGTAGTACAAGTTTATATGCCAACTACCTCTGCAGATGATGAAGAAATAGATGAAATGTATGACGAGATAAAAGAAATTATTCAGGTAGTGAAAGGAGACGAAAATTTAATAGTCATGGGTGACTGGAATTCGTCAGTAGGAAAAGGGAGAGAAGGAAACATAGTAGGTGAATATGGATTGGGGGGAAGGAATGAAAGAGGAAGCCGCCTTGTAGAATTTTGCACAGAGCATAGCTTAATCATAGCCAACACTTGGTTCAAGAATCATAAAAGAAGGTTGTATACCTGGAAGAATCCTGGAGATACTAGTAGGTATCAGATAGATTATATAATGGTAAGACAGAGATTTAGGAACCAGGTTTTAAATTGTAAGACATTTCCTGGGGCAGATGTGGATTCTGACCACAATCTATTGGTTATGAACTGCAGATTGAAACTGAAGAAACTGCAAAAAGGTGGGAATATAAGGAGATGGCACCTGGATAAACTGAAAGAACCAGAGGTTGTACAGAGTTTCAGGGAGAGCATAAGGGAACAATTGACAGGAATGGGGGAAAGAAATACAGTAGAAGAAGAATGGGTAGCTCTGAGGGATGAAGTAGTGAAGGCAGCAGAGGATCAAGTAGGTAAAAAGACCAGGGCTCTTAGAAATCCTTGGGTAACAGAAGAAATATTGAATTTAATTGATGAAAGGAGAAAATATAAAAATGCAGTAAATGAAGCAGGCAAAAAGGAATACAAACGTCTCAAAAATGAGATCGACAGAAAGTGCAAAATGGCTAAGCAGAGATGGCTAGACGACAAATGTAAGGATGTAGAGGCTTATCTCACGAGGGGTAAGATAGATACTGCCTACAGGAAAATTAAAGAGACCTTTGGAGATAAGAGAACCACTTGTATGAATATCAAGAGCTCAGATGGCAACCCAGTTCTAAGCAAAGAAGGGAAGGCAGAAAGGTGGAAGGAGTATATAGAGGGTTTATACAAGGGCGATGTACTTGAGGACAATATTATGGAAATGGAAGAGGATGTAGATGAAGACGAAATGGGAGATAAGATACTGCGTGAAGAGTTTGACAGAGCACTGAAAGACCTGAGTCGAAACAAGGCCCCGGGAGTAGACAACATTCCATTGGAACTACTGATGGCCTCGGGAGAGCCAGTCATGACAAAACTCTACCATCTGGTGAGCACGATGTATGAGGCAGGCGAAATACCCTCAGACTTCAAGAAGAATATAATAATTCCAATCCCAAAGAAAGCAGGTGTTGACAGATGTGAAAATTACCGAACTATCAGTTTAATAAGTCACAGCTGCAAAATACTAACGCGAATTCTTTACAGACGAATGGAAAAACTGGTAGAAGCCGACCTCGGGGAAGATCAGTTTGGATTCCGTAGAAATGTTGGAACACGTGAGGCAATACTGACCTTACGACTTATCTTAGAAGAAAGATTAAGAAAAGGCAAACCTACGTTTCTAGCATTTGTAGACTTAGAGAAAGCTTTTGACAATGTTAACTGGAATACTCTCTTTCAAATTCTGAAGGTGGCAGAGGTAAAATACAGGGAGCGAAAGGCTATTTACAGTTTGTACAGAAACCAGATGGCAGTTATAAGAGTCGAGGGACATGAAAGGGAAGCAGTGGTTGGGAAAGGAGTAAGACAGGGTTGTAGCCTCTCCCCGATGTTATTCAATCTGTATATTGAGCAAGCAGTAAAGGAAAAAAAAGAAAAATTCGGAGTAGGTATTAAAATTCATGGAGAAGAAGTAAAAACTTTGAGGTTCGCCGATGACATTGTAATTCTGTCAGAGACAGAAAAGGACTTGGAAGAGCAGTTGAACGGAATGGACAGTGTCTTAAAAGGAGGATATAAGATGAACATCAACAAAAGCAAAACGAGGATAATGGAATGTAGTCAAATTAAGTCGGGTGATGCTGAGGGAATTAGATTAGGAAATGAGACACTTAAAGTAGTAAAGGAGTTTTGCTATTTAGGGAGTAAAATAACCGATGATGGTTGAAGTAGAGAGGATATAAAATGTAGACTGGCAATGGCAAGGAAAGCGTTTCTCAAGAAGAGGAATTTGTTAACATCGAGTATAGATTTAAGTGTCAGGAAGTGGTTTCTGAAAGTATTTGTATGGAGTGTAGCCATGTATGGATGTGAAACAAGGACGATAACTAGTTTGGACAAGAAGAGAATAGAAGCTTTTGAAATGTGGTGCTACAGAAGAATGCTGAAGATAAGGTGGGTAGATCACGTAACTAATGAGGAGGTATTGAATAGGATTGGGGAGAAGAGAAGTTTGTGGCACAACTTGACTAGAAGAAGGGATCGGTTGGTAGGACATGTTTTGAGGCATCAAGGGATCACAAATTTAGCATTGGAGGGCAGTGTGGAGGGTAAAAATCGTAGAGGGAGACCAAGAGATGAATACACTAAGCAGATTCAGAAGGATGTAGGTTGCAGTAGATACTGGGAGATGAAGAAGCTTGCACAGGATAGATTAGCATGGAGAGCTGCATCAAACCAGTCTCAGGACTGAAGACCACAACAACAACAACAACACCAAGAAGAAATGCAGATGATAAACGGGTTTTCATTTCACAAATATATTATACTAGAACTGACATGTGATTACATTCTCACGCAATTTTGGTGCGTAGATCCTGAGAAATCAGTACCCAGAACAACCACCTCTGGCCGTAATAACGGCCTTGACTGGGGGAATATTTCTTAACTGAAATGCTGACTCTCATTTAATAGATTTATTTTCTACTTTGATGAAAACACAAAAAAATATGTGACACATAATTTCATAATAACACAAAAAATACATAAGTGGGCCACACCATCTTTAGCGGGAAAATCGTCATCCATTCTTTAAGACTCACTTATCGTCATGCATGAATTACACCACTAAAAATTTAAGGTAGGCCACTACTGAAGGTAGATAACCTGTGTCGGAGAAAAGATTATGGGCAAAAATGATGTACTATTGGTGCCAAAATGAAGTGCGAACTGAACTCACAAAGAAAGTACCAAAAATAATTAAATTTCGCGACAGAAATTTCTCGATCTACCATCCGATACGCAACCTGCACTCATTGAGCTAAACGTGCAGCTTATAACTCGGGAAATAGCTAAATGAACTGATGGTTCCTGTTGCATGCTCACTACCACAAAGCAAAATTTCACAAACACATTTCAGAGAAAACTAAAACGTAACCCGTACCGATGAAGGTATGTTGAATGCGTGCTATGAGCATACCCTGTCGTGAACTTTTAGCCATATTACCTCATTTCTGTCTCACCAAATCTGCGAGCTGCTCTGCTCCCGCGTCAGGTCCGCCTCATGGCTGGCCCCACAGTGCTCTCCACGCGCCCAAGTCCGCCCAACGTTCCTATTCAAACGCGGTGGTGGGGAGATTGGTTGGTTGATTGTGGGAAGAGACCAAACAGCGAGGTCATCGGTCTCATTGGATTAGGGAAGGATGGGGAAGGAAGTCGGCCGTGCCCTTTCAAAGGAACCATCCCAGCATTTGCCTGGAGCGATTTAGGGAAATCACGGAAAACCTAAATCAGGATGGCCGGACGCGGGATTGAACCGTCGTCCTCCCGAATGCGAGTCCAGTGTGCTACCACTGCGCCACCTCGCTCGGTGGTGGGGAGACTCACTTCACCCCCGCACCAACTTTGTAACCTACCCTCGTGCCTGTTTTCATCTTTGCTTGCTGCTCTGGCCTACCTGCCGTTATTCTTGTAATGTTGGAAATGACTGCTATTCCCTTAAACTGTTCCCTTTGGTCCATGCTCCCGCTACATTTGACTTCCATTCATACCCATGCACACTCATACAGGATGGACCAAGGAGCTACATATAAACGGCGTGTGACCTCTTTGTGAAATGATGAAAAAATAATAAATGAGTCAAGTATTCCTTTCACCCAGCGAAGTACTGAAGCAGCTAGCAATCAAAGAAAAACATATATCTCGATATAGAAAACATAATTACTTCCTACTGTAACCTGAGGCAAAACGAAAGTAACGCCTCAAAGCCTCCAGGTTTGCTCTATTCTTCTTCCTCAGTGTCCACGTTTCAGTACCGTACAGGAGCACACTCCATACAAAACCTTTTCCTTAAATCTTTGTCCATACTGCTGCAGAATATTCTCCTTTTTCTTATAAAATGCCCCTTTCACCGTTACTATTCCGGTTTTATTTTTTGTGACGCTTTTCACAGTCAGTTTCTGTCGTGAGTTTAAAGCTATTCACGCGTTCTAATACTTTTGCAAAAAAAAAAAAAAAAAAAAAAAAGGTTCAAATGGCTCTGAGCACTATGGGACTTAACAGCTGTGGTCATCAGTCCCCTAGAACTTAGAACTACTTAAACCTAACTAACCTAAGGACATCACACACATCCATGCCCGAGGCAGGATTCGAACCTGCGACCGTAGCAGTCGCGCTAATACTTTTGCATTCAGCGTTATCTTCACCTTTTAGTTTCCTCCCAGTGCAATTACATCTCTTTTTCTCTGTGTTTACTTTCATTCCCTAAATCTTCCCTTTAGTTTCAATGTCCTAAGTGTACCTGGTACGCAAATGTGGACTTATTTGTGCTAGCTAGCACAATAACTGGACAGGCCGCACCGGTATGTGAGCCACTTCGAGTACCCCCGCAAAGTACTGCCGCTGGGCGGCAGTGCGGCGACAGCTGGTGTTGAATCATCGCATCCCCCTCAAATTTAGTTATAAGTTGGCCGAGTGGATAGGCCTTGAAAAACTGAACACAGATCAATCGAGAAAAAAGGAAGAAGTTGTGTGGAAGTATGAAAAAAAAAGCAAAATATACAAACTGAGTAGTCCATGCGCAAGATGGGCAACATCAAGGAGAGTGTGAGCTCAGGAGTGCCGTGGTCCCGTGTTTAGCGTGAGCAGCTGCTGAACGATAGGTCCTTGGTTCAAGTCTTCCCTCGAGTGTAAAGTTTAATTTTTATTTTCAGACAATTATCAAAGTTCAGGCACTCACACATAATCAACTTCGCTCTCCAAAACTCCAGGACACGTTCAGATCTGCTTGGACATATGCAAGATTTGACGGTCTACACACGGAAAAATTTGAAAACGTTAAAAACATACGTTTTGACAGAGCACAGGGAAAACTGTGCGACTGTAAAACTGTTGCATTCTTTTGTTGCAGTTTATGTGACAAACTCTTACGTTTTCATCACATTTTTCGGAGTGATTATCACATGTACAAGAAAACCTAAACCGGGCAAGGTAGAAGAATCTTTTTACCCATTCGCCAAGTGTACAAGTTAGGTGGGTCGACAACATATTCCTGTCTTGTGACGCACATGCCGTCACCAGTGTGAATATATCAGACGTGTTTTCCTGTGGAGGAATCAGTTGACCTATGACCTTGCGATCAAATGTTTTCGGTTCCCATTGGAGAGGCACGTCCTTTCGTCTACTAATCGAACGGTTTTGCGGTGCGGTCGCAAAACACAGACACTAAACTTATTACAGTGAACAGAGACGCCAATGAACGAACGGACAGATCGTAACTTTGCGAAAATAAAGAAAGCAAACTTTTCCACTCGATGGAAGAGTTGAACCAAGGACCTCTCGTTCAGCAGCTGCTCACGCTAACCACGGGACCACGGCGCTCCTGAGCTCACACCCTCCTTGATGTTCCTTAACTTGCGCATGGACTACTCAGTTTGTATATTTTGCTTATTTTTTTCATAGTTCCACACAACTTCTTCCTGTTTTCTCGATTGATCTGTGTTCAGTTTTTCAAGGCCTATCCACTGTGCCAACTTATAACTACATCTGAGGGGGGTGCGATGGGGAGGTTCTCTTGTCAGAGGAGCCGCATACGCCGGCAGCAGCTGCAGCTACAGCCAGCCACCTGCCTCGGAGTCTTGGCTCTGCCCCCGCCACGCGGCGGCCTCTCCACCCCCAGACTGACCGCCACTCCACCCCAGCCCGTGTGCCGCCCCCGCAGTCGTAAAACGCAGATCGATAAGTCGCCCTTCCTTCCTGTCTCACTTCCCTCCTTCACCCTCCCCCCCTCCCGCCCTCTTCACTCCCTCCCCCTCAGACAGGTCCCTTTGTCGTGCTGCCCTGCCACCCGGACTCCTTGTCTCCAGACACTGGAGGAATTGTGACGACGACGACGGAAAAACCGCCCTCCGATGCACCACCGCACACCACCGGCCAAACTGACGCAATGGGACACGTGATTTCCCAGCTGCAGCTCATGCCAGCAAAACGGATTCTGTACATGAAGCAGCCAGTCTCTTAATCAGGACAACGTGACGAAAAGTATCCAGGCACCCCTATGTAACGTCGAATTCACCAATACCTGTCACGAGTCAGTATAAAAGGGCATACGATAAATGTATTCGCAGTTTCGAATATGGACAGCTATCAACCGTATAATGGAAAGACCATAACGAAAAATACATGTCCGAACAAACTTCCTGTCGTAGTTTTGAACAACACATGCACTGTGGTATCGTACTCATCCGCCGTACACCAGGCAAGGGACATTCAATTAAAATGTCTCCCCTGTACAGTAATACACTACTGGCCATTAAAATTGCTACACCAAGAAGAAATGCAGATGATAAACGGGTATTCATTAGACAAATATATTATACTAGAACTGACATGTGATTACGTTTTCACGCAATTTGGGTGCATAGATCCTCAGAAATCAGTACCCAGGACAACCACCTCTGGCCATAATAACGGCCTTGATACTCCTGGGCATTGAGTCAAACAGAGCTTGGATGGCGTGTACAGGTACAGCTGCCCATGCAGCTTCAACACGATACCACAGTTCATCAGGAGTAGTAACTGGTCTATTCTGACGAGCCAGTTGCTCGGCCACCATTGACCAGACGTTTTCAATTCGTGAGAGATCTGAAGAATGTGCTGGCCAGGGCAGCAGGCGAACATTTTCTGTATCCAGAAAGGCACGTACAGGATCTGCAACATGCGGTTGTGCATTATCCTGCTGAAATGTAGGGTTTTGTAGGGATCGAATGAAAGGTAGAGCCACTGGTTGTACCACATCTAAAATATAACGTCCACAGTTCAAAGTGGCGTCAATGCGAACAAGAGGTGACCGAGACGTGTAACCAATGACACCCCATACCATCACGCCGGGTGATACGCCAGTATGGCGACGACGAATACACACTTCCAATGTGCGTTCACCGCGATGTCGCCAAACACGGATGCGACCATCGTGATGCTGTAAAGAGAACCTGGATTCATCCGAAAAAATGACGTTTTGCCATTCGTGCACCCAGGTTCGTCGCTGAGTACACCATCGCAGGTGCCCCTGTCTGTGAAGCAGCGTCAAGGGTAACCTCAGTCACGGTCTCGGAGCTGATAGTCCGTGCTCCTGCAAACGTCGTCGAACTGTTCGTGCAGATGGTTGTCGTCTTGCAAACGTCCTCATCTGTTGACTTAGGGATCTAGACGTCTCTGCACGATCCGTTACAGCTGTGCGGATAAGGTGCCTGTCATCTCGACTGCTAGTGATACGAGGCCTTTGGGACCCAGCACGGCATTCCGTATTACCCTTCTGAACCCAGCGATTCCATATTCTGCTAGCAGTCATTGGATCTCGACCAACGCGAGCAGCAATGTCGCGATACGATACCCCGAAATCGCGATAGCCTACAATCCGACCTATATCAAGGTCGGAAACGTGGTGGTACGCATTTCTCCTCCTCACACGTGGCATCACAACAACGTTTCACCAGGCAACGCCGGTCAACTGCTGTTTGTGCATGAGAAATTGGTTGGAAACTTTCCTCATGTCAGGACGTTGTAGGTGTCGCCACCGCCGCCAACCTATTGTGAATGCCCTGAAAAGCTTATCATTTCTATATCACAGCATCTTCTTCCTGTCGGTTAAATTTCGCGTCTGTAGCGTGTCATCTTCGTGGTGTAGCAATTTTAATATCCAGTAGTGTACATTTTCACCGTCGTCATTCCATTACACAGGTG
This sequence comes from Schistocerca cancellata, assembly GCF_023864275.1. NCBI lineage: Eukaryota > Metazoa > Arthropoda > Insecta > Orthoptera > Acrididae > Schistocerca > Schistocerca cancellata. The sequence goes on along the minus strand of NC_064637.1, from coordinate 35,539,223 downwards.
GTGGTTGTCCATATTTGCGACTGCGCATGCATTTCATCTGTCTCATAACGGCTGTCGCCGCAGTAGTGGCTCTTCCCTTGTATATGTTTGTATGTCCGGCGGCACTTTGAGCCGTACTTCGGAGCGTCACAGGCGCTGTAATATCGTGGTATAAAAGCAGGCGGGCAGCACTGTGAAGTCAGTAGAGAGGCAGGGACAGCAGAAGGGGTCGCCCAGGGGAGCTCAGCCACTCGATGTCACCTGAGTAACAAATCCATCAGGGGTATTTCAACCTTTCTAAACCTGGCCAAGTCGAGTACTGGTGATGCGTCTGTGAAGTGGTGAGAGGTGGCATGAGCCCCCTCTCATATTTCTATCTTACGATTCTCCTCTCTAATTGCATGCGGTGGAAAGTTGCTATTCCTTCACACGCGGACTTCCCACGCAGCGTCTCTCGTCACCCGGGTGGTCGGGTGACAGGCGGGCTCTTCTGACTTTGAAAGGGTAAACCGACGGGTGTGAGGGAGTCGAGTGAATGCTTTCCAGACGCCGACATTGTCAAGAGGCACGCCCGCAGGAGCCTGAAGTAGTGGCTGGGCTAGAGGTTCCGTTACTTCGCAGAAACTTAACGAAAACACTTTCTGGCGGGCTACCAGCAAGGCGTGGGAATGACTTGTGTACCCAGGCAGTTGTGGCGGGCAAATTCCCGCGCTTTCTGCAAAACAGTAACTGTGATTGGCTAGCTCAGGGCATAGCTCCGTGACGTAGCAAAATCGGCGCAGAAATTGGCGCCAAGAATCTCCATTGGTGGAATGGTAGTGTTCCGGCAATGGAGTGGAATTTTCAGCCGGTTTTCGAGTTGCTGATTGGCACGTTTAACCACGGCCACTGTCGTGGGGGCGGGAATGTTCTGTGTTCGGTTTTGTATGGGTGCTCCTGTGGTAGTCGGCTCTCGCCTTTCGGTCGAGGACGTCGAAGCAACCAGCCATCGCCTCCGGTACGCCAGATCGTGTTCTGGCAGTTAAGAAGACAGTTTGGTAAGGTATGTCCGCAGCACCGGCAGACAGGGATTTCCCTAGGTGATAATCAGAGCTCAGCAGAGCACGCCTGTTCGTCTTTTTCTAACTTTGTTCTGTCTTGGGTAGCAGCAATTAATGTTGGGTTGGCTGTGTTTTCTCTAAGATTTGAGTTGCAAGGAATTGGCTGCACATACCACTTCGTCATAATCCTCACAATCTAGTTTAGGGACAACTTCACATTCACAGCGTTTGTTTGAGTATCCAATTTGAGCCAATTTGATGTATTGTAAATGTTTCATGTGTTTTTCTTTATTATTTTGTGTTTAGTCTTAATAAATCATATTGTTATTATGGACAGAACTTTCTTTCTGTTAATCAGTAGAGCAACCCTATCATTCCTCACTATGTTAATGAAACCTTCGTTTATTTAACTTATTTATCAAATTAAATTATTGCAGGTGCCAAACTCTCTTCTACTCCACTGGCAGGGTTGATTAGAGTCAGTTCGCGTATATTTTTTATCCTTGTGCAACAGCAAAAGTCGGAGTTAGAATAGGGGGTGGGGGGGCTTAGAGCATCATTAACATATGTAGATTCTAGAAGAATTTAGTGTTAAATACAATGCTAGCCCCAGCACCTCGCAGTGGAAACGGCAAGAAAGAATGCAAGAACCGCCCACTCGAACTAAACCTCCAGAAACGTCGCAGTTTACCAGGTGAGTAAGTACATGGTGGTATAAGGGGCCTACAGTACAACTGGCCACGCTCTCCCACCCAAGTTTTGCGGTAATCAAGCCAGTCCGTCCTTGAACTGACGTGGTGAGCCGCCGCGCAGGAATTCTTCCCACCTGTTATGTGGAGATAATCTCGTAGTCCTTAAGTTCCCTTGCAGAGCCGTCGAGTTCTGAAAGCACAGTACTGCTATCTATGTTTCACATCGAAAGACGTCTATTGGGGCACACTTGTATGTGGCACCAGAATAAGATAAGAATATTAATAAATTGAAATGGAGCTAGTATAGTATAAACGATGAATGTCTCTGACAGGCTCGATAATGTGGATCGCTGTCTGTCGTCGACCGCAGAGCCAAAGACACTGTACTGCTTTGCTGGAGTAAGAGAGCGCTGGGCGCAGAGTTGTCTGTGAGGGGAAGACGGTGGAGTAGGCAGTTTTGCGGTGTGCTGTGTGAACCAACCAAGTGTTAGGTATGTCAGTGCTGTTGAACATGGGAGCAGAAGGTAAAGATGTTAACTAATTATGATATCTGTTTTTGCCAGTGCGTTAGTACAGAAGAGTTGGCTGATAATTTGTAATTCTTGAGTAACCCCAGAATGTACATAAACGGTTTTGATAAAAAGGCTATTTATATATTTCACTTTGTAATGTTTCTAAGTGAAGTGTTGGCAGAAGAGCCAACACTGTGTTGCTAGAGGAGGCCGAAATGCACGCGTTTAATTACACGCTGACTAGCGTGAGGTCTGGAACAGTTAAGGGAATTAATAGTAGCAAATAAAGTACGTAGTTGAAGTAATACTTAACTTTAATCCATAATTGTTGTACATCTCTCGTTACTGTACAGGCTTCACAATACTAATTATCAAATGCTATGGCGCCTTGCTAGGTCGTAGCAAATGACGTAGCTGAAGGCTATGCTAACTATCGTCTCGGCAAATGAGAGCGTATTTGTCAGTGTAGCTTCGCTAGCAAGTCGGCTGTACAACTGGGGCGAGTGCTAGTACGTCTCACTAGACCTGCCGTGTGGCGGCGCTCGGTCTGCAATTACTGACAGTGGCGACACGCGGGTCCGTCGTATACTAGCGGACCGCGGCCGATTTAAAAGCTACCACCTGGCAAGTTTGGTGTCTGGCGGTGACACCACACTAAGATTTGTTGACAGAGCTATATTTAATTTGATGAAGGGCATTTCTGTTGGATTAATGAAGTTAGGTAATATTTGTTGTTTAAATCTCATTGTTCGTGAATCAGTTGTGAGTAAAGTAACTTCAACTGTCAGATCTCTTTGAAAAGAGAAACTTAACTTGCGATATAATGTTGCAAAAAAACTCAGTGCTAGTAATTCACCACAATCAGTTCCGCCTCCCGGTCCAGGTCATATATTTTTCAAAGAAGTCGGATTTTTATATACCAGGTGATCAGAAAGTCAGTATAAATTAGAAAACTGAATAAATCACGGAATAATGTAGATAGAGAGGTACAAGTTGACACACATGCTTGGAATGACATGGGGTTTATTAGAACAAAAATACAAAAGTTCAAAAAATGTCCGACAGATGGCGCTTCATCTGATCAGAATAGCAATAATTAGCATAACAAAGTAAGACAAAGCAAAGATGACGTTCTTTACAGGAAATGCTCAATATGTCCACCATCATTCCTCACAAATAGCTGTAGTCGAGGAATAATGTTGTGAACAGCACTGTAAAGCATGTCCGCAGTTATGCTCAGGCATTAGCGTCGGATGTTGTCTTTCAGCATCCCTAGAGATGTCGGTCGATGCGACTTCAGGTAACCCCAAAGTCAATAATCGCACGGACTGAGGTCTGGGGACCTGGGAGGCCAAGCATGACGAAAGTGGCGGCTGAGCACACGATTATCACCAAACGACGCGCGCAAGAGATCTTTCACGCGTCTAGCAATACGTGGTGGAGCGCCATCCTGTATAAACATCGTACGTTCCAGCAGGTGTTTATCAGCCAGGCTGGGGATGATACGATTCTGTCACATTACAGCTCCTTTTATACACGATTGTCATGCGCAGTCACTGACGTTTTGCTGTCCAGCGCCATCTGTCGGACATTTTGTGAACTTCGTTTTTTTTTTTTTTGTTCTAATAAAACCCCATGTCATTCCAAGCATGTGCGTCAATTTTTACCTCTCTATCTACATTATTCCGTGGTTTATTAAGTTTTCAAATTTATACTGACTTTTCGATCACCCTGTATGTTTCGTTTACCAGCCAAAACAATTTCATGTGCATTTCAAAGTATTAGAGGCGCATTGCCCATCGCTGACGCTGTAGCTAGGATATTTATAATTTTCTGGGAGACCAGAATGTACCGCGTTCCAACGTTGCTGCTTTAGAGGTGAGAAAATTTAATTTATTTGTTATATGCACAGGAGCCAAAGTTATCAGTTTTGACGAAGGCCAGATGGTTCAGCGTCTAAGGGGCTGAATGTATTGTGTAGTGACTGTAGTACTTTACTGGTAATGGGAGTTGCATTGCCCAATCAATTCGTGTGAAGTTTTTCTAACAATAACGCAGAGGCCGGCCCCTATGGGGCTTCAAGTACGGAACCGCGCTGCTGCTACGGTCGCAGGTTCGAGTCCTGCCTCGGGCATGGATGTGTGTGATGTCCTTAGGTTAGTTAGGTTTAAGTAGTTCTAAGTCTAGGGGACTGATGTCCTCAGAGATGTTAAGACCTATAGTGCTCAGCGCCATTTGAATTTGAATAACACAGAGTGAGCACACCACTTGCACTTGCAGCACGCAACACGACAATTCGAGTTCAGTACTCATTCCGCAGATCACATATTCATTCACCGTAATCGTAAAGAAATTACTATTATTTTGAGCTTTTTCTCATTACAGAGGCTTATTTCCAATATAATAATTAATTCGGAAATTATAATACAAAAATAAACGTTGTTCAACTATATTTTCAAAATATTCCTCCAGGTGTTTCGATCTTTTGTGTCCTCTTCCTGTGCGCCCATTCTCCTTATTGTGTGCTGTACATTTTGGAGCCAGGTGGTCATAGGTCCTCTTCTTCTTCTCCCCTCCGGTTCCCACTCCAGTATCAATTTTGGTATTCTGGTTTCCTCCATTCGTCGTACATGCCCGTAACACTGTAATTTCTTCCTATCCATTACGTCATATATTCTTTCATTTATTTCCATTCTCCTTATTATTTCAGTGTTCCTTATCTTTTCTTTCCTGGAGATTCTTGCCGATCGTATCCAGAAGTCCATCTCTAGAGTTTGTAATTTTTTAATGTGCTTCAGGTTACTTGTCCAGGTCTCCGTTCCATACAGAACCACACTCTCTAATACGGATTTGTATATTAATTTTTTAGTTCTGCTCATTACATTCCTGCTCCATAAGACTGAGTTAAGCATCCCAATGACCTTATGTCCGCTAATAATTCTTTTATTGATTTCTGACTCTGATTTTCCCTCGATTTCTGAAATGGATTCCAAATAACAGAAAGTTTTTATCTTTTTGATTTTCTTTCCTTCAATGTATAGCTCATCTAAATCATTAGCCACGTATTCTGTTTTTTTGCTAATTAATCTTCAAACCACAAGTTTTGTATGCTACTGCTAATTGATTGCACATATAGTTAGGATCCTCCCCGTCTTACAGGGATCGTAGTGAAATAATCTTTTTAAAAGAGCATTGCAACGTGAGGAAAGGGGAAGAAATTTTTTGAGCAAATAATTTTTATATGGGTTGCCATTATGAAGCAAATTTAAGAAACACCGTAAAACGAACTTGTTCTCACTGATAAGCTAGCTATTAAAGGTAAGAGATCACGGTCTACCGCATGACTAGATCGAAAGGCATCCCAAAGACGAGTACAGACTATGGCGCACAGTCTGTAACTTGAGGGTGCAATCGGTAGAGTTCGTATAACATCGGACATCTTCCGTTATGCCAAAGTTATTCATTTCTTTATTAATATCACGCTTCCCTGGCACTGTAAAAATTACTGAAAGATATTATTTATGACCTGTAGACTCCTACTGGTGTCTGAGTGGCAAAAAGCAAGTCTGCTCAGCAAATGTTTATTGACAACAATTACTTGATTCGCGCCACAATGAACGTACTCTACCTGCGTATCTCTTGGCTATTGTCAGAGCGGTTTCTGCATCGGCACCTCATCCCACTGGCTCTGCAGGCACCGGATGGCCAACCACCTCTGCTAGCCAGCGTGGGAACCTATCGCTGGCTCCGTGCTCTGTGCGTACTGCAGCGCTGGGACGTTCACCTCACTTATGTTAAATGGCGAAACTGGAAATAAAGTAAAATGCGCTCTTCTCTGCAAACAAGGAGTATGACGTTACACTGACCACAGCTAAGCTGAGACCAGCCAGACCTCGTGTACTGACAGGCACAGACGTCGAGCACTGCGGAGGGTGGGTGGAGAACATCGCGTTAAGTCAGTGAGGGGAATCACCAGTGAGGTAGAAACGCCTGTCAGCAATCCAGTCGGCGGACTTACTGTCTGCAGGGCGTTAAAAATAGTGCCGTGCAATGGACGAGCAACTGATGCGGATAGTGGAGGTTTGCTAAGAAAGACTAACAAAGATGTGTATGAATTTATTTTATTAATTAAAATAACTGGCTTTCTTTACAACGGCTGCCTTTTCACAAGCAACCAAAGCAATAAAAAAAAACACTACTACTGCAAAGAAGATTGAATGTCAGCATAAACGGTGAAAGGGTCCTGTAGCCACCTTTCATTAGTCCGGTAGCCCATTTTCACTAGCATTTCTCTTTGTTTTCTTGTTTATCTTTTCTCATAATTATCATAGTGGCGTGACTGAATGAATGTGGTTGTGTGTCACGTTGCTAGTGTGCTGCAGAAAGTCTGCGATAGTCGTACAGATTGGCTCAAATGGTTCAAATGGCTCTGAGCACTATGGGACTTAACATCTATGGTCATCAGTCCCCTAGAACTTAGAACTACTTAAACCTAACTAACCTAAGGACATCACACAACACCCAGCCATCACGAGCCAGAGAAAATCCCTGACCCCGCCGGGAATCGAACCCGGGAACCTAGGCGTGGGAAGCGAGAACGCTACCGCACGACCACGAGATGCGGGCGGTCGTACAGATTCAGCAGCAGTTGTACAGAATAGCCAACTCGCGTAGTGGTCAAGTAGGCAAAGAGGTTTGCGCTACTTGTGAGAAATCCACCTGCGTTAGGTTGGTGGCGGAAATGGCATCTTTGAGTTTTCCTGGCCACGCGGAGCGTGGAAGAGGCTGGAGAAGAAGCGGGAGGCAGTCTGCCGCCGGTACGGGAAGCGTCCACAGCTGTGCTCCAGTCGAAGGAGGGTGAGTCAGACTGACCGCGTGGCGCGCTGTTACTTGGCGAGGGGAGAGCTGTTAGCTTTTGGTCTCGCTTTTCAAATGTGGAAGATCGCTTTGCCTTGTCGCAGCAAGGAATGCAAAACTTTGGCAGATTTTTATTTTAGGAAATTTCTGTAGCAGACTTGGATCCGCCGGAAGAGCGCCACACAAAGGTGTCGATAAGAAGTGAGCACTTGCTTCTGTATGAATGTCTGTTTGCCTTCAGCTGTGCCTGTATAAGCTTTCACCTTTCTAAATATTTGGAGCTTTGCCCTCTCGTAAATTTTCCTTGCTTTATGTGTCTTTCGTCCGTGGGGAGCCAACCACGTGGTAGAACATTATAGTTGTTGGGCTACCGGCATCACTAACTGTCCGATCGCATGTTTGTTTTAGATAATGTTAATATGATTGTGTGATGTGATATTGTTGGAATTTGGCACTATACCTAGAAATTGTGTCTCCACAAACCACGTGTTATCAGGAATCGTGTACATGCCTCACATCCTCATCTTGGGAATAAAAGATTTTATCTACAATTTTCTATTGTGTTCCGAGATTACGTTTTTGCACCTAAGCCACTCACCTCGTAGCTTTCCCGTTAGCACATCCAACGCGTTTGCTTATGCACAGGTCCAGTGATTAGTCTCCCCTTGTATTTTATAACAAATGCTTTAGATTAAGTCTTATTTTCAGGTGTGTTGCTGGGAGCTGATCTTCTGCACAGTGTTCTTGCATGTGCTGTTTTATTTTAAATGTTTGATTGTCGTGAACAGTGCACGGGGAACACTATTAATTACATCGTATCCCCTATGAGCGACATCACAACGTATGCGTTTTTGTGAGTTTTTGGTCTGTGATCAAATTAATTTATTTTCTGACTCGACCAAACCTTCGATTAGTTGTATGGTTAGAGTCGGTGGCGACCCTAATCTTCTCACGTTAATTTCATAAGCAATAAGTATTTCCATTCCCAATAATAACGTAATAACCCGTAGTAACAGGTTACTTACAACGGAACAAGAACTGCAAACACAAGCAAATGCAACTATGCAAAACCTTTCCAACAGCAACTTCTTCTAAACCACACATTTCAGTAGTCAGTGCTAATCGACGATTGAGGCTGTGTACAGAGCGTCACCATCGCACAGTGGGTCACTAGATGATGACGATGATGATGATGATGTCTGGGTTGTGGGGCGCTCAACTGCGCGGTTATCAATGCCTGTACAAAGTCCCAATCTGTGATCAATCCGGTCTCGCCACTCTCATGAATGTTGACGAAATGATGAGGACAGGACAAACACCCAGTCATCTGGAGGCAGGTAAAGATCCCTAACCCCTCCGGGAATCTTTTTTTTTTTCACTAAGAACACTGCTCAATTCCACTGTGTTATTTGGACTACACAAGTTACAATTGAATAGTTTGAAAAGGTGAAAAACACACACACACACACACACACACACAGTGTGTGTTATATCTTATAATTTACTCTTATTTAAATATGCCATCAAAAATACAGTTAATTTATCTCATAATTTACTATTATTCAAACATTCCACATTCTTAATGTCTCAGTATTTTGAGTGTCAATTGTAACAAACCAAAAATGAAAAACGGTTTTCACTTTCTTGAGAATACATTGAAAACTATGCATTGTTGTTAAAATAATTCTAAAGGAAACTACATTATCCTTAAAATGTGACAAGTCAGTGGACAGGCAGCAGAACACAGTTGTTACAACTTTTGACATATTTTTCAAAACTGTGTGGCTAACCTTAAGTACTCTTATGAAATGAGAATTGTTATGCAGTTGTTATTCAACTGATCAAATATTTTGCAATGTTCATTAATTTCTCTGTAGTCCCCAAGACAGGTGTAAGTTATTTGCTTTTGACAAAATTTACTGAAGTATGTTAATGAAACTGCTGCATGTGATATCAAAATCTCACTTTGCACCTGCCTTAAATTACTAAATTGGTCATCTCCTCCCGTTTGGATCATAGATCATACATTATCCATTATATTAACATTGGTATACAAACTTGCAAAGATTTTAATATATCCAGTCTTGCACTGGGAAAAAGAGAAAACAATATAGGCTACTCAACTAAAGTAAATCTACAACCTGAGGGCTATAATAGAACACAACACACTAAACAGATCAAAAGGAAGCACCCTGTAGCTGTGCGATTAAGAGAAACTTGGAATACAGCACATAAAATATTCATCTAACGAAAATTTATACTGGTGTCAAAAAAATGTGAACAAAATGAGAACTAGGATCCAGTGGGCCGTGCATTTTTAGCTGTTACTACTCACAATTACACTGATGGAGAAAATACATGCAATTCTGCACAACAGCATGATGTAACGGATAATAAAAAGATAATCGTGCAGCACAGCCAATGAGTTATGTAGCTAGTTTGTTTGTGTGGTCATCCTCCGCAGCAAGTATATAAATTCCTGTTTTGTAAATGAAACTGTGTTTTTCTGCTGCAGGAAAAGGCAGTTATATTTACAAAACAAATAGTTACTTAGTTTTTCTTTCACAGCGTCGTCTTACATGCAAATAACTGTAGGCTCACAAAAAAGCAATTAAAAACTTCCCACGATAAATTGAATTAACTGGAATCGAACCCGTGTCCCCGTGCTAGGGAAGCGAGAACGCGACCGCGAGACCACGATCTGAGTACTGGGTCACTGGTAACGAGAGTTTCAGAGTAACGAATCACACTGAATCCTGTATAAATTCGATGCAGGTTTTTCGTTTTGGATTTGGGGAGAGCCTTACCTGCTGCAGAACGTTACCTAGCTTGCATTTATCTCGTATCTCTCGCTCGGCGACTGACAGAAAGCGCAGGTGACTCCAGTATGCAAGAAGGGTACAAGAACGGACCCGGAAAATTAAAGACAACATCCGTAACTTCTGTTCGCTGCAAAATCCTTGAACATATTTTCAGATTGAATATAATGAACTTTCTTGGCACGCAGAAGCTTATGCCCACGAGTCAGCAGAATTTTAGAAAGCATCTCTCGTGCGAAACTCAGCTTGCCCTTTCCTCACATGATGTATTGGGAACTATGGATGAAGGGCAACAAGCAGACACTATATTTCTAGATTTCAGGAAATAATTTGCAACAGTGCTCCATTGCAGACTTTTAACGAAGGTATGAGCATATGGAATAAGTTCACAGATATATCAGTGGCTCGGAGACTTCTTAAATAATAATCGAACCCAGTGTGTTGTTCTCGACGGCGAGAGTTCATCAGAGACAAGGGTATCGTCAGGAGTGGCCCAGGGAAGTGTGACCACTGTTGTTCTCTGTATACACTCCTGGAAATTGAAATAAGAACACCGTGAATTCATTGTCCCAGGAAGGGAAACTTTATTGACACATTCCTGGGGTCAGATACATCACATGATCACACTGACAGAACCACAGGCACATAGACACAGGCAACAGAGCATGCACAATGTCGGCACTAGTACAGTGTATATCCACCTTTCGCAGCAATGCAGGCTGCTACTCGCCCATGGAGACGATCGTAGAGATGCTGGATGTAGTCCTGTGGAACGGCTTGCCATGCCATTTCCACCTGGCGCCTCAGTTGGACCAGCGTTCGTGCTGGACGTGCAGACCGCGTGAGACGACGCTTCATCCAGTCCCAAACATGCTCAATGGGGGACAGATCCGGAGATCTTGCTGGCCAGGGTAGTTGACTTACACCTTCTAGAGCACGTTGGGTGGCACGGGATACATGCGGACGTGCATTGTCCTGTTGGAACAGCAAGTTCCCTTGCCGGTCTAGGAATGGTAGAACGATGGGTTCGATGACGGTTTGGATGTACCGTGCACTATTCAGTGTCCCCTCGACGATCACCAGTGGTGTACGGCCAGTGTAGGAGATCGCTCCCCACACCATGATGCCGGGTGTTGGCCCTGTGTGCCTCGGTCGTATGCAGTCCTGATTGTGGCGCTCACCTGCACGGCGCCAAACACGCATACGACCATCATTGGCACCAAGGCAGAAGCGACTCTCATCGCTGAAGACGACACGTCTCCATTCGTCCCTCCATTCACGCCTGTCGCGACACCACTGGAGGCGGGCTGCACGATGTTGGGGCGTGAGCGGAAGACGGCCTAACGGTGTGCGGGACCGTAGCCCAGCTTCATGGAGACGGTTGCGAATGGTCCTCGCCGATACCCCAGGAGCAACAGTGTCCCTAATTTGCTGGGAAGTGGCGGTGCGGTCCCCTACGGCACTGCGTAGGATCCTACGGTCTTGGCGTGCATCCGTGCGTCGCTGCGGTCCGGTCCCAGGTCGACGGGCACGTGCACCTTCCGCCGACCACTGGCGACAACATCGATGTACTGTGGAGACCTCACGCCCCACGTGTTGAGCAATTCGGCGGTACGTCCACCCGGCCTCCCGCATGCCCACTATACGCCCTCGCTCAAAGTCCGTCAACTGCACATACGGTTCACGTCCACGCTGTCGCGGCATGCTACCAGTGTTAAAGACTCCGATGGAGCTCCGTATGCCACGGCAAACTGGCTGACACTGACGGCGGCGGTGCACAAATGCTGCGCAGCTAGCGCCATTCGACGGCCAACACCGCGGTTCCTGGTGTGTCCGCTGTGCCGTGCGTGTGATCATTGCTTTTACAGCCCTCTCAGTGTCCGGAGCAAGTATGGTGGGTCTGACACACCGGTGTCAATGTGTTCTTTTTTCCATTTCCAGGAGTGTATTTGGGCATTAAGTTGCAAGGTGATATCAGGTGGAAGGAACATATCAGAACAGTGGTAGGGAAGGCAAATGGTGTACTTCGGTTTACTGGGAGAGTTTTAGGAAAGAGTGGTTCATATGTGAAGGAGACCGCATACAGGACGCTGGTGCCACCTATTCTTGAGTACTGCTCGAGCGTTTGGGATCCATATACCAGGTCGGATTGAAGGAAGACCTCGAAGCAATTCAGAGGCGGGGTGATACATTTGTTACCGATAGGTTCGAATAAATAACATGCACGTGTTACGCAGATGCTACGGGAACTCAAATGGTAATCCCAAGAGAGAAGGCGACGTTCTTTTCGAGAAACACAATTGAGAAAATTTAGAGAACCGGCATCTGAAGCTCACCGCCGAATGATTCTACTTCCGCCAACATTCATTACGCGTAAGGACCACCAAGGTAAGATACGAGAAATTAGGGCTCATAGCCGGCCGGAGTGGCCGTGCGGTTCTAGGCGCTACAGTCTGGAGCCGAGCGACCGCTACGGTCGCAGGTTCGAATCCTGCCTCGGGCATGGATGTGTGTCATGTCATTAGGTTAGCTAGGTTTAATTAGTTCTAAGTTCTAGGCGACTGATGACCTCAGAAGTTAAATCGCATAGTGCTCCGAGCCATTTTAGGGCTCATACGGAGGCATACAGGTAGGCGTTTTTCCCCTGCACTGTTTGCGAGTGGAAGAGGAAGGGAAATGACAAGTAGTGGGGCAGGGTACCCTCTGCCATGCACCGTACCGTGGCTTGCCTAGTATCGATGTAGATGTAGATGCAGATCGCGTAGTGCCAATGTTGAAATACAAAGGTGCTGGTGTTACAATACCGGCTACTTTCCGTGGTCTCCTCATCGCACATACTGAAATGCTAAATGCGGAAGCATGTGAACACATTTTACAGTATTCTGTATGGTGTGCAACAGAGGAGCATCTCAGAGACAGTGATTGTCGGCATCACCATGACAATGCACGATGCCATGAAGCAGCGTTTGTGAGGCAACGGTTTGTGGACAGCACCATTCCTGAACTGGAATTTCCTGTCCAGAAACCTGACATGAACCCAGAGTAACACGTTTGTGATAAGTCAGAATGACGACTCCACTCCAGATCCCAGCGTGCAATATGACAGCCTTGTATGGTTTCGGCGCTTGAAGAAGAATGGGCTGCCATTCCTCCACAGACGCCTCAGTAGAGCTCAACCCATCATACAAGCATAAGTTGGCCATATCCCATACTGATGTCCATGGACTGCCATTCCTCCACAGATATTCAGACGCCTCTACAGAGCTCAGCCCATTATACGAGGTGCATTCAAGTTCTAAGGCCTCCGATTTTTTTCTCCGGACTGGAAAGAGATAGAAACATGCACATTGTTTTAAAATGAGGCCGCGTTCATTGTCAATACGTCCCAGAGATGGCAGCACCGTACAGCAAATGGAATTATACCGCCAGCGGCGAGAATGAGAACTGTTTTAAATACTTAAAATGGCGACGTTTTCCTTACTTGAACAGCGTGCAATCATTCGTTTTCTGAATCTGCGTGGTGTGAAATCAATTGAAATTCTTCGACAGTTGAAGGAGACGTGTGCTGATGGAGTTACGGATGTGTCGAAAGTGCGTTCGTGGGTGCGACAGTTTAATGAAGGCAGAACATCGTGTGAAAACAAACCGAAACAACCTTGGGCTCGCCCAAGCCGGTCTGACGACACGATCGAGAAAGTGGAGAGAATTGTTTTGGGGGATCGCCGAGTGACTGTAGAACAGATCGCCTCCAGAGTTGGCATTTCTGTGGGTTCTGTGCACGCAATCCTGCATGACGACCTGAAAATGCGAAAAGTGTCATCCAGGTGGGTGCCACGAATGCTGACGGACGACCACACGGCCGCCCGTGTGGCACGTTGCCGAGCAATGTTGACGCGCAATGACAGCACGAATGGGACTTTCTTTTCGTCGGTTGTGACAATGGATGAGACGTGGATGCCATTTTTCAATCCAGAAACAAAGCGCCAGTCAGCTCAATGGAAGCACACAGATTCACCGCCACCAAAAAAATTTCGGGTAACCGCCAGTGCTGAAAAAATGATGGTGTCCATGTTCTGGGACAGCGAGGGCGTAATCCTTACCCATTGCGTTCCAAAGGGCACTACGATAACAGGTGCATCCTACGAAATTGTTTTGAAGAACAAATTCCTTCCTGCACTGCAACAAAAACGTCCGGCAAGGGCTGCGCGTGTGCTGTTTCACCAAGACAACGCACCGGCACATCGAGCTAACGTTACGCAACAGTTTCTTCGTGATAACAACTTTGAAGTGATTCCTCATGCTCCCTACTCACCTGACCTGGCTCCTAGTGACTTTTGGCTTTTTCCAACAATGAAAGACACTCTCCGTGGCCGCACATTCACCAGCCGTGCTGCTATTGCCTCAGCGATTTTCCAGTGGTCAAAACAGACTCCTAAAGAAGCCTTCGCCGCTGCCATGGAATGATGGCGTCAGCGTTGTGAAAAATGTGTACGTCTGCAGGGCGATTACGTCGAGAAGTAACGCCAGTTTCACCGATTTCGGGTGAGTAGTTAATTAGAAAAAAATAGGAGGCCTTAGAACTTGAATGCACCTCGTAGGAGCATGTGTTGGTCATACCCCATATTGGGGGATGCTTTTGGTCAGATAATGTTTTTCTGTAGGCGCTGTTGCAATGTTTCTAAACTTGAAGATCTGCCAGACGCACCTAGTACAGATAAATCAAACAACATGTACCGGAGATACAATGATACCACGAAAAGTATGGCATGTAAAGCAATTCGTCTGTCAAAATCAACAGCAGGCTATTGCCAAAGTCAAATTCAACCACAGTTCGCAATCAAAAGTATCTCAACAAAATTCATGCCGCAGCTTCAACACACTGCAACTAAGTGTAGTATACCCAGAGGCGAATAACAAGTAAATACACCAACTGATACGAAAAATGAAGCAAACAGAAGGGGACAGAGAAACTAAATGAGACTTTACGGGTTCATGTAATTTCAGTGATCACAAAGTCAAGTCAGATTTCAAAGAAATCAAATGGCTCTGAGCACTATGGGACTTAACATCTGAGGCCATCAATCCCCTAGAACTTAAAACTACTTAAACCTAACACACATCCATGCCCGAGGCAGGATTCGAACCTGCGACCGTAGCGGTCGCGCGGTTCCAGACTGAAGCGCCTAGAACCGCACGGCCACACCGGCCGGCCATATTTGAAAGAACTTGGCCATATAAAACCTCTCATCAATATGAAAATGCACCCCCTTGGCCTGTGGGTATGCACTGATTAGTGAACAAGTTAAGGCAACAAGGAGAAGATTTACTTAACTTACGTTTCTCCAAACATATGAAGACTCAGTACAAATGAGGCATCAAGTAACAGAGATCAGCTATTACATCAGCAGCAGTAATGTAGTTGGAGTAGTGCCTAGGCAACTTCTGTGTAGCGTCCTATGGTGAATTGTGTCCGAGCACAAGTGGGCTAAGTCGCTGTCACAGGCCATCCTATATTGCAGTGGCAGAGGATGCTCGGAGTACAGAGCTTCTGGAGGTGTGGCTCAGTGGGCGTGCTGCGTTGGGTCTGCCGGATCTCGCACAGTCACTATCAGCGTTGGGCTGAAACTTGCTACTCCATTGCCAATGTGATAAGACAGTAGGGTGATGTCGATACACGCTATCACAAAGGCAGCCTTTAGAAACATATGCCACAAGTGGACGAGTGTTGTCCTGTCACATGATAGGCAACACATGAGGATGCAAGATGTCTGTTCAGAATGGTTCAAATGGCTATAAGCAGTATGGGACTTAACCTGCGACCGTAGCAGCAGCGCGGTTCCGGACTGAAGCGCCTAGAACCGCTCGGACATAGAGGCTGGCGCAAGATGTCTGTTCAAATGTGTGTGAAATCTTATGGGACTTAACTGCTAAGGTCATCAGTCCCTAAGCTTGCACACTACTTATCTTAAATTATCCTAAGGACAAACACACACACCCATGCCCGAGGGAGGACTCGAACCTCCGCCGGGACCAGCCACACAGTCCATGACTGTAGCGCCCTGACCGCTCGGCTAATCCAGCGCAGCGCAAGATGCCTGTGACATACCACTGTGCAGTCAAGAGTTCTCTCATCACTACCAACCGTGACCTAATGGTTGCTCACACCATGATGCCAGAAGTGACACCTCTTCAAACCACTGGAAAAATGGGACCTTTTCCCACATTGCTAGCATGCTTCGCAATGAGGATCATATGATGTAGTGCTGCTGAACAGAATGCAACACCATTCATCAGCAGTGCATGCTTCCTAGTCACAGCAGCAATCAAAATGCAGCCGTTTAGGTTGTGGTGTTAACCTGTGCACGGGTCAGGAATTCCCCACCTGGCTTGTGCTACTCTCTGACCAATGGTACACAGTGACACACCATCTTGCAGGGAGCCCATCTCTTGTTCCTAGATGGGAGGCACTGATCTGAAGATCACCCCCTGTGGTGGTCAGATGGGGTCGATCGCTACCTTGGCGATGAGTATGGCTGCAGTCAGATTTCCGTGCAATCCAGCATCAGGTCACTGCCACATCAGATTGCCCCAGAATTCTTGATACCACATGATTCGACCAGCTGGCCAAATGGAGACTAAAACATGGCCCTCTTTCACACACACTCAACTGTTGGTAACTCTGTCTTGCTGTGTCCTTCACAGTCATCACTCATTATCTGATGCTGTTCCCACCCCTTATGTACCCTCACAGGCCTGGTAACAGTGCTGAAAATGGACAACAGTAACACACTTAGGTGGCCTTTCTACCTATCGGAGAGAATTGCAACTCTGTTCATCTACATACTGTTTGATGTGTGTGTGTGTGTGTGTGCGCGCGCGCGCAGTTATATTAACATCCAACCATGTCTTTTGGGTGTTTCACCTTCTTTTGTGAGACAACGTATACAGTAGATTGTATCAGTTGTAGTGACTGGCGAGTGCTGGTATTTCACTCTCTGAAGGACCCATGGCCACATGATATCAAACAGTAAGAGATTTCTAGAACGTGCTGGACGGGCAACAGTCAACATCCTCTGTATCGAGGTAGGTCAAGATAATAAGAGCAACATGTGTTCTTCCACTATCATGTTGAGTGCCATTATAACAGAGATCTCAGCCGGCCTTAACACGGCAGAAATGTAACCCCTACTGAAACTTCCTGGCAGATTAAAACTGTGTGCCCGACCGAGACTCGAACTCGGGACCTTTACCTTTCGCGGGCAAACGCTCTACCATCTGAGCTACCGAAGCACGACTCACGCCCGGTACTCACAGCTTTACTTCTGCCAGTACCTCGTCTCCTACCATCTGAGCTACCGAAGCACGACTCACGCCCGGTACTCACAGCTTTACTTCTGCCAGTACCTCGTCTCCTACCTTCCAAACTTTACAGAAGGTAGGAGACGAGGTACTGGCAGAAGTAAAGCTGTGAGTACCGGCCGTGAGTCGTGCTTCGGTAGCTCAGATGGTAGAGCGCTTGCCCGCGAAATGCAAAGGTCCTGAGTTCGAGTCTCGGTCGGGCACACAGTTTTAATCTGCCAGGAAGTTTCATATCAGCGCACACTCCGCTGCAGAGTGAAAATCTCATTCTGGAAACATCCCCTAGGCTGTGGCTAAGCCATGCCTCCGCAATATCCTTTCTTTCAGGAGTGCTAGTTCTGCAAGGTTCGCAGGAGAACGCTTGCCCGCGAAAGGCAAAGGTCCCGAGTTCGAGTCTCGGTCGGGCACACAGTTTTAATCTGCCAGGAAGTTTCATATCAGCGCACACTCCGCTGCAGAGTGAAAATCTCATTCTGTAACCCCTACTGTTCAAATTATGAATGTGCTTAGCAGAGCTGATCCACTTGCGTTATTAACGGTTGCACCATACCATTACATGGTTACTGGGCATGTTTGACGATGACGAATGCAGTCTGGCACCGGTGTTCTCCTTGGATCCTCCAAACGCTCGTGCCTCCATCGTGAGCTGAATGCAACTGGGATTCATCTGGAAAGACGACCTGAAGCGACTCCTGCGTCCAGTGCCGTCGCTGATCAGACCACAGTGAATGCTCCTCTTTGCTGCCTTTTTGCAAATAGTGCTAGCCATACTGGCAGTCTCTGCCGTTCCGGACGCCGCCTTCACAGCGACCGTTTTAGTACCTTATCTAGCTGCAATAGACCTTCTACTGACTGAACGTATGTGCCATGTCTGTACAGTCCTGCAGACTGAAGAATGTCGGTGTTCTTAGATGCCAGTCGCATGGGGCTGCTGGGATCCTCTTATTTATCTTCTGTTCGAACAATTGTCTCCAAACAGAGTAGCAGAAATAATACTTCTCGACAAAATAAAATCCTCATTGTATCACTACATAATATAATCTTTTCTAAGAATAATTTTGTGTGTCAGGAACTTGACTCAGGACGGATATTGCTCAAAATCTCAGAGAAATTACACTTCTTTCCAAACTGAAAAGCCAGTTAATGTTCCCTCTGATATGACGACTGGTAATGCTTCTACATACTTGCGTGCAGCTCACCGTGACCGTTACTAACTTCCACCCCACCCTACCCTGTCCCTCACCTTCAACTTCCCCTCCACTGCTGAAAGAGACTTCTCTTTTTTAACAGTTATTGCCATTGTCATTTCAATACTCTCCTGTGTCATTAAGCAACACCATGTCTTGTGAAGTATCCCAAGAAAGTCACATGCAATGAAGACCGCTTGGGCGACTGGACGACGCCGAAGACAGAGGAAGACTTCAGTAGAAATTAATCTGTCTGCTACATATATGAAGCAGAGTATATGTATATAATATATTTATGTTCATGAACTCCTCCCAAACCCTTGAATCGAAGTCAACCAAATTTGGCGAAGAAGCGCCAGGCCGAAGGAGTATCAGCACTGTGGTGTTTATTGCCCCCAGCTAAAGATGTTTATCCAGCCCCTGATGTATAGGCTGCTCTGCATCACATGTATGTTACGTGGGAAAGACTGCTCTTTTCTGCTTCACATAGCGATTGAAATTGACATGGTATCTATCCATATAACAGGGCTTACTCTAGACTTTGTGCCCTAAAGTTCTGTCTGGTTCTCTAAATATCTTATAAATGTACATCGAAAACTCAGAGTTTGACCTACTTCCTCTTCTTCACAGTTAACTTTACTTTATAATTAATATCACGCAAAAAGTTTAGAAATTCTGAGAGTTCTTTTTCTGAAGGAGGCCTTACAACAAAAATATCATCAACCTAGCGAAACCAAACATTGGTAGACAGGGCTGAAATAATCTGTTGATTACAACATCTAGAAGATGACATCGATCATTCAGTGAGTGCTTTTGCCAGAAACGGCTACTCCGACAAAGTAATAAATAGCCCACTACATCCTAAAATATCTCGGGTTTCTATTGAGAAAGAATCAGCTGAGGGGAAAGTTTTCTTCTCATTCATAAACACACTCACAGACTGCATCAGCACAGTCCTGAGAAGCCACGATGTGGACACAGTGCTTAATCAGTGCAGAAACATGCCAGAGGATTTGAACACAGCAGACAACCTGCGCTCGCCGCTTACCACAGCAGGAGTATGTGGTTCAAATGGCTCTGAGCACTATGTGACTTAACACTGAGTTCATCAGTGCCCTAGACGTAGAGCTACGTAAACCTAACTAACGTAAGGATATCACACACATCCATGCCCGATGCAGGATTCGAACCTGCGACCATAGCAGCCGCGTGGTTCCGGACTGAAGCGAATAGAACCGCTCGGTCACAGCGGCCGGCCAGGAGTATATAAAACCTCTCGCACGTGAGGTCAAGTGCGCATGGGAATTCCAAAAATAACTGTCCACAAACGACTTACCGAACAGTAGAGCACCTTTCGTCTGGGAAGGACGGTTAAATCGGCACTCGCACTAGGGAACCACAGATTCGTTCGTCCTGTACAATATACAGATTATTTGCAATTAAACCTTTGCTACCTGTGAGGTCCCCCTTGAAAAACAAGTCATCTAACGACAATGAAACTTTGTGGAAACATTTGTAAGGACATGTGGAAGAGAAGTAACGAATAAAAAGTTCAAGGAAACACATTTTTTTGTGTTGGCAGAAGAGCGAACACCGTGTTACTAGTGGAGGCCGAAATGCACGCGTTTTAGCTCACGCACGCTGGCGTGAGGAGGGAAGGGCTATACTGACGTGAGGTCTGGAACATGATAAAGAATGAGAATTCAGAAAGAGGACGTAATTAGTTTCATACTTAACTTTAATCCATTAATGATGAACGTCGCTCTTGACGGTACATGATTCACAATATTATCTGTTCTTATAGTAACTGAATATGGCGCCTTGCTAGGTCGTAGCAAATGACGTGGCTGAAGGCTACGCTAAACTGTCGTCTCTGCAAATGAGAGCGTATGTAGTCAGTGAACCATCGCTAGCAAAGTCGGCTGTACAACTGGGGCGAGTGCTAGAGAGTCTCTCTAGACTAGACCTGCAGTGTGGCGGCGCTCGGTCTGCAATCACTGACAGTGACGACACGCGGGTCCGACGTATACTAACGGACCGCGGCCGATTTAAAGGCTACCACCTAGCAAGTGTGGTGTCTGGCGGTGACCACCACAATTTTAATTTTCACACGAGAATGTACTGACACAGGTCATACCGGACTCGAGAGTCAATTACCGCAGCAACGTATTTTCGCCATCTGTCCCTGTCTTGGACTATTTCCTTCCATTCACCTTCAATACCTAGGCGCTTGAAATCAGCCTTCACATTGTCCTCCCATCTACGCCTCGGTCTCCCCACAGGACGTTTTCCCTACCAGTACTCTGCGCGCTGCCCTGCCCTCATGCATTCGAGCTACGTGACCCGCCCATCACAGCCTACGTGATTCAATAATACTGATTATGTCAGGGCTTGAATAGAGTTCGTGAACCTCTTCGTTATGCAGTTTTGGCCACTTTCCGCTAATGTCATCCCTTTTTGCTCCGAAAATTTTCCTCAAAATTTTGTTTTCAAATACCCGAAACGGCTTTTCATTTTGCACAGTGAGAGACCAAGTCTCACACCCATACAGCGTAAGTGGTAGAATAATAGTTTTGTATATTCTAATCTTTCAATTCCTAGACAATATCCTTGATGAAAGTAATCTATTCAGTGAGAAGTAGCACGCCTTTCCCGCCCGTAATCTCTTCTTCAGTTCTGATTCAATCTCATTTCTCGAAGTGATGTCCACTCCTAGATACTTAATGTGTTCACTTTTTCAAACTGCATGTCTCCAACTCTTAACATTTCCTAATCTACTGCTGTTGGCATCCTAGTAGTAACCAGGTATTTAGTTTTGTCTTCACTTATCCTTAGACCTACATCTTCACTAGCCTTGATTAACGCATTCGCATTTGCTGTTACAGATTCTTTCCTGTCGCTAATGATGTTTAGATCACCTGCATACCCTAATATCTTAATATTTCCATTTAACTGCACACCTTCTGAATTATCTGCTGCCATTAGTACAGTGTATTCTAGGACTAAATTAAAAAGTAGTGGGGACAGGGCATCTCCCTGCTTAAGTCCGTTCTTTATTACAAATTCTTCTGACTCCACTTTCCCCACGCGTACTCTACCTTTTGTGTTTTCGAAACTTGCTTCTATAAGTCTAACATACTTCTTTGGTATTCCAAGTTCCAAAAGAATTCTGTACAATTTTGATTGCAATACTGAATCATATGCTTTTGTAAAATCTATGAAATGATTATGAACTGGTTTATTGTATTCCCATTTCTTTTTCAAAATTTGACGCAGGGTGAATATTTGGTCTATAGTTGATCTGTTCCTTCGAAAGCCAACTTGGTAATCCCTCACAATTTTATCTGCATATAGTGTAAGCATGCTTAGCAGAATATTCGAGAAAATTTTGGAACCTACTGGTAATAGCGATATCCCTCTATAATTACTACAATCCATTTTGTCGCCCTTCTTAAAAATTGGGATCAGAATCGACTCCTGCCACTCTTCAGGTATCATCTCTGAGTTCCATACTTTAGTTATCACTTTGTGAACTACTTCCACCAATTTCTGTCCCCATTTCTGCAGTTATGCAATCTGATGCTGATGCTTTATGGTTTTTCAATTTGTTGATTGCATCTCTTACTTCCTTTAAAGTTGGCTCAGGTACCTGGGGTTCCGCTGTATATATGTTTCGTACGCCTGCTCATTTCCTCCTTCCTGGTGTACATTTAATAGATGCTCAAAATACGCCCTCTATTTACTTAATATAGCACTGGGGTCTGTCAGTATTCACCCGGTATCCCTTCGAAATGCATTTGTCCTAGCCTTGAAACCCTTCCTATACCCATTTATGTTTATGTAAAGTTCCCTAATGTTTTTTGTTTTACTGTTTTTAAATTTGATTGTTCAAATAATCCCTCTTCTTTGCCTGTAGCCTACGACCAACTTCCCTTCTCAAGATCAAGAACTCCTCTCGTTTTCTGTCTCCCATTCTATCCCAATCTAATCGCGCTTCTCTCCTTTCCTCTACCAATTTCTTGCATTCCTCATCAAACCACGGTTTCCTCCTGTTCTTCTTAATTGTACCTATTGTGTCCTTCGCTGCCTCTTTGACATTATTCCTCACAGTGATCCACTGTTTATTTACATCCTCGTCTTGATCTTCGTGTGTCCTGAGTGCATGAAACCTATTTGAAATTTCTATCATGTACCTTCTTCTAAAGTTTTCATCATTTAGCTTGTCAGTGTCGAACCTAACACGTTCTGCATTGTGACACCTTGATGTTGCCGTAGACAGCCGTTGGTGAACTTTGGTAACTACAAGAAAATGATCAGAATCGCAGTCTGCTCCCCTGAAATTCCTAACGTTTTCTATACTAGTGTGCCATCTCTGATCTATAAGAACATGATCAATTTGGTTTCGGGTGTGTCCATCCGGAGGGACCCAAGTTGCTTTATGGATGTCCTTCGTTTTGAAATATGTGCTCTCAACAATCGTGCGTTTTGAAACAGCAAAGTTAATCACCTTTGTGGCGTTATCATTCGAAGTGTTATGCAAACTTTTTTCCAATTGTAGGCCGGAATGCTTCCTCCTTCCCTATCTTCGCATTAAAATCACCTATGATTAATTTTGTATCGTACGAGGAGAACCCATCCCACAGTTGGTCTAGTTCTTCATAAAAGCCATCTTTAACAACCTCTTCAGTGTCCTCAGTTGGTGCGTGTACATTAATTACTACTAGGCTATTCCACCTGCCGGACAACACTATAACTGATAGTCTGTCACTAATGAGCCTTATATGTCTGATTGTGTGAAGCACTTTTCTCCGTACTGTGAAACCTGTTCCGAAACTGTGAGCTTCCGCACCTCCATAGAAAAATATATAGTTACCCCTCTTTATGCTACCCTCTCCCTGCCACCGAGTTTCTTGAATAGCTGTGATGTCTACATCGTATCTCTCTAATTCGTCTAGTAATGTCTGGAACGTTCCTGGCAAGTGCAAACCTTTAACGTTCCATGTTCCGAACCTGAAAGTTCCTTTCGGCCTGAATCTCTTCGAAGTAGGTTCCGCCCGGAGATCCAAATGGGAACCTACGAGGTGCATTCAAGTTCTAAGACCTCCGATTTTTTTTCTCCAGACTGGAAAGAGATAGAAACCTGCACATTGTTTTAAAATGAGGCCGCATTCATTGTCAATACGTCCCAGAGATGGCAGCACCATACGGCAAATGGAATTTTACCGCCTGCGGCGAGAATGAGAACTGTTTTAAATACTTAAAATGGCGACGTTTTCCTTACTTGAACAGCGTGCAATCATTCGTTTTCTGAATTTGCGTGGTGTGAAACCAATTGAAATTCATCGACAGTTGAAGGAGACATGTGGTGATGGAGTTATGGATGTGTCGAAAGTGCGTTCGTGGGTGCGACACTTTAATGAAGGCAGAACATCATGTGACAACAAACCGAAACAACCTCGGGCTCGCACAAGCCGGTCTGACGACACGATCGAGAAAGTGGAGAGAAATGTTTTGGGGGATCGCCGAATGACTGTTGAACAGATCGCCTCCAGAGTTGGCATTTCTGTGGGTTCTGTGCACACAATCCTGCATGACGACCTGAAAATGCGAAAAGTGTCATCCAGGTGGGTGCCACGAATGCTGACGGACGACCACACGGCTGCCCGTGTGGCATGTTGCCAAACAATGTTGACGCGCAACGACAGCACGAATGGGACTTTCCTTTCGTCGCTTGTGACAATGGATGAGACGAGAATGCCATTTTTCAATCCAGAAACAAAGCGCCAGTCAGCTCAATGGAAGTACACAGATTCACCGCCACCAAAAAAATTTCGGGTAACCGCCAGTGCTGAAAAAATGATGGTGTCCATGTTCTGGGACAGCGAGGGCGTAATCCTTACCCATTGCGTTCCAAAGGGCACTACGGTAACAGGTGCATCCTACGAAAATGTTTTGAAGAACAAATTCCTTCCTGCACTGCAACAAAAACGTCCGGGAAGGGCTGCGCGTGTGCTGTTTCACCAAGACAACGCACCCGCACATCGAGCTAACGTTACGCAACAGTTTCTTCGTGGTAACAACTTTGAAGTGATTCCTCATGTTCCCTACTCACCTGACCTGGCTCCTAGTGACTTTTGGCTTTTTCCAACAATGAAAGACACTGTCCGTGGCCGCACATTCACAAGCCGTGCTGCTATTGCCCCAGCGATTTTCCAGCGGTCAAAACAGACTCCTAAAGAAGCCTTCGACGCTGCAATGGAGTCATGGCGTCAGCATTGTGAAAAATGTGTACGTCTGCAGGGCGATTACGTCGAGAAGTAACGCCAGTTTCATCGATTTCGGGTGAGTAGTTAATTAAAAAAAAAATCGGAGGCCTTAGAACTTGAATGCACCTCGTAGTTTACCTCCGGAATATTTTACTTCAAAGGGACCTGTGCCCATTAATGTTGCTGATTCTTGATGAATAGATTTGATAGTAAGAGAAGAAGGAACAGGGATGGTTCATCACGCCATCGCCTGATCCCCACCGGCTGTCCGCGACTGCTTATTTTTTTTTTTTTTTTTGTATTCGCAGCTACCCTTCATATCTGAAGGCCGCATCCCCTATCCGCAACACGGGGACGCGCTGTGCCGTGTTGGTAACATCTGTTAATTGTGTACCGTGTTTACGCTCCAGTTTTGACCCGCCAGGTTAGCCGAGAGCGCTAATGCGCTGCTTCCTGGAGTCGGGTAGGCGCGCCATTCCCCGATCGAAGCCTGTAGCTAGTCTGTGGTTTTATCAAGATCGAACTGTTACTGTGTTAGGATGTGCAGAGAGGCCACAGACGTTGAAAACACAAAACCACCTTCAACAGAAAATAAGGAACGAAATAAGACAATTTGTGGGG
The DNA here is from genome assembly GCF_023864275.1 of Schistocerca cancellata. Classification (NCBI taxonomy): domain Eukaryota; kingdom Metazoa; phylum Arthropoda; class Insecta; order Orthoptera; family Acrididae; genus Schistocerca; species Schistocerca cancellata. The sequence goes on along the minus strand of NC_064637.1, from coordinate 35,513,891 downwards.
CTTAAAGCTGACTGAAACAAACAGCGACAACTCTTCCCCTCTGCATGCTGTTCAAAGTAAAGTCGGCACGACTCCGCTGTCTTAAGACGGCGCGATGACGTCACCAGCTGACCTCTGACTGGACGCGTACCTATCGACAGTGCGGCTTTCTGAGCTTGTTTGAGTCTGTAACTGCTTTCTGAACCATTAAAACCTCGCACTGGAAGAAGAAAAATACACCGACCGTCCAAAAAGAAGGGAGACTTATTTCACTTTTTGGGATGTAACCGACGTTAGCGCAGTAACTACGATGGCAGTTTGAACTAACAACTGTACACAACAGATGTGCATTCCGCCAGTGAGATGTGAGCACTACCATTGACAGATTTTTTTTATCCTGTAAGAGACAAATTTTCAGTTGGGCAAAAAAAAAAGGCGGGGTCTCATTTTTTTAACTAGGGCAAATGAAAAACAGAATTATTTTTTGTGATTTATTGGTCTTTATTATACTTTAATGAAGAATGTGTATGTTTTAATATGATTTTGTTTGATTTTACATACTTAAGAAAATCACTGCACTTATTATCATAGTTGAAAGTGGCCTGTAATTCACTTTTTATCAAATACGGGATCCATTTATTTCGTACATCAGTCCATTTTAATGCCATCTGTGAAAAAAAAAAACTTTCTACAAACCAATTGGAACTACGGATACTAAACACGAAAATAAGACGTGAAAAAGTTAGAGATTTCGTTCGTGGAAAATCCTTCCGTGATTTTGTCCAATTTCTCAATCGCACCTATTTTTTTGTCATCAAAAGACTGTACCATGTCCAGGCTTCTTCTAATTTTTCGAATAAGAAGTCCATATTCAGATGAGCAATCGTTAAACATTTCGCGACTTTTTGCAAATTGTAATTTATTGGTGATTTTAAGTTTCAAAACGGCATACTGGAAAGAAGGTTGTTTCCTTAGAAATCATATCCTGGTAACAAGTATCCTACTAAATTGGTCTATAAGAGTGGGAAATCATTCCGAACAGATTCTATTGCCTTCACCCATTATTTCTCTTACCTCACTTCCGATAAAGTTGTCTATTATTCTTTGCTCAATCTTTCCGCGAATCCCGTCCGTACAGCACTCATCTTAACAACTGACATAGAATCTGATTCAAGCTTCTTCATTGTTGTTTTTACCGAAAGCATTACATTATGCAGAAACGACAAATACGCCAAGGTGTTTTTCACTTCTTCTTCTTCTTCTTAACATGTGCTTATTTTTTCCCATAGAAGAAGACGTTCATTACGGAATTCCAGAAAATCAGATTTTATTCCAGGCTATATTTTTAATACGTTTTCAGTACCAGGACGAACAGATAAAAGTCTTGTGGCAACATGTTTCACTATCTCTTCCAGTTGCATCTCAGTCGTTTCAAATGAGAGTTGCAAGTCGGCTCTTCATTTCGCAGGTCTGCTGTAGTGATTCCATATTTTCAGTTTCAAACGTTTTACATCCAGTTCCAATTTATAGGTACTGTATTTAGCAGCATTGTGGAGAAGATGGACGGGACAACCAACTTTGACAGTTTCATCGTGTTCAGCGACACTGAAGACCCAAAGAAGCTGATACATCTGCCTAATATCGTGTAGGACCCCTGCGAGCATGCAGAAGTTCCGCAACACGACGTGGCGTGGACTCGACTAATGTTCGAAGAAGGGCTGGAGGCAATTGACACCGTGAATCCTGCAGGGCTGTCTACAAATCCGTAAGAGTACGAATGGGTGGAGATGTCTTCTGAACAGCACGTTGCAAGGTATCCCCGATACGCTCAATAATGTTCATGTCTGGAGAATTTGGTGGCCAGCGGGTGTATTGAAACTGAGAAGAGTGTTCCTGGAGCCACTCTGTAGCAATTCAAGACGTGTGGGGTATCGCATTGTCCTGCTATAACTGCCTAAGTCCGTCGGAATGCACAATGGACATGAATGGATGCAGGTGATCATACACGATGTTTACCTACTTGTCACCTGTTCAAAATGGTTCAAATGGCTCTGAGCACTATGGGACTCAACATCTTAGGTCATAAGTCCCCCAGAACCTAGAACTACTTAAACATAACTAACCTAAGGACATCACACACACCCATGCCCGAGGCAGGATTCGAACCTGCGACCGTAGCAGTCCCGCGGTGCCGGACTGCAGCGCCAGAACCGCTAGACCACCGCGGCCGGCATCACCTGTCAGAGTCGTATCTAGACGTATCAGGGGTTCCATACCACTCCAACTGCACACGCCCCACACCATCACAGAGCCTGCACCAGCTTGAACAGTCCCCTGCTGACATGCAGGGTCCACAGATCCATGAGGTTGTCTGCATAACCGTATACGTCTGTCCACTCGATATAATTTGAAACGAGACTTGTCCGACCAGGCAACATGTTTCCAGTCATCAACAGTCCAATGTCGATGTTGACGGGCCCAGGCGAGGCGTAAAGTTTTGTGTCGTGCAGTCATCAAGGGTACAAGAGTGGGTCTTGGGCTCGGAAAACGCATATCGATGCTGTTTCGTTGAATGGTTCACATGCTGACGCTTGTTGGTGGCCCAGCACTGAAATCTGCAGCAATCTGCGGAAGGGTTCCACTTCTGTCACGTAGAACGATTTTCTTCCGTTATCGTTGATCCCGTTCTTGCAGGATGTAACACCTCCGATTTATTGTCCCGACCTGATCTGATCGAATAGCAGTCCAATATTTTTTATTAACACCACCGTGAACCTAATGGGGCTGGTAATCGGAATTGACTGCTACGGAGGTTGTTACTTTCCAGTTCGTTCTGCTCAATACTGTAATACTGAATGTCTGGTAATGAGGAACACCAACACAGTTTTACTAATTACGACCTTATATTCTTCTCAAAACAACAAAAAGGAGATAGCCACTGCCTTCGTCATACATATCTAATTACGGCTAATCTCAGCACGGGCTTTCTTCATTTTCCATTATCGTCACACGCTAATCCATCACTGCATCCAACACTGCAATCCAAGGTTAGGCCGGCGCGGTAGACGCGAAATCAAATATCGGCACTAGCGACGTCACTGATCACTTTCGTAATGATACTTCTTCACTTTCCCGGTATTGATCTTTTACATAGGGGTCTAACCACGGCCATGGCGACACCCTTCTCCGTTAAAGCCCTGTATTTCAACAAAGGCCTTCACTCACATATACCCGCCAACCAACTGGCGCATCTCGACACTCGCTCTCTCAACACGTCACAATCGATTGTTCGTCCTATCGACCAGTGCCAAGTGCAAAGTTATAGTAAGGGCCTATGGACCCCTTACAAGGAGCTTTTTCTGGCCCCAGCGTTGGCGGGCATTTCATTTTTCCTGACGTTCACGGCACACTCGTGAAATGGTATTACGGGAAAACCCCACTTCATCGCTATCTCGGAGACGTTATGTGCCATCGCTCGTGCGCCGACTATAACACCACGTTCACACTCACTTAATCTTGGTAAACTGCCATTGTAGCAGCAGTAACCGATCTAACAACTGCGGCAGACACTTGTTGTCTTATATAGTCGTTGCCAACAGCAGCACCGTATTCTGCCCGTTTACATAAGTCTGTACTTGAATAGGCGTGCCTGTACCAGTTCGTTTGGCGCGTAAGTGTACAAAGCGTTTATAAACCTTGAAGTTTAAACATTTTGGTAGAGTTATTTTGTAATGGACTTCTGGGCTTAGTTTTTAATTTGTGAATCAGCCATTTCATATTATTCAAGATTGGTTAGTGTATTTTATCTCACTATGACCATTTTTAGTACTCTACAGGGCTATTACAAATGATTGAAGCGATTTCATAAATTCACTGTAGCTCCGTTCATTGACATATGGTCACGACACACTACAGATACGTAGAAAAACTCATAAAGTTTTGTTCGGCTGAAGCCGCACTTCAGGTTTCTGCCACCAGAGCGCTCGAGAGCGCAGTGAGAGAAAATAGTGACAGGAGCCGAGAAAGCGTATGTCGTGCTTGAAATGCACTCACATCAGTCAGTCATAACAGTGCAACGACACTTCAGGACGAAGTTCAACAAAGATACACCAACTGCTAACTCCATTCGGCGATGGTATGCGCAGTTTAAAGCTTCTGGATGCCTCAGTAAGGGGAAATCAACGGGTCGGCCTGCAGTGAGCGAAGAAACGGTTGAACGCGTGCGGGCAAGTTTCACGCGTAGCCCGCGGAAAATTGGCTCATGCCACAACTGGAGACCGACAGCGCCGACTTCATCTTTCAACAGGATGGTGCTCCACCGCACTTCCATCATGATGTTCGGCATTTCTTAAACAGGAGATTGGAAAACCGATGGATCGGTCGTGGTGGAGATCATGATCAGCAATTCATGTCATGGCCTCCACGCTCTCCCGACTTAACCCCATGCGATTAGTTTCTGTGGGGTTATGTGAAAGATTCAGTGTTTAAACCTCCTCTACCAAGAAACGTGCCATAACTGCGAGCTCGCATCAACGATGCTTTCGAACTCATTGATGGGGACATGCTGCGCCGAGTGTGGGAGGAACTTGATTATCGGCTTGATGTCTGTCGAATCACTAAAGGGGCACATATCGAACATTTGTGAATGCCTAAAAAAACTTTTTGAGTTTTTGTAGGTGTGTGCAAAGCATTGTGAAAATATCTCAAATAATAAAGTTATTGTAGAGCTGTGAAATCGCTTCAATCATTTGTAATAACAGTATTTTAAACATTGCTGCGCAACAGCAACGGTTCCACGTAATAAGACTAAAAACAGCCGACCAGTTGCAATGGATAAAGTAATCTTTATCTAGGTTTCGACAGATTTAAATCTATCTTCTTCAGAAGGCGGCAGTATTACATTAATATGGGATGATGTATCGTCGTCATTTTTACAAATATCTGCATAAATCCATTAGTCCAAATTAAAATATAGCCCTGTAAATAGGGTTTGTCATGTAAATAAAATTTAGTTCATGGATGTTGCAGAGCTCGCTTAATTGCAACTGGTCGGCTGTTTTTAGTCTTATTTGTAATAACCCTGTATATACTGATGGATATAAGAAGTGGAAAATCTGAAAGGGAAGGAGGAATCGAAATGAAACTTCACGGGTGATAGGCGATGTGATGTTATTTCTGTCATGACAGTGATTGCAAAATCAAGTCAAATTTATCCAAGCGCTTGGAAGGATGATTTCGCTTGTCAGTATGGCTTTGTACCTGTTGTGGCCTGGATGTAGGCACTGATCTGACTGGGGAGGCTGTCGTATAGCCGTGGCTATCCTCTCCTCAAGCAAGCTGGCCCACAACTGTCGTAACTGATCCTTGGTATTGTGGTCACCTGCACTGCGATGGATTTGAAGTCTGAGCCGGTTCCACACATGTTCTACTAGGGTTGGGGCTGCCACGAGAGTACCTCGACATTGTGAGGGAGACGGGCACTGTTCTCTCGAGAAATGGCACCACGGTACTGTTACATGAGAGGTGACACGTGAGGACACGGGGTGTCTCAGACGCACGACTCTGGTGTCATAGTTTCCCAAATAAGTAGTAGTCGTGACCTAAAGTAACACCCAACACCACCTTAGGAATAGCCGGCCGCGGTGGTCTCGCGGTTCTAGGCGCGCAGTCCGGAACCGCGCGACTGCTACGGTCGCAGGTTCGAATCCTACCTCGGGCATGGATGTGTGTGATGTCCTTAGGTTAGTTAGGTTTAAGTAGTTCTAAGTTCTAGGGGATTGATGACCTCAGATGTTAAGTCCTACAGTTCTCAGAGCCATTTGAACCATTTTGAACAGAGATTTTTTCAACTTGAATCATTTACATATCAGCCGACTGTATGCATGTGTACCTAGTTACATTGACGTTCGACTGTGTCTTCTGAGTGCTTCACTCTTTTTTTTTGTCTGACACTGTAGATGTGTTGTGTTTGTTCGGCTGTCTCTCATTTCCTTTCCTAATCTCCTCGCCATTGAAGTAAACGAGAAATGTTGCCCTGTATGCCTCCGTACGAGCCGTGGTCTCCCTCGTACTGTAGTAACAGCCCCCACGCGGGATGAACCCTGCGGTCAGTACCGCCGCTGTGTAGCAGAAAACGGCGGTCCTCTGGAGGCTGGACTTTCCCCGGTGAGTCACCGCCGTGCTGAAGCCCAAAACGCTGTCGTCGTATCGCGTGTCGCTGAGGCCCACACCACCTTCCATCCAGCCCCCATCCCCAACCCCCTTCCCCTCGCCCACCCACTCAGACCGCCCCATGTGTGTGAGCGAGACTGTCCATTAGGAGGTCACTTAAGCTCTGCGGGTGTCCCCTTCCCCCCTCTACACGGAATCGCTCTATGACAACACATGAGGTCACCTACACCGCAAAACCCCCTCCGCCGTCTGCGATCGGTCGGCAGGTGAAAGCGTCGATGCAAGGTTTCTTCATACTTCATTCGGAAGAATATAATAATCCCAATTCCAAAGAAAGTAGGCGTTGACAAATGTGAAAATTACCGAACTATCAGTTTAATAAGGGCTGCAAAATACTAACGTGAATTCTTTACAGACGAATGGAAAAACTGGTAGAAGCCGACCTCGGGGAAGATCAGTTTGGATTCCGTAGAAATATTGGAACACGTGAGGCAATACAGACCCTACGACTTATCTTAGAAAATAGATTAAGGAAAGGCAAACCTACATTTCTAGCATTTGTAGACTTAGAGAAAGCTTTTGACAATGTTGACTGGAATACTCTCTTCCAAATTATGAAGGTGGCAGGGGTAAAATACAGGGAGCGAAAGGCTATTTACAATTTGTACAGAAAACAGATGGCAGTTATAAGAGTCGAGGGGCATGAAACGGAAGCAGCGGTTGGGAAGGGAGTGAGACAGGGTTTTAGCCTCTCCCCGATGTTATTCAATCTGGATATTGAGCAAGCAGTGAAGGAAACAAAAGAAAAATTCGGAGAAGGAATTAAAATCCATGGAGAAGAAATAAAAACTTTAAGGTTCGCCGATGACATTGTAATTCTGTCAGAGACAGCAGAGGTCTTGGAAGAGCAGTTGAACGGAATGGACAGTGTCTTGAAGGGAGGATATAAGATGAACATCAACAAAAGCAAAACGAGGATAATGGAATGTAGTCGAATTAAGTTGGGTGATGCTGAGGGAATTAGATTAGGAAATGAGACACTTAAAGTAGTAAAGGAGTTTTGCTATTTGTGGAGCAAAATAACTGATGATGGTCGAAGTAGAGAGAATATAAAATGTAGACTGGCAATGGCAAGGAATGCGTTTCTGAAGAAGAGAAATTTGTTAACATCGAGTATAGATTTAAGTGTCAGGAAGTCGTTTCTGAAAGTATTGGTATGGAGTGTAGCCATGTATGGAAATGAAACATGGACGATAAATAGTTTGGACAAGAAGAGAACAGAAGCTTTCGAAATGTGGTGCAACAGAAGAATGCTGAAAATTAGATGGGTAGATCACGTAACTAATCAGGAGGTATTGAATAGGACTGGGGAGAAGAGGAGTTTGTGGCACAACTTGACTAGAAGAGGGGATCGGTTGGTAGGACATGTTCTGAGGCATCAAGGTATCACCAATGTACTATTGGAGGAAGCGCGGAGGGTAAAAATCGTAGAGGCAGACCAAGGTATGAATACGCCTAACAGATTCAGAAGAATGTAGGTTACAGTAGTTACTCGGAGGTGAAGAAGCATGCAAAGGATAGAGTAGCATGGAAGGCTGCATCAAACCAGTCTGAGGACTGAAGACCACAACAACAACATTCGGAACCCTTCTCTAGCGGTTATTAATCATGGCAAAGAGAATTCATCCTCTGCCACGCCGCACGTAACTGAAGGCAGTCGGTTTCTGAAGACGAATCTGCTATCCAGTACAACAACGAGTTTCACTTACAGATGACTGGCTGGCGATGGGAAGCCCTCTCAGCCCAACTGTTGCCATTTTATTTATGGAGATCTTCGAATAGCGAGCGCTGCAGACTGCCAGTAAAAAGCCAACTAAATTGTACCGTTATGTTGATGACACATTTGTAGTGTGGACTCATGGTGAACAATAGTTGGATGTCTTCTTGGTGCATCTGAAAAGTATTAACCCGAAGATAGAGTTTACTACGATGGAAAAGGAGAACAACGGTCAACTCAATTTCCTGTCTGTGTCGGTAATTAAACGGGTCGATGGGACGCTGGGCCACAAGGTATACAGAAAGAGCACCCACACGGATCGATACCTCCACAAGGAATCAAACCATCATCCTACGCAAAAAAGAGGTGTCATTAAAACCTTGGTGGACAGAGCCAACAAAATCTGCGAGCCGGCGTACTTACAACACGAACTAAATCACTTACGGTCAGCCTTCATGAAAAACGGATATACCGGCAAGGAAATTAATCAAGCCCTCCATCAAAGAAGAAAAGAAGCCGTAAGTCCAGAGCAAAGTTTCTCTACCGTTCATCAATAAAGTCACCGACCGTATCGGGAAAGTTATGGCCAAGTATGGGATCGAAACAATCTTCATACCCACCAAGAAGATTAAGGAATATTTAAGAACTGCAAAAGATGCCCGACAACCCCTAGCAACACCTGGGGTATACAAAATTCCATGCAGTTGTGGACGAGTATATATTGGAATGACGAAAAGAAGTGTAAACACCCGCTTAGCCGAACATAAAAGAAACTGTCGCTTAGGACACATCGAAAAATCGGCCGTAGCTGAGCATGTTTTTCGAGATGGGAACCGCGAAATTAAATTCAATGAGACAAGCGTTCTAGCACGAACGTCCCATGATCATGCGCGCATGTGTAGAGAAGCGACAGAGATTCACAAACACCATAATAATTTTAATAGAAAAGAGGAAGTTTTAAAGTTGGACAAAATATGTATGTCGACGTTGTGCCAGCAGAATGACAATCGATTACTCTTAATCGAGAATGATGACGCCTCCCGAAGATAGGCATACCGTCGGCATCACGTGACGAATGGTGGTGCCCTCTATGCGCTCTATAAATGCGAGAGTACCTGGCAGTGGCCGGACGACCTCAGAAGATGTCTCCCGCAGATGGAGACGAAACGTCAGGTGGAAATTTTGTACATCGACCGCGGCCTCTCAGCCCGGAAGTTTCAACTGAAGACGAATCTATCTTGTTTTTCTACGAACACCCACTTTCCGAGCTGTGGAAGAACTGAAAACCGTCTCGAAAGAAGAGTGGGAACGATGTCCCCAAAGGAGTCGTCGCCAGTTTGATGGACAGCATGAATAACAAGTTCAAAAATGTGCGTTAGTACCCGAGGAGGGCATATTCCATACTGAAGACTTTTATGTTGGGAGCCTGACCCGCGTCAAACATAAATGTTATTTATGTCTGTTATCCTGCTTTCCCATGTAGTGAAATCTGTACCATTACAAATATACCACTCCACATCTGTTCCGTATCTGCCGTGTTTCATGTCGTCCATCGTTGCCTGTGATTATTGCTGTCCATCGATGTCTCTGTTCAAACAATGGAAAATCCAGAATGGAATGCAACAATATTATGAAAAGGCAGGTTCTACTCACCGAATAGCGGAGATACTGAATAGCAAAAGGCACAACAAAAAAGACTGTCACAAATAAGGCTTTCGGCCAGTATGGCCTTCGTCAAAAATAGACGACACACACACACACACACACACACACACACACACACAGAGAGAGAGAGAGAGAGAGAGAGAGAGAGACGCACGCACGCAAACGCAAATCACCCACACATCACTGCAGTCTCTCTTCCTTAGCAGTTGGCAAGCAGTGTAGATAAGCTTTCGCTCCACGTACAGTGTGGCGCACGAAATGTGTTACCGTTTTGTTTTTGAATATAAAATGTATTGTCAATACAATCTGAAAGGAACATATACTACAATGGAGAGCCGTCCATGGAGATTTGTCCACCATTTTGTTTCCTAACTTCCTTCAAACGAACACTGAAGTTAGTGATTACCCTACGGCACATGTCTTCCGTAATTTCGCTGCAAGCTTGAAGAATAAGACTTCTGAGCTCCATTAAATCACGTGGACGTTTCGGGAAAATTTTTTCCTTTAGGTACCCCCAAAGAAAAAACTCACACGGATTGAGGTCTGGACTATTGGGGGGCCAATTTTGTCCGTGACCGAAGAGACCTGAAAACCTGAGTGAAATGATCCGCATGTCGAAATGCTCGTGTAAAAACTCCAACACAGTGTTTGCAGTATGTGTGGCCTTGCTCCATCTTGCATGAACCACCGCGTGTTGAAGGGCAAGGCAGTAGCAAGAAGCTGTGGAATGAAGCTATTGCGAAGCATGCTCAAATAACGCTCGCTGTTCGCAGTTTCTTCAAAGAAAAAGGGACCTAAGCAACATGGCGGCGTGTGAGTGACGTGCGTTAGCTAGGCTCGCAAGTTTACGTGAAATCTGGAGGTGTTTTAAGCAGTTAGGCTAGTCTACATATACTAAAGCCGTATATCTACTGCCGAGTGTCGTATTTTACATCACATACTGAGCACCAATTACACGGAATCGCACTTCAAATGGAAAATCGCCGAACAAAGCGCAGTGCAGCCAATGGCCGGGCCGGCGACAGCGCAGGCGTGGAGTCTGCTGCACCGGAAGCTGCGGTCCCGCCGCCTGGCATCGCTGACATCGCCGCACTCGTGAAGGCTGAGGTGAGGTGAGTGCCGCGCTGCAGGATAAGGAGACTCTCGGGCTCGTTGTTCAAACCATGACTGATGCCGTCACTGCAGCAGTGACGGACAAAATACAGAAAACTCTGGAGGCGAATGCGAACGAGATCCGTGCACTGGACACATCGTTAAAAAGCAAGTGAGGAAAGAGCAGGACTGCTCCAACAGAAACTGATCGAGAAGACGGACGAGCTCGAACAGTATCAGAGACGCAATAATCTCAGACTGTTCGGCATTCCAGAGAGCAGCAGAAAGAACACAGATGAACTTGTGACAAACCTTGTCCAAGAAAAGCTAGGCGTGCAGGCGGCTCTGAGTGACACTGACAGAACCCATAGAGTGGCTCGTAAAGTCGCCAGGTTCTACAAAACCAAGACCTATAATAGTGAAATTTATGTCGTATAGGAAAAGATCTGAAACCTTCAGAGCAAAGAAGGATCTCGCGAAGTCGGGTCTGACAGTACGCGACGATCTGACCTCTGAAAGACTGAACATTTTGAAGAGCGCGATTTCGAAATTTGGTCTGCAGAACGTATGGACGAATGACTGCAGGATAATGGTTAAGACCGAAAACGGAAAGAAAACAATTTGCAGTGTTAATGAACTCGAAAGCCTGTGCTTTAGAAGCTAAATCATGTCTAATCTAGCTGCCACTAACCTGTATGTTTATATTGTTTACACTGTCAACCATATCTTAACTAATGTATTATCAAATTGTTCGTTTCTCTACATAACTATTTTTTTATCTCTAATTATTTTTTCTCGTGTAATTTTTGTTATTATTTGTATTATCAACTTTCGCTGCACAGAACTGGGAGGACACTACCTCAGCCCCCCCCCCCCCCCCCCTGCTTCACACGCCCTCCGCATTCCTCATGCCAGACCCTCTTGTCACCACCAACCACGACCCGCAAACATCGGTCGGCAGCCTCCTCGGGCAATCAACACCCGAACGCACCAAGCTGCATATTGCACGTGCAAATGTCCAGTCTCTGCCAGCTCACTTCGACGAGTTCAAATATACAGGGTGAGTCACCTAACGTTACCGCTGGATATATTTCGTAAACCACATCAAATACTGAAGAATCGATTCCACAGACCGAACGTGAGGAGAGGGGCTAGTGTAAGTGGTTAATACAAACCATAAAAAAATGCACGGAAGTACGTTTTTTAACACAAACCTACGTTATTTTAAATGGAACTCCGTTAGTTTTGTTAGCACATCTGAACATATAAACAAATACGTAATGAGTGGCGTCTGTTGCATTGTAAAATGTTAATTACATCCGCAGATATTGTAACCTACAGTTGACGCTTGAGTACCACTCCTCCGCTGTTCGATCATGTGTATCGGAGAGCACCGAATTACGTAGGGATCCAAAGTGAACGGTGATGGACCTTAGGTACAAAAGAGACTGGAACAGCACATTACGTCCACATGCTAACACCTTTTTATTGGGCTTTTCACTGACACACATGTACATTACCATGAGGGGTGAGGTACACGTACACACGTGGTTTCCGTTTTCAATTTCGGAGTTGAATAGAGTGTGTCCCGACATATCAGGCCAATAGATGTTCAATGTGGTGGCCATCATTTGCTGCACACAATTGCAATCTCTGTCGCAATGAATGTCGTACACGCCGCAGTACATCTGGTGTAATGTCGCCGCAGGCAGCCACAATACGTTGTTTCATATCCTCTGGGGTTGTAGGCACATCACGGTACACATTCTCCTTCAACGTACCTCACAGAAAGAAGTCCAGAGGTGTAAGATCAGGAGAACGGGCTGGCCAATTTATGCGTCCTCCACGTCCTGTGAAACGCCCGTCGAACGTGTACCTCACCCCTCATGGTAATGTACATGTGCGTCAGTGAAAAAGACCGATAAAAAGGTGTTAGCATGTGGACGTAACGTGCTGTTCCAGTCTCTACTGTACCTAAGGTCCAACACCGTTCCCTTTGGATCCCTACGTAATTCGGTGCTCTCCGATACACATGATCGAACAGCGGAGGAGTGGTACTCAAGCGTCAACTGTAGGTTACAATATCTGCGGATGTAATTAACATTTTACAATGCAACAGACGCCACTCATTACGTATTTGTTTATACATTCAGATGTGCTAACAAAACTAACGTGGTTCCATTTAAAAAAACGTAGGTTTTTGTTAAAAAACATACTTCTGTGCATTTTTTTGTGGTTTGTATTAACCAATTACACTAGCCCCTCTCCTCACGTTCGGTCTGTGGAATCGATTCGTCATTATTTGATGTGGTTTACGAAATATATCCAGCGGTAATGTTAGGTGACTCACCCTGTATATTTCAAACTGCTGATATACACGTAATACTTTTGTCAGAGACTTGGCTCAAACCAAGTATTCCTACAACTTCCGTAAACCTAGATGGCTATATCTTTCTCAGGCACGACAGATGCAACAGACGAGGGGGCGGAGTAGGGGCGTACATACGCTCTGATTTGTCACCTACAGTGCTACACTCATCCGACAACAATGTAGATAAACAAGTGGAATATATGTTCATAGAGATCAAATCACTTAACAGAAAGTGCTTAATATGTGTCCTTTACAAACCTCCTAAAGTAGGTGGGTTCGCCTGCTTCGAAACTGCCCTCTCTAGTCTCGAATCGTCATATGAACATGTAATTATAGCAGGTGACACTAACATCAATTTTCTGTGCAATAGCCCTTCCAGTGGCAAATTTAAGAGGATGCTTTCTTCCTCAAATATGACGCTACTTCAGCTGGCACCTACTCATCACACGACTACCAGTCACACTTTCATAGATATATTCGCAACGAAATCTCCGAACAGAATAATCCGCACCTCTCAAATATCTGCGCCTGGCATGTCTGCCCATGACATCATTTCCATGACGTATTCACTAGAATGCCCTAGAAAGAAAGAAAAACTGTCTACATGCCGAGACCTCAAACGCATAAATTTGCCTGAACTCGAAACTGAGGCACAAGAAATAGTTTGGGGGATGACCTCTACTCCCCTCATGGACATAAACGACAAACTCCAGGATTTCACTAACAAAATTACTCAACTATACGACAAATATGCTCCAATAAAGACCATAAAAGTAAAAAGGAAACCTGCACCTTGGCTGACTGATGAACTAAAACAGCTCATGAATCTCAGAGATGCTGCACATCGAGCATACAAGATACACCCTACACCTGAAAATCATGCTGTATACAAGCAGAAACGAAACAAAGTCAGTCAAGCGGTGAGAAACGCTAAGCTCAGACATGCCCGTACATTAGCTGACAACAGATGTAGACCAGCTATCCTGTGGAAAAATCTCTGTAGTCTCGGTTTAGGCAAAATAAAAGTTGCAGAAAATCCCATCGTCCCAGCTGAAGAACTAAACCGATTCTTCACATTACCTACAACCAAAATTGAACCGCAAAAAAAAAAAAAAAGAGAATCATTGATTACTTCATGGGGATGAACGACTGTAGCAAAGAAAAATTCTATCTACAGCACGTCACTTGCAGTACTGTCAAGAAAGCCATAATGCGGATTATATCAGCATCTACTGGACATGATGGTATCACTATCCAGATGGTAAAAACTTATTATTGACCAACTACTGCCCTCTATAACAGACATTTTCAACGATTCATTAATCACAAGTGTTTTCCCTGAGGCCTGGAAACTGGGACAAATTAAGCCACTGCCTAAAAAAGACATCGCCACAGCACCCTCTGACTACCGCCCCTGTGTGTGATGTCCTTAGGTTAGTTAGGTTAAGTAGTTCTAAGTTCTAGGGGTGCCCTCTACAACAGACATTTTCAACGATTCATTAATCACAAGTGTTTTCCCTGAGGCCTGAAAACTGGGACAAATTAAGCAACTGCCTAAAAAAGACATCGCCACAGCACCCTCTGACTACCGCCCCTGTGTGTGATGTCCTTAGGTTAGTTAGGTTTACGTAGTTCTAAGTTCTAGGGCACTGATGACCACAGTTGTTAAGTCCCATAGTGCTCAGAGCCATTTGAACCATTTGAACTACCGCCCCATCTGCCTTCTTCCTGCACTATCAAAGGCCTTAGAATATATCGTCCACGACCAGCTCACCAACTACCTAACTACTAACAACCTACTAGACGAATACCAATCAGGTTTCCGTAAACATCGAAGCACAACATCCGCACTGATAAAGGTGTCAGATGACCTGAAACTTGCCATGGATAGACAAGAAGCGACTATCATTTGCTTCTTAGGTTTCAGCAAAGCATTTGACACTGTCGACTTGGACATCTTACTAGCCAAATTTAGCGGTCTAAATTTCTCACCAAGTGCAGTGCAATGGTTTCGCTCATACATGACGTGTCGTCAGCAAAGCGTCCTGTCTGGGGATATAAAATCACAATGGCGGCAGGTAGTCTCAGGCGTTCCCCAAGGCTCAGTATTAGGTCCTATACTCTTCTCTATGTATGTCAATGATGTGTCATCGGTTCTGACCTATTGCAAATACCATATGTATGCTGATGACCTTCAGTTGTATCTAAGTGCGAAACCAAGCAATCTCAAGAAAGCTATTGAAAATTTCGATACTGACCTCGATGCACTATCAAAATGGGCACAGGACATAGGACTAAAACTAAACCCATCTAAAACCCAAGCGGTACTTGTTGGTCACTCTAAGCTCATTAGCCCAAAACATCGGGAATCCGTACCATCTCTTATCCTAAATGAAACAAATATTCTCACCCTCAGCAAAGATTTCGGGAGTAAAAATAGATGAAAATCTAAATTGGACTGAGCACGTAACTGCAGTGTGCAAAAAAGCATCAGCATCCCTTCATGTCCTACAAAAATATAAAAAACTCTTCCCTTTCGATCTGAAAAAGAAATTAGTACAAACGTTTATACTCCCAATCATTGACTACAGCGGTATTATCCTACAAGGTCTCTCTCAGGAAAATTCGCGACGTCTAGAACTGGTCACGAATGCCTGCGTCCGATATATCTGTGACGTTCGACTTTTTGATCACATTTCACCAGCATATGCAAAACTGTCCTGGCTGCGTGCAGACAAACGCAGAGATTTCCATACACTCTGTCTCATCTACTGCCTTATAAATGTGCACTGTCCCTCATATCTCTCCTCGTCCCTAAGGCTCATGTCGGAACAACATGACAGAAACACACGTTCCCATCATAATAAAATCCTCTCCGTTCCACTGCATCGCTCAGTCACCTTCTCCAAGTCCTTTACCGTAGCGGGAACCCGACTCTGGAATAACCTCCCTCGTTATGTTAGAGAACTTAAAAACATGTCCGGCTACAAAAACAGTTAATGACGAATCTACTTAAGCAACAGTAATGCCTTCCTCTGTACATGAACGCACTTCACCTCATTACTTCCCTCTTTCCCCCTACTTAAATCTCCCTACCCCACAACTCGCTATACTGGTAAACATCTACTTTACGCACCAAGATATTAATGTACATCTGCACAAACCTTCATTACTATTGCCAATCTTTCTCATGTTTGTCATTATTATTTGATTTTTTTACTGTTATTATTATTGCTTTTATCATAATCTGTATGTATAGCACCTGTTGTAAAAATACTGCCGCATTTACTTTATCAGGTCTTAGTCACTACTCTTTATTCATATTCTCACTAGAGTAAGCTAATTTTCTCATTTAAACTATGGTCATTATGTAACTCTGATGTGTGAAATGCTGCATGTGTGGAACACTGGTCTGATGTAAGAGAGGCCCTGATGGCCCTAATCTTATCAGGTTAAATAAATAAATAAATAAATAAATAAATAAATACATCAAAACAATAAGTCCTTGACTGGAAATTGCTGCCCACGCTGTAATCCTCGGAGCATAATGTTGTCGTTTATGAAGCACTTGTGGGTTTTCAGTGGCCCAAAAGCGTACATTTTGTTTGTTAACCACACCGTCTAAATGAAAATGAGCCTCGTCTGAAAATCAAACGTTGTTCAGAATTTCTTCCCTGTCCACCGCCCACTGAGCAAACAGTAGTCTCTGCTGCTTGTGTTCTTCAGTAAGCTTCTGTGCACAGGTCATCTTGTATGGGTACATATGGAGGTCACTTTTACGACTGCGTTGAACGGAGCGTCTGGATATTCCCAGTTGCACTGCTGCCTTTCTACACGATTTCCCGGGACTTCTCTGTACAGCAACTCGTACCGCTTCAATATTCTCCGGCGAACAAACAGGCTTAGGCCGACGTCGCTTCGCTTCCAATACTGTTCCTTCCTGTACAGATTTATCGTACAACCTGTGGATGGTCTTCTTGTAAGGGACCTATCGTGTCTTAAACGTCGAAAACGCCTCTGAGTCACAACAAAGCTTTTCGTTTCATGAAAAAGTAACACAATTGCCGATCGTTGCTGTGTCTTCAGTCTTCCATTGTCAGCCATTTGCTGCTTACTAGTCTCCTAGGGGCAGTATCATGAATTACACGTCATTTCGTAACTGATTTGTTTTTCCAAGTTCGTAACTCATTTGATTTTCCAAGCTCTGCTGTAGAGATGCCAGCGGGATATCAAATGTGCGTCGTAAACTGTGAAAGAAACAATTGGTAACACATTTCGTGCGCCACCCTGTATTTTATCGCTGTATTGCAGTAGCCACTGTCTACAGCACTGAAAGACCTGGGTCGAAACAAGGCCCCCGGAGTAGACAACATTCCATTGGAACTACTGACGGCCTTGGGAGAGCCAGTCCTGACAAAACTCTACCACCTGGTGAGCAAGATGTATGAAACAGGCGAAATACCCTCAGACTTCAAGAAGAATATAATAATTCCAATCCCAAAGAAAGCAGGTGTTGACGGATGTGAAAATTACCGAACTATCAGTTTAACAAGTCACGGCTGCAAAATACCAACACGAATTCTTTACAGACGAATGGAAAAACTAGTAGAAGCCGACCTCGGGGAAGATCAGTTTGGATTCCGTAGAAATACTGGAACACGTGAGGCAATACTGACCTTACGACTTATCTTAGAAGAAAGATTAAGGAAAGGCAAACCTACGTTTCTAGCATTTGTAGACTTGGAGAAAGCTTTTGACAATGTTGACTGGAATACTCTCTTTCAAATTCTAAAGGTGGCAGGGGTAAAATACAGGGAGCGAATGGCTATTTACAATTTGTACAGAAACCAGATGGCAGTTATAAGAGTCGAGGGGCATGAAAGGGAAGCAGTGGTTGGGAAGGGAGTAAGACAGGGTTGTAGCCTCTCCCCGATGTTATTCAATCTGTATATTGAACAAGCAGTAAAGGAAACAAAAGAAAAATTCGGAGTAGGTATTAAAATCCATGGAGAAGAAATAAAAACTTTGAGGTTCGCCGATGACATTGTAATTCTGTCAGAGACAGCAAAGGACTTGGAAGAGCAGTTGAACGGAATGGATGGTGTCTTGAAGGGAGGATATAAGATGAACACCAACAAAAGCAAAACGAGGATAATGGAATGTAGTCGAATTAAGTGGGGTGATGTTGAGGGTATTAGATTAGGAAATGAGACACTTAAAGTAGTAAAGGACTTTTGCTATTTGGGGAGCAAAATAACTGATGATGGTCGAAGTAGAGAGGATATAAAATGTAGACTGGCAAATGGCAAGGAAAGCGTTTCTGAAGAAGAGAAATTTGTTAACATCGAGTATAGATTTAAGTGTCAGGAAGTCATTTCTGAAAGTATTTGTATGGAGTGTAGCCATGTATGGAAGTGAAACATGGAAGGTAAATAGTTTGGACAAGAAGAGAATAGAAGCTTTCGAAATGTGGTGCTACAGAAGAATGCTGAAGATTAGATAGGTAGATCACATAACTAATGAGGAGGTAGTGAATAGGATTGGGGAGAAGAGGAGTTTGTGGCACAACTTGACCAGAAGAAGGGATCGGTTAGTAGGACATGTTCTGAGGCATCAAGGGATCACCAATTTAGTATTGGAGGAAGCGTGGAGGGTAAAAATCCTAGGGAGAGACCAAGAGATGAATACACTAAGCAGATTGAGAAGGATGTAGGTTGCAGTAGGTACTGGGAGATGAAGAAGCTTGCACAGGATAGAGTAGCATGGAGAGCTGCATCAAACCAGTCTCAGGACTGAAGACCACAACAACAACAACTGTCTACAGGTTTCTCTAAACACACAGATGTTGTAAAAGTGGGCTTTGCCTGTCTTCAGTCTGTCTTCTTGACAGGACGAAGAGCAGAAATAATTTGGAAAGGGAAAGGAAATCTGTTTTCAATTCGAAAGTTTAGCGTCAGTTTCTCTCCCCACCCCGCCACCCCCTCGCAAGGCTAAATGCTGCGAATGAAATCTCGCAATCAGGCAAATGCCAATTACGGAACTAGATACCGAGCTCAAGCAAACCGCATTTTTAATTTCCTCATGTTTCCTTGGGCCCGCAGCGCTTGACGAACATTTTTGCGCACGGACAGGGTGGGGCGTGAAAAATGTCCCACTTTCCTGGTACAAAAGAGCGCTCTGCATTTCTCCTACTTCCCGAGAAAATGGGAAAAGTAAGATGCGGCGCACACACACACACACACACACACACACACACACACACACATAACAGAGCATGTCGCCAACCTCCACTAATGCATCGCGGGGGAAAAGAAAAACATCCGAAATCTTTTTGCGGTAATTTGTCCCGTTTTACTCCGCCTCCCACCGTGCAGCCGTTTTAACATCGAAACACGGCGAGGAGGCCCAAACGAAACGAGGCTGATGTGGATGGGGATGCGGAGGGGAGGGTGGAGCAAGGAGATGACAAAGGTGGCGTACGTGTCGCTGAGAGCGCGTTTTGCAGAAATATTTCTTTGTCCTCCGCGACTCCCCCGCCAGCCGTAAATTCCCGAACTCAGTGCAGACAGCGGCTGAACTCAACGCTAGCACGGCCGCAACAGCCCTCGCATACACTCACACACACACAGGCGGTCTCTGTAGCGGCACGACAGGTCGAAACACTTAGCTTTTAGCGCTGCGCAGTTAACAGCTGAAGCCTTCCCTAGCCGGCGCACATATATACAAACACAAGGCGGAGGTCCCGCGAAAGTGCTGGAGTGGTTTTCCAGGCAGATTTACAACACCCGCTGAAGAGGCAGCGCTGTTTGTCATTTCTGGAAGGCACTACACTGCTGAAAAACGCGGCCGAGGGGGCAAAACAGTGTTACAAACACACACGTACATTCCGCTTCTTTTTTTTTTTAGCGAAATACACTGGCGACTTGAGATTTTCCGCGGTCTAAGTGCCCTCCAGCTCCAGACAGTGTACGGTAAGGACCATGAGGAATTTCGCCCTACGAGAATGAATTGTGTGGACGCTACCGCCTAAGAGGAGTGCTTTGCATTGTCCCGGAAAATGTCATCCGGTTTCCGCATCGCTGCGGAAGTTTAGCAAACGCGCGCTCTCAGATGTTTATGGCGCCACAATCGTCAGATGCTGGCGCCGCTGCGGCCATCTTGCGGAGAACCGTCGCATCATTAACCCGTTCATGCCTGATTTCTTTTCCTTTTTTTAAAAAAGAAACGGGAGTGTGAGACAAACCCTGAAAAACTTTGACGGGCTGTCACTCGAGAAAACGCTCCATATGTCTAAAAATCTAATAAAAACAGTCATGATCGCGTTTTCAGATTTTTACTCGTTAGGAACCGGTTTCGTTCCTTTCCTCAAAGCATCTTCAGGCTTTTACCCGCCAATATGGCTGCTGAGGGCGATAGACGGAGCGAAATCCGTAGAAGTAAGGATGTCACTTCTACGAATCTCGCTCGGTCTGCCGCTACCAGCAACCATAATGGCGGGGAAAAGCCTGAACATAGTCTGAGGAGAGGGCCGAAACCGGTGCATTACAAGTATCTGAAAACGCAATCGAGACTGTTTTGTTTGATTTCTAGTATTTTATAGCGATCGCTGCTTTGCTCCAATCACAGAATGTCTTCTAAAATTTTAAACTCCATAGACCACACGAGAACCTGCTCAGAATCCTTGAAGAACTGTCAGTCATGGCATAAACTACGAGTATTCTTCGATTTAAATTGCAATGTGAGAATGGTACAGTTCAGTATGTTGGATCAAGAAAAGAAAGTCCTTTTTGACCGTATACAGTTGATGTTCCTGAGATAAACTGAGTATCATCTTTATCTGCGATAATGAATTAGGGCGAAGCAATGAATTAAAGTTTGTACCTCCACCAGGATTTGAACGCGGGTCCCTTGCTTATTACGCAGATGCAGTAGCCATAGCGCCACACTGGCAATATAAATTCCAACTCAAGCCTCAGACCACTGTTATTGCCCTTCTGAATTCACATCAAATTTGCCAATATTGGAAGAGTACCTTAGCTGCAGTGCCATTGTGGTGCAATGGCTAGTGCATTTGCTTAATAAGCAGGGGGTCTGGGTTCGAAGCCCAGTGCAGATAAAAATTTCAATTCATTGCTTCGACATACATAATTGTCGTAGATAATGTCTCAGGAACATCAACTATACGTGTATAATGTATCACCTACGCCTGAGGTACAGGCAGGGTCAACCCCATTCTGCTCATTGCTAAGGTGGTATTCCAATAAAGCAAAGTCTCAGCAATATTGTTGCGAGTATAGAAGGGGATCGGCAATGGACTGAGGCATGACTTGGAATTCGTATCAGCGATGGAGATAAGCATCTGTGGCAGCCACAGCGCAGGAAACCTGGCTTTCAGTTCTTTTGCTCACACATATTTTAATTAAGTACTTCGGTCTATATATTATCATAGTAATTTTTGAGCTACTCATCTCATACGTCACATTGTTGAAGACAACAGTTAGTTCATTCTGCTTGCTGCAAGAGACGGAGAACAGTGGGCATAATTAAACACACTGACAAACAGTATTTCGAAAACAACACATGGAGAGTACATGCGGATACGACATTACAGACATGCATAGGTGCAACGTAACAACAATCTCCAAAGGGTCGACAGCGATATCCACGGCGACCGCGAAAATAGTGACAAAGAGGAGGAACAGGAGGAGGATGCTGAGATGTGACAGTAAATAAGCATAAGCTGCTGGCAATCTAAACAAGAAATCACCAAATGCTGTACATGGATGGGCACCTAAAGTAGTTAATACATAGGATTAGTAATAAATAGGATAAGCAACATTATTTCTCTACTAATAACCATTTGTGTGTGTGTGTGTGTGTGTGGGTGTGTGACTGGCGGTCAACGGCTCGAAGAAACCATTCCGAGGTATTCACCGTCAGTCACATTCGGTGATGGTACTAACAAATCTCTCCTCTATCCTATTACCTTTTTATATTACTTTTAAAAAACAACAAAATTTTATTTATATTTCAACCTTAAATTATTTTTGTTTTGAAAAGTATCGTTCTTTGGAAATGTTGTAGACAAAACAAAAGAAAAAAAACTGTAAAAAGATGAAAACGAAAACTGTAAGATGTACGACTTTTTTTAATCATCAGGTAACAGGTCTATAATTTGTCAATAAATAAATAAATAAAATACTGTAGTCCTGAGTTGCTGTATTCGGTATGTTTGGTACTCCAGATAAATAACTCCTATGCGTTGCATATGTTTATATACTCTCTTCTGTATCTTTATAAATTTTACGACTGAAATAAAATTAACTTTGGCACAATCTGATGCACTCATGTTTTGTCAACACGAACTGAACTCGCATTGCCGTGGCACGCCCTTTAGCTAAACTCGCACTGTTTTGCCACTCCTGTGAACTAAACATGCCGGCCGTTGTGGCCGAGCGTTCTAGGCGCTTCGGCCCGAAACCGCGCTGCTGTTACGGTCGCAGGTTCGAATCCTGCCTCGGGCATGGATGTGTGTGATCTCCTTAGGTTAGTTAGGTTTAAGTAGTTCTTAGTCTAGGGGACTGATGACCTTAGGTGTTAAGTCCCATACTGCTTGGAGCCATTTCAACTATTTTTGAACTAAACATGCATTGCTTTGGCACTCTCGTAAGCAAAACATGCAGTCGTTTGGCACTCCTGTGAATCAAACTTGGTCTAATATGGCAGGTAACAGCTTGTATGTATATTCTGAACAATCGAAACCAGCAGCGGTATTATTGGCAGTAATGTTTAGATACAGATTTTCAAGACAGAATGAATTGATTTACATTCTTTCAGCTTCAAATTTGGATTTTAAGTGTTTTTAAGAATCGGGAACTATCAGATTTTTAACTGAACACGAAACTATTTTATCTATAATTTTTCCGTCATTTCTGGCTCAGCTTCACAGGATTACTGACATCAATTAAAGACGTGCAAGTCACAGAAGGGGCATCCAATTGAAATACTGGCACCTAGACACTGAGCAACACAGAATAGTAAAAGTAATAAATTATTATCATCTTATTGACTTATCTCATATGCTTAATCCTATTTGGAACTATAAAAATACTAGGAATAAACAAACTTATCTTTTGCTTAATTAAGTAATGCTTATGCTTAAGTAATGATTATGCTTGCAGGCAACTTAATCATTATGAATAAACATTACTGAAAAATAGAAGTTGTAACAGAAAACATTTATGTATGAAACAAATGGTGTATCAGGCATGATTACTGAAGGTGTCTCACGCATTTTTCAATAGGTCACATTACAGTTTCTATCTTGTAAACATCACACAGATGAAATCAGTCTATAACACCAACTCGCATGGTGGCGTACAATATGAGAAGTCATTCTCCTTCCATGAATCTAGCTAGAAGAAACCGTACTATAAAAGGCGTGACAAACCGATAGCGACAAAATTTGAGTTGTTGAAGAGGGTATCGTGAGGTATATGCTGAAGATGGGATGCCATGTTAGGAAACGTCACGTACGACGCTACAGAGTAATGAAATCGTAGAGGCAAAAGTCTTACGAGGCCACGTCCTCGAATGATGTCAACAAAAATTTAAAATTAAGTAGACAGAAAATGAGGGAACACTCCAGGTTATACATCTTTGACAAGCTTCGGTTCCTTCATCTCCGATGAGGTACGTTTGTAAAAACTTGGTGTTTTCGTTTGGTAAGGGAACAAGAGGGCCATCCCTATGGTACACTGCACCCTGAACCTTGAACGTTTCTCCGAACCCATTTTGCTGTACAACAGATGAGATTCCAAAAAGAAGTTACACTCCTGGAAATGGAAAAAAGAACACATTGACACCGGTGTGTCAGACCCACCATACTTGCTCCGGACACTGCGGGAGGGCTGTACAAGCAATGATCACACGCACGGCACAGCGGACACACCAGGAACCGCGGTGTTGGCCGTCGAATGGCGCTAGCTGCGCAGCATTTTTGCACCGCCGCCGTCAGTGTCAGCCAGTTTGCCGTGGCATACGGAGCTCCATCGCAGTCTTTAACACTGGTAGCATGCCGCGACAGCGTGGACGTGAACCGTATGTGCAGTTGACGGACTTTGAGCGAGGGCGTATAGTGGGCATGCGGGAGGCCGGGTGGACGTACCGCCGAATTGCTCAACACGTGGGGCGTGAGGTCTCCACAGTACATCGATGTTGTCGCCAGTGGTCGGCGGAAGGTGCACGTGCCCGTCGACCTGGGACCGGACCGCAGCGACGCACGGATGCACGCCAAGACCGTAGGATCCTACGCAGTGCCGTAGGGGCGCACCGCCACTTCCCAGCAAATTAGGGACACTGTTGCTCCTGGGGTATCGGCGAGGACCATTCGCAACCGTCTCCATGAAGCTGGGCTACGGTCCCGCACACCGTTAGGCCGTCTTCCGCTCACGTCCCAACATCGTGCAGCCCGCCTCCAGTGGTGTCGCGACAGGCGTGAATGGAGGGACGAATGGAGACGTGTCGTCTTCAGCGATGAGAGTCACTTCTGCCTTGGTGCCAATGATGGTCGTATGCGTGTTTGGCGCCCTGCAGGTGAGCGCCACAATCAGGACTGCATACGACCGAGGCACACAGGGCCAACACCCGGCATCATGGTGTGGGGAGCGATCTCCTACACTGGCCGTACACCACTGGTGATCGTCGAGGGGACACTGAATAGTGCACGGTACATCCAAACCGTCATCGAACCCATCGTTCTACCATTCCTAGACCGGCAAGGGAACTTGCTGTTCCAACAGGACAATGCACGTCCGCATGTATCCCGTGCCACCCAACGTGCTCTAGAAGGTGTAAGTCAACTACCCTGGCCAGCAAGATCTCCGGATCTGTCCCCCATTGAGCATGTTTGGGACTGGATGAAGCGTCGTCTCACGCGGTCTGCACGTCCAGCACGAACGCTGGTCCAACTGAGGCGCCAGGTGGAAATGGCATGGCAAGCCGGTCCACAGGACTACATCCAGCATCTCTACGATCGTCTCCATGGGCGAGTAGCAGCCTGCATTGCTGCGAAAGGTGGATATACACTGTACTAGTGCCGACATTGTGCATGCTCTGTTGCCTGTGTCTATGTGCCTGTGGTTCTGTCAGTGTGATCATGTGATGTATCTGACCCCAGGAATGTGTCAACAAAGTTTCCCCTTCCTGGGACAATGAATTCACGGTGTTCTTATTTCAATTTCCAGGAGTGTATTTAGACATGGTAATGGAATACCAACAGATCACTTTCGAACACTTTTACGTGCCGCCCCTACTGACACTGGCTGTGATGGTCGACTAGGTAGAGAGCTAGGCCCCAGCCCTGGAGTTCCTATGTTCACTCCCGGATAGCAGCGGCAATTTTTCCCCATTCCAATCCCTCCAGGAAGGCTCCAGATGCTCTCAGCCTGCTGTCAAAACGTGGCCAGGATGCCAGGTCCATTACCAACTCCCTCCTCCTACTGTGCCGAAGAAAGGCCCCACCTACAATCACGCCAATGCTCAGTCAAGGGTCTATGCCACAGATTTCACTTCTTAACCCTCTCTCACACCCACCCTTACATGTAAGAACAGTAATGGTATCTGACGCTCACAGTATTTTTATACAGATAATAATGAGTGATGTGAAAGGCTCCCAAGTAGATGCCATTTTCCTCGACTTCCGGAAGGCGTTCGATACAGTTCCGCACTGTCGCCTGATAAACAAAGTAAGAGCCTACGGAATATCAGACCAGCTGTGTGACTGGATTGAAGAGTATTTAGCAAACAGAACACAGCATCTTGTTCTCAATGGAGAGACGCCTACAGACGTTAAAGAAACCGCTGGCGTGCCACAGGGGAGTGTTATGGGACCATTGCTTTTCACAATATATATAAATGACCTACTAGATAGTGTCGCAAGTTCCATGCGGCTTTTCGCGGATGATGCTGTAGTATATAGAGAAGTTGCATCATTAGAAAATTGTAGCGAAATGCAGGAAGATCTGCAGCGGATAGGCACTTGGTGCAGGGAGTGGCAACTGACCCTTAACATAGACAAATGTAATGTATTGCGAATACATAGAAAGAAGGATCCTTTATTGTATGATTATATGATAGCGGAACAAACACTGATAGCAGTTACTTCTGTAAAATATCTGGGAGTATGTGTGCGGTACCATTTGAAGTGGAATGATCATGTAAAATTAATTGTTGGTAAGGCGGGTGCCAGGTTGAGATTCATTGGGAGAGTCCTTAGAAAATGTAGTCAATCAACAAAAGAGGTGGCTTACAAAACACTCGTTCGACCTATACTTGAGTATTGCTCATCAATGTGGGATCCCTACCAGGTCGGGTTGACGGAGGAAATAGAGAAGATTGAAAGAAGAGCGGCGCGTTTCGTCACAGGGTTATTTGGTAACCGTGATAGCGTTACGGAGACGTTTATCATACTCAAGCGGCAGACTCTGCAAGAGAGTCGCTCTGCATCGCGGTGTATCTTGCTGTCCAGGTTTCGAGACGGTGCGTTTCTGGATGAGGCATCGAATATATTGCTTCCCCCTACTTATACCTCCCGAGATCACGAATGTAAAATTAGAGAGTTTCGAGCGCGCACGGAGGCTTTCTGGCAGTCGTTCTTCCCGCGAACCATACGCGACTGGAACAGCAAAGGGAGATAATGACAGTGGCACGTAAAGTTCCCTCCGCCACACACCGTGGGGTGGCTTGCGGAGTATAAATGTAGATGTAGATGAACTTGGTTGCAATTATTGAGGCGTTTCTGAATTATGCTTCCATGTGTCCCGCCCCCCCCCCCCCTCTTTTTACCTTTAGCCCCACCCCTATCAGATGTGTGTTCTCCTTTCCAGATAGTATGTGATGCATATACCAGGTGTGGATGAAATATATCCATTGGTTTCGAAGGAGATGTGCAATGCATATGCATGCACGCAATATTTATAAATAAGCCAGCTTTTTACCTACAGCTTCACTCATGTACACCTCTCTTGTTTCTACTCTTGCCAGTTACCTCTCTCCATCTTACATCTGCATCCAATACCTACCCCCCCCTCCCTCACCCTTCTCAGCCCATCTTCTCATGCCCCCCTAAATTCCTCATTGCATTCAGTCCCTCTTCAGCCTGCCTCACACACACCATCTTCCTCTTTCACCTACTTACTACCCCTTCCCATCTTCCACACACCTTCTACACCTCCCCCTCCTCCCTCTTTCTTTCTGTAGATCTCCTTCTATCCCTTATCTCTCTCCATCTCCTCTTACCCCTCCCTCTGTACATCTCCTCCTTCCCCTCTGTCTATCTAAACCTTAAACCTCTTTCTATCCATTTACTCCTCTTCTCTATCTTTGTCCATCTCTTCCTCTCCCCTCTGTCTGTCCATCTTCTCCTATCCCCTCTCTCTGCCCATGCCCTCGTCTGTCCTCTCTTGGTCCATCTCCACTACTCTCTTTAGTGTTTAGTTAAAAAAAATTAAATCATTTTGCCAAAAATTTCAATTGTACGAACCGTCTTCTGGTTCTTTCATACGTCCCAAATATGTTGATACTTGCTGAAACGCTGGGAAGGGTCAGGAAACACACGCTCTGTTGTTTATAGCGGCGCCACAGTCGCCGACAGTGGCGCCACAGTGGCCATCTTGCGGCGGACGCCGTATTATTAACGCATCCACGTCCCTCACTTTTTTTCCCCTTCCTTCGTCGGCATGCCCACTAGGCACCAAAATGGCGGCAAAACACGGCTAAACAGAAGCGGCTCTGCCTGTTCCTACGGTAAGTGCGTTATTAGAGCGCGGTGGAAACGCATATCAGGGACAGAATTTATAGCTCGGCGGTGACCCCGGACTTCCGATACGGCGCCGGGGTCCTGTTTTAGACCGGCCAGCGCATAATTGTTGTCGCTGAATTACGCTTCCAGCGCTGACCAGCGTTCGGGCCGCGCTACACATCACGGCGGACCAAGACAGAGAGCAGCAAGAACTAGCAACCTGGTCCTCGCAAAGGATGCGCTGGCGCAGTGAATAAATCAGACACTGCGCCAACGACTCCTGTATTACTCGTACTGCTATGACTTGTTTCGCAACTGACCTGGATTCTGCTGTATCATTTTTGCCAATGGAAACTCTGTCTCTTCCTCTTCTACAGCTTAGCAGCACCACTCCTTTTTCCGTCTGTTTTCCGCTGTAAGAAATGACCATCGCATACTTACTTCATTTCCTCTTTCATTGTAAAATGTTTGTCGTTATTCCTCCTCAGTTGCTATTTCGACACGGTTTATCTTGTAGGTCAGAAAAGCTGGTTTGCATGTCTGACGTCCAAGTTCTTTGACCAGGTCCGTATTACAGTGAAAATACGTTGGATGTTGCGAGTTCATATC
Organism: Schistocerca cancellata; assembly: GCF_023864275.1. Lineage (NCBI taxonomy): Eukaryota > Metazoa > Arthropoda > Insecta > Orthoptera > Acrididae > Schistocerca > Schistocerca cancellata. The sequence continues at coordinate 35,485,427 of NC_064637.1, read as the reverse complement.
ATTGTAAACTCATGCTCATAAATTAAGGTGAATTGCAGAATGTGGTGCCACACACACGACACAGATCTGTAAGTCCACGGTATTGGTGATAAGTTGAGAAAACTGTCCCGAAACACATGTGCTACAAAACGCCACTCTTTCCTGCGCATGTACCCCGACATCAATATGGTATATAATCACCATGCACACGTACACAGACCGCACAACGGGTTGGCATACTCTGGAGCAGGTGGTCGAGCAGCTGCTGGGGTATGGTCTCCCATTCTTGCACCAGTGCCTGTCGGAGCTCCTGAAGTTTCGTAGGGGTTTGAAGACGTGCAGCGATACGTCGACCGAGGGCATCCCAGACGTGCTCGATGGGGTTTAGGTCTGGAGAACAGGCAGGCCACTCCATTCGCCTGATACCTTCTGTTTCAAGGTACTCCTCCACGATGGCAGCTCGGTGGGGCCGTGCGTTATCATCCATCAGGAGGAAGGTGCACCCCTGAAAAGGCGGACATATTGGTGCAGAATGACGTCCCGACACACCTGACCTGTTACAGTTCCTCTGTCAAAGACATGCTGGGGTGAACGTGCACCAATCATAATCCCACCACACAGGATCAAACCACGACCTCCATACAGGTCCCTTTCAATGACATTAAGGGGTTGGTATCTGGTTCGTGGTTCACGCCACATGAAAACCCGGTGAGAATCACTGTTTAGACTATACCCGGACTCGTCCGTGAACATAACCTGGGACCACACTTCCAATGACCATGTACTATATTCTTGACACCAGGTTTTACGGGCTCTCCAGTGACGAGAGGTCAGTGGACTGCACCTTGCAGGCCTCCGGGCGAATAAACCGTGTCTGTTCAGTCGTCTGTAGACTCTGTGTCTGGAGAAAACTGTTCCAGTGACTGCGGTAAGGTCCCGAGCAAGGCTACCTGCAGTACTCCGTGGCCATCTGCGGGCGCTGATAGTGAGATATCGGTCTTCTTGAGGTGTTGTACTCTGTGGACGTCCCGTACTGTAGCGCCTGGACACGTTTCCTGTCTGCTGGAATCGTTGCCATAATCTTGAGATCACACTTAGTGGCACACGGAGGGCCCGTGCTACGACCTGCTGTGTTTGACCAGCCTCCAGTCGCCCTAGTATTCTACCCCTCATAACGTCATCAATATGTGTTCTTTGAGCCATTTTTATCATAGAGGCACCATTAGCACGTCTGAAAACGTCTGCACACTTACTCGCTGCACCGTACTCTGACATGCACCAATACATATGTGGACTGCTGCCAGCGCCACCGTGCGACGACCGCAGGTCAAATGCACCGCATACGCTGAGGTGACCGCATACGCCGAGGTGATTTAAAGCCGCAAACCGCCCACCAGAGCGTTGTTTCACCATGTATCAGCATAATCCTTAACTTACGAGCATGAGTGTAGTTACACGTCCAGTAATATTAATGCCACCATCGACTATGATCAACGGTGACGTGCAGTAATCACTCACACTGGCAGGTGGCAGCACTAGCAGTGGAGGGTATATGAGGTGTGCTGGTGGGGGGAGGGGGGGACGTCGAAAACAGTGCAGTTGTTGTCGTAATACCAAAAGTGAGCCATTTATATGATATCCAGAAGAGCATGATCATTGGCTTTCGGGCCAAGTGTGGAGGCATTTCGGAAACGGCTAGGTTTGTAAACTGTTCGTGTGTCGCCATGATTAAAGTGCAGTGTGTATAGCAAGTTGGTGCAATCCAAAACTGGCGCTGAGGCAAGTGCGGTGCATCACAGGCTGTAGACGGCAGGTACGAACGACAGCTGCGGAGATGTGTGTGGGCGTATGGACGTGCATCTGTTGACCAAATGACCACCCAGATGAACTAATGGACTGTCAACAGTCACTTGTCGACAAACGTTAAGCAAACGTTGCTACGTATGTGCCTCTGCAGCAGGCGCTTGGTTCACGCACCCATGCTGGGTGAAGGTCGCGGTTAAAGCAGGCTCAAACATGGTAATTGGATGTCTCTATAGGCCCCCTGGCTCAGCAGCTGTTGTGGCTGAGCACCTGAAGGATAATTTGGAAAATATTTCGAGTAGATTTCCCCACCATGTTATAGTTCTGGGTGGAGATTTTAATTTGCCGGATGTAGACTGGGAGACTCAGACGTTCATAACGGGTGGCAGGGACAAAGAATCCAGTGAAATTTTTTTAACTGCTTTATCTGAAAACTACCTTGAGCAGTTAAACAGAGAACCGACTCGTGGCGATAACATATTAGACCTTCTGGTGACAAACAGACCCGAACTATTTGAAAAAGTTAACGCAGAACAGGGAATTAGCGATCATAAAGCGGTTACGGCATCGATGATTTCAGCCGTAAATGGGAATATTAAAAAGGGTAGGAAGATTTATCTGTTTAGAAAAAGTGACAAAAAGCAGATTTCAGAGTACCTGTTGACACAAAAGTTTTGTCTCAAGTACAGATAGTGTTGAGGATCAGTGGACAAAGTTCAAAACCATCGTGCAATATGCGTTAGATGAGTATGTGCCAAGCAAGATCGTAAGAGATGGAAAAGAGCCACCGTGGTACAACAACCGAGTTAGAAAACTGCTGCGGAAGCAAAGGGAACTTCACAGCAAACATAAACATAGCCAAAGCCTTGCAGACAAACAAAAATTACGCGAAGCGAAATGTAGTGTGAAGAGAGCTATGCGAGAGGCGTTCAATGAATTCGAAAGTAAAGTTCTGTGTACTGACTTGGCAGAAAATCCTAAGAAATTTTGGTCTTATGTCAAAGCGGTAGGTGGATCAAAACAAAATGTCCAGACACTCTGTGACCAAAATGGTACTGAAACAGAGGATGACAGACTAAAGGCCGAAATACTAAATGTCTTTTTCCAAAGTTGTTTCACAGAGGAAGATTGCACTGTAGTTCCTTCTCTAGATTGTCGCACAGATGACAAAATGGTAGATATCGAAATAGACGACAGAGGGATAGAGAAACAATTAAAATCGCTCAAAAGAGGAAAGGCCTCTGGACCTGATGGGATACCAGTTCAATTTTACACAGAGTACGCGAAGGAACTTGCCCCCCTTCTTGCAGCGGTGTACCGTAGGTCTCTAGAAGAGCGTAGCGTTCCAAAGGATTGGAAAAGGGCACAGGTCATCCCCGTCTTCAAGAAGGGACGTCGAACAGATGTGCAGAACTATAGACCTATATATCTAACGTCGATCAGTTGTAGAATTTTGGAACACGTATTGTGTTCGAGTATAATGACTTTTCTGGAGACTAGAAATCTACTCTGTAGGAATCAGCATGGGTTTCGAAAAAGACGGTCATGTGAAACCCAGCTCGCGCTATTCGTCCACGAGACTCAGAGGGCCATAGACACGGGTTCACAGGTAGATGCCGTGTTTCTTGACTTCCGCAAGGCGTTCGATACAGTTCCCCACAGTCGTTTAATGAACAAAGTAAGAGCATATGGACTATCAGACCAATTGTGTGATTGGATTGAGGAGTTCCTAGATAACAGGACGCAGCATGTTATTCTCAATGGAGAGAAGTCTTCCGAAGTAAGAGTAATTTAAGGTGTGCCGCAGGGGAGTGTCATAGGACCGTTGCTATTCACAATATACATAAATGACCTGGTGGATGACATCGGAAGTTCACTGAGGCTTTTTGCAGATGATGCTGTGGTGTATCGAGAGGTTGTAACAATGGAAAATTGTACTGAAATGCAGGAGGATCTGCAGCGAATTGACGCATGGTGCAGGGAATGGCAATTGAATCTCAATGTAGACAAGTGTAATCTGCTGCGAATACACAGAAAGATAGATCCTTTATCATTTAGCTACAAAATAGCAGGTCAGCAACTGGAAGCAGTTAATACCATAAATTATCTGGGAGTACGCATTAGGAGTGATTTAAAATGGAATGATCATATAATGTTGATTGTCGGTAAAGCAGATGCCAGACTGAGATTCATTGGAAGAATCCTAAGGAAATGCAATCCGAAAACAAAGGAAGTAGGTTACAGTACGCTTGTTCGCCCACTGCTTGAATACTGCTCAGCAGTGTGGGATCCGTACCATATAGGGTTGATACAAGACATAGAGAAGATCCAACGGAGAGCAGCGCGCTTCGTTACAGGATCATTTAGTAATCGCGAAAGCGTTACGGAGATGATAGATAAACTCCAGTGGAAGACTCTGCAGGAGAGACGCTCAGTAGCTCGGTACGGGTTTTTGTCAAAGTTTCGGGAACATACCTTCACCGAAGAGTCAAGCAGTATATTGCTCCCTCCTACGTATATCTCGCGAAGAGACCATGAGGATAAAATCAGAGAGATTAGAGCCCACACAGAGGCATACCGACAATCCTTCTTTCCACGAACAATACGAGACTGGAATAGAAGGGAGAACCGATAGAGGTACTGAAGGTACCCTCCGCCACACACCGTCAGGTGGCTTGCGGAGTATGGATGTAGATGTAGATGTAGATGTAGATGCTGACAGCAGTCCATCGGCGACAAAGACTGGAATTTTCACTTCCAGTAACGAAACTGGACGTTCAATGAGTGGCAACAGGCGACCTTTTCAGATGAATCACGTTTTATGCTCCATCGGACAGTTGGCTGTTGAAGTATACGGCGCGAAACGCAAACACCTTGCAACAGAATGCAAAAGGGTCCAGACCAAAGGGGGAAGTATTACGGTTTGGGGAATGTTTTCGTGGCATTCCCCCAATGATCTCGCCGGCCGCGGTAGCCGAGCGGTTCTAGGCGCTCCAGTCCGGAACCACGCTGCTGCTACGGTCGCAGGTTCGAATCCTGCCTCGGACATGGATGTGTGTGATGTCTCTAGGTTTAAGTACTTCTAAGTCTAGGGGACTGATGACCTCAGATGTTGAGTCCCATAGTGCTCAGAACCATTTGAACCATTTTGAACCCAATGATCTCGTCATTCCGGAAAGCACAGTGGATCAACACAAGCTCGCATCTATCCTCGGGGACCATGTCCACTGCTACATGCAGCTTCGTTTTGTTCGGCACTATGGCATCTACCAACAGGACAATGCAACGCGTCACACAGCTTGAAGTGTACTTATGTTGTTCTAAGAGCGCCATGGTGAGTTTACCATACTTCCCTGGCCACCAAATCCCCCGCATATCGGCTCAGTCGAGAATCTGTGGAACCACCTTGATCGGTCTCTTCGCGCCATGAAATATAGAGCAGCCGGCTGCGGCACTGGAGTCGCCAAGGCTCCATATCCCTGTCGGTACCTTCCAAATACTCATTGACTCTCAATAAGTTTCCTTTAATTTACGTCTATGGTCACAAACTTTTTGATAACAGATTACCATAGTGGCTGCAGTACATTAGGACTTTGTTTTTACGAAACAGATCTGATGATGGTCATTGAAGACCGAAACCAGTAATCTGTAAACAAAAAGTTTGTGAACATAGACGTAAATTAAAGGAAACATTATGTATACGGGTCACTGTTTTTTTTTTTTTTTTTCGTGACGATGTCGCAGCTAGTGAAATCATCGACTCTCTTCCTTCACGTCTCGCAGCAGTCCCTGCCACAAAAGGTGGCTATTCAGACTTTTGACTGATGGTCGCATTAATGTGACTGGGCTGTGTATTAACATCCAAAGCGCCATTACTGTGTTAAAGGCGTAATATGGCAGTTTGATAATTTCTATGGTGAACAGTTGTGCAGTGTATGTGTAAAAATCGGAACTTGTTAGTAAAAATATGTGGCAAATGTACAACTATTGTTTGGACACACCAGCTATATTGAGCCGCAACAATGAATGTGGAAACAGTGAAGTGAAAGTGTAATTACCTGAAGATGGGCACAAACTCGAACGCAGTAGTGTCTTAAATAAATCACATTGAAACGTCCCCTTAGAAAAATTTATGAATTACTGTGCTGGTTAACCCCTTACGTTATTTGAACGTACTCAGACATTTCGCTCTTTACTTATTCTGATTAACACTAAACTGACACACAATATTTTTAGTGCAGCGCAATCTCACTTTCAGTAATCCCTACAAAAAAATGGCCCTGACTAACAATAACCTATACCTTTCATGAATCACTTACCTCACAAAAATCTTCGTTACTCGAACTACTGCAATACAGCGCGCGACAATACAGCCAGCTAAATAAAAGATTCAAACTACTGAACGCACTAACTGCTGATAGGCACAGTTAGCAAATGAAAGATTTTGATAGCGAACAAACAATGTATTTACCTTAATAGTGTTCAAAAGTCATAATATATACACTCCTGGAAATTGAAATAAGAACACCGTGAATTCATTGTCCCAGGAAGGGGAAACTTTATTGACACATTCCTGGGGTCAGATACATCACATGATCACACTGACAGAACCACAAGCACATAGACACAGGCAACAGAGCATGCACAATGTCGGCACTAGTACAGTGTATATCCACCTTTCGCAGCAATGCAGGCTGCTAATCTCCCATGGAGACGATCGTAGAGATGCTGGATGTAGTCCTGTGGAACGGCTTGCCATGCCATTTCCACCTGGCGCCTCAGTTGGACCAGCGTTCGTGCTGGACGTGCAGACCGCGTGAGACGACGCTTCATCCAGTCCCAAACATGCTCAATGGGGGACAGATCCGGAGATCTTGCTGGCCAGGGTAGTTGACGTACACCTTCTAGAGCACGTTGGGTGGCACGGGATACATGCGGACGTGCACTGTCCTGTTGGAACAGCAAGTTCCCTTGCCGGTCTAGGAATGGTAGAACGATGGGTTCGATGACGGTTTGGATGTACCGTGCACTATTCAGTGTCCCCTCGACGATCACCAGTGGTGTACGGCCAGTGTAGGAGATCGCTCCCCCACACCATGATGCCGGGTGTTTGCCCTGTGTGCCTCGGTCGTGTGCAGTCCTGATTGTGGCGCTCGCCTGCACGGCGCCAAACACGCATACGACCATCATTGGCACCAAGGCAGAAGCGACTCTCATCGCTGAAGACGTCACGTCTCCATTCGTCCCTCCATTCACGCCTGTCGCGACACCACTGGAGGCGGGCTGCACGATGTTGGGGCGTGAGCGGAAGACGGCCTAACGGTGTGCGGGACCGTAGCCCAGCTTCATGGAGACGGTTGCGAATGGTCCTCGCCGATACCCCAGGAGCAACAGTGTCCCTAATTTGCTGGGAAGTGGCGGTGCGGTCCCCTTCGGCACTGCGTAGGATCCTACGGTCTTGGCGTGCATCTGTGCGTCGCTGCGGTCCGGCCCCAGGTCGACGGGCACGTGCACCTTCCGCCGACCACTGGCGACAACATCGATGTACTGTGGAGACCTCACGCCCCACGTGTTGAGCAATTCGGCGGTACGTCCACCCGGCCTCCCGCATGCCCACTATACGCCCTCGCTCAAAGTCCGTCAACTGCACATACGGTTCACGTCCTCGCTGTCGCGGCATGCTACCAGTGTTAAAGACTGCGATGGAGCTCCGTATGCCACGGCAAACTGGCTGACACTGACGGCGGCGGTGCACAAATGCTGCGCAGCTCTAGCGCCATTCGACGGCCAACACCGCGGTTCCTGGTGTGTCCGCTGTGCCGTGCGTGTGATCATTGCTTGTACAGCCCTCTCGCAGTGTCCGGAGCAAGTATGGTGGGTCTGACACACCGGTGTCAATGTGTTCTTTTTTCCATTTCCAGGAGTGTATATATATATATATATATATATCAGTTCATGAGACCCAGTCTTACAAATTTACGGTCTCTGATGGACACACGTCCAGATCATCCGCTCTCAAAACTCCGCCATTCTCTTCCCACATCCACCACTGCTGGTGGCTCACCTCCAACTGCGCAACGCTACCCGCTGTTAACAACCAACTGCCCAACACTACAATAGCAAATTCCAACAATGCCACCCAGCCACAGACTGCTCACAGCACAGCCAGTGATTTTCATACAGAGCGCTACGTGGCAGTGGCGTTACCAATATAAGAACGTAAACAGCCTACTTACAACATTCAACTATGAGTGGTAGCGGATCTTATTCTACACCCTGGAAACGATGTTGCTCAAGTTTTGCAACAGCATTCTATATTTGTACCTATCCAGACCTACTGACATATTTAGGAATCTGCTTGTTCTGTGTACATGAAGCTAACGCCCACTTTTTCCTTGCTTGACCTGTGTCTCTCCATCCTCTCGGGTTGTAGCTCATGATTTCTTCGGTAGTCTGTTCAAAAATGGTTCAAATGGCTCTGAGCACTGTGGGACTTAATTTCTGAGGTCGTCAGTCCGCTAGAACTTAGAACTACTTAAACGTAACTAACCTAAGGCCATCACACACATCCATGCTCGAGGCAGTATTCGAACCTGCGACCGTAGCGGTCGCGGGGTTCCAGACTGTAGCGCCTAGAACCTCTCGGCCACTCCGGCCGGCTGGGTAGTCTGTTAATTATGAAAAGAAAATGAACTGATCATATGGCATTGATTGTCAGGAGTCACCACCTGGGGAAGTTCGGCCACCGAGTTCCAAGTGGTTTCATTCGCCGCGTTGGGCCACTTGCGTGTCGATGATTGTGAGATAATGATGAGGACAACACAACACGCGGTCCCCGAGCAGAGAAAAACTCTGACTCGGTCGCGAATCGAACCCCAGTCCCTGCATAGAGGTAGACGCACTGAGCACTTAGCTGGGGGGGGGGGGGGGTGGACTATATTCTGTATTATTCATTATTCTATTCGATGAACCTAGATCTGTATTCAGTTATTCCCTCATTAACGGCATGTATATTCAAGTCAGTCTGAAGATTTTCGTTTTTAATTAAATACGTTTTATCCAACGGCCTTGACGTGGTGGTAAAATCGCTTCGCGTCAGATAAGCGAAGTTCAGCGCTCTTTGGCTTGGCTAGCACTTGGATGGGTCACCATGCGGGTCTGCCGAGTGTTGTTGATAAGTGGGTCGCACTCACTCAGCCCTTGTGAGGCCAATTCAGGAGCTGCTTGACTGAGAAGTAGCGGCTCCGGTCACCAAAACTGTAAACGGCCTGGACACTGGTGTGCTGGCCACAGGCCCCTCCGCATCCGCAGCAGGTGACGCCCGAGAGCTCAGGACAACACGGCGGCCGGTCGGTACCGCTAAGCCTTCTAGGCCTGCTCGAACGATGTTGTTTTATGTTTTATCAAATTTTTTTAGGCTCCTACAACACTCTACGAAAGAAATAAAAGAACTAATTCCTTAGAGAATTACAAATATTTTCTTCTGTGGTACATAACGTTTCACAGACATAAAAGTAATTCCTCAATCTACATCATTTATTTACAATTAATGTGAATATTAAATCAAACCGAAAGGTGCTACCAACAAAAACTGTTGTCATTGCTGTCGTAGTATTCAGTACGGAGACTAATTTGAAGCAACTATCCATGCTAATCTATCCTGTGCAAGCCACTTCATCTCTGCATACATCCTTCTGAATCTGCTCACTGTATTCATCTTTTGGTCTGCCTCTACAATTTTTAACCCTCCCCTCTCGCCAAAAGATAGTTTTAGACCATTTTAACGCTTTCCTTTACCGTTACACTAAAATGTATAACTATACGAGGATAAGTCAATTATTATCCGCAATTTTGTTATATTTTTGTTTATTTTCGCAGTATTGTCATTTTACGTTGATGACGCATGCTTTGTTTATTTGTTGTTATACCTTTCCAATTTTCAAGGTGCTAGGTTAGTTTCGTTATCGCTGACACGCTGTTAATTATGGCTGCTCCGTGTCTATTTGCACCAAAGAAGAGCAACGTTCAGGGATCCGTTATTTGTGGCCGCAAGGCGTATCAGGGGCCGAAATTCATGGAAGACTTTCGGTACACTAGGGGAACAGTGTTTCGCCACAACGGAGTGTCTAAGAATGGATTGAAAAATTCCGAAATGGTCGCGCAAGTGTTACGCACGTTGAAGGAGCCGGACGACCGTTTACCGCCACAAATGAAGAAACCATTGAGCGTTCACGTGAAATGATTCTCTTAGACGATTAACTATTGACGAAGTGGCACATAGTCAGCAAATAAGTCACGTTCTGCTTACGAAATGATCCACAACGGACATGTTCTTTGCTTTGACCCGACAGTTATACTAAGTGTATGTTGCAGGACAAAGTGTGTGTAAGAACCGGACAAGTGCGGGCAGGACTCACACTCGGAGGACTCTGTACTAACTTAACTGTGTATATTCAGGGTGTTACAAAAAGGTACGGCCAAACTTTCAGGAAACATTCCTCACACACAAATGAAGAAAACATGTTATGTGGACATGTGTCCGGAAACGCTTAATTTCCATGTTAGAGCTCATTTTAGTTTCGTCAGTATGTACTGTACTTCTTCGATTCACCGCCAGTTGGCCCAATTCAAGGAAGGTAATGTTGACTTCGATGCTTGTGTTGACATGCGACTCATTGCTCTACAGTACTAGCATCAAGCACATCAGTACGTAGCATCAACAGGTTGTGTTCATCACGAAAGTGGTTTTGCAGTCAGTGCAATGTTTACAAATGCGGAGTTGGCAGATGCCCATTTCATTTACGGATTAGCACGGGGCAATAGCCGTGGCGCGGTACGTTTGTATCGAGACAGATTTCCAGAACGAAGGTGGCCCGACAGGAAGACGTTCGAAGCAATTGATCGGCGTCTTAGGGAACACGGAACATTCCAGGCTATGACACGCGACTCGGGAAGACCTAGAACGACGAGGACACCTGCAATGGACGAGGCAACTCTTCGTGCAGTTGACGATAACCCTAATGTCAGCGTCAGAGAAGTTGCTGCTGTACAAGGTAACGTTGACCACGTCACTGTATCGAGAGTGCTACGGGAGAACCAGTTGTTTCCGTACCGTGTACAGCGTGTGCAGGCACTATCAGCAGCTGATTGGCCTCCACGGGTACACTTCTGCGAATGGTTCATCCAACAACGTGTCAATCCTCATTTCAGTGCAAATGTTCTCTTTACAGATGAGGTTTCGTTCCAACGTGATCAAATTGTAAATTTTCACAATCAACATGTGCACGCAATTGTGCAATCACGCCATTAACACAGATTTTCTGTGAACGTTTTGGCAGGCATTGTCGGTGATGTCTCGATTGGGCCCTATGTTCTTCCACCTATTCTCAATGGAGCACGTTATCATGATTTCATACGGGATACTCTACCTGTGCTGCTAGAACATGTGCCTTTACAAGTACGACACGTGGTTCATGCACGATAGAGGTCCTGCACATTTCAGTCCCAGTGTTCTTACGCTTCTCAACAACAGATTCGGTGATCGATGGATTGGGAGAGGCGGACCAAGTCCATGGCCTTCACGCTCTCCTGACCTCAACCCTCTTGACTTTCATTTTTGGGGGCATTTGAAAGCTCTTGTCTACGCAACCCCGGTACCAAATGTAGAGACTCTTCGTGCTCGTATTGTGGGAGTCTGTGATACAATACGCCATTCTCCAGGGCTGCATCAGCGCATCAGGGATTCCATGCGACGGAGGGTGGATGCATGGATCCTCGCTAACTGAGGACATTTTGAACATTTCCTGCAACAAAGTGTTTGAAGTCACGCTGGTACGTTGTGTTGCTGTGTGTTTCCATTCCATGATTAATGTGATTTGATGAGAAGTGATAAAATTAGCTCTAACATGGAAAGTAACCGTTTCCGGACACATGTCCACATAACATGTTTTCTTTCTTTGTGTGTGAGGAATGTTTCCTGAAAGTTTGGCCGTACCTTTTTGTAACACCCTGTATTCAGTTCATCTAAGTTTTTGATGAGTGATTTTCCGAGTATCTAAATATGTGACATTCATGCTCATATCTTTTGACTGCATTTACTTAGACGCTTATATGTTTTACACCGCAGTGGGACCGTAGACTTTAGTACGTAACATTGTAGAGTTTAGTACGTGACATAAATTTCAACGTGTTACTTCTACCCGTTCCTGGGAAAAAGAGGTCTTGACAGATAGACAATAAAGTTCTGCTGTAACGGTTCCGTTTTCACCGATTGGCATACAGTGCCCTAAAGCGGCGGAGCAGTAATATCATTGAAAACCTCTGAATAGGAATAGTGACTGGTTTATACATTTTGTATGCTTCACGTCGAGTGAAAGTAAATTCACTACTTATTTTGATATATTATCGGAACATTACGTCAAATAAAAGACCAGCGCGAGGCAAAGACAATATAATTACTTGTTTTTGATTTTATCTGTGTCTATGGTGATGGGAAATATTCGGCCTATGATTTCACAGACGTTATTCGTACAAAAGGAAAGGAAGTTAAATACTTGGGTGTGAATTCTGTTCTGCCTCAAGTGAGCGAGAAAGATCATATGCTTATGACAGTCACTACTAGTGCCTTCTACACTAGATGTAGCACATGACATCGTGAGTCACCACACACTCCCTTTTTTTTCTCGCTTATTCACTTCATTACTTATCAGATTTACCCATCTAAGGTTCACCATCATTTGTAGCACCATATTTTAAAGCTCCTATACCCTCCTTGTACGAACTGCTTACAATCAACTCTTCACATTTCTAAACTTTTTCTTAATTTTCTCTATAGATCACAACTGAACAGTTAACTGAATGAGTTTGATTGAAAACAAGTGGTGTTCAGTAGAAATGGGCGAATAATAGTTATTCTGAAGTACAAGGCACAGAAACGCCAAATATCGACACGCCAAAGTAAGCAGAAATTCGTGTGTCTGGTTTGAGGACAAATGTAAGAATGTAAAGGCATATCTCACTAGGGGTAAGATAGACATTGTCTGCAGGAATATTAAAGAGACCTTTGGAGAAAAGAGACCCACTTGTATGAATATCAAGAGGTCAGATAGAAACCCAGTTCTAAGCAAAGAAGGGAAAACAAAAAGGTGGAAGGAGTATGCAGAGCGTCTATACAAGGGTGATGTACTTGAAGACAATATTATGGAAATGGAAGAGGATGTAGATGAAGATGAAATGGGAGATATGATACTGCATGAAGAGTTTGACAGAGCACTGAGACCTGAGTCGAAACAAGGCCCCGGGATTAGACAACATTCCACTGGAACTACTGAAGACTTGGGAGAGCCAGTCCTGACAAAACTGTACCATCTGGTGAGCAAGATGTATGAGACAGGCAAAATACCCTCAGACTTCAAGCAGAATATAATAATTCCAATCCCAAAGAAAGCAGGTGTTGACAGATGTGAAAATTACCGAACTGTCAGTTTAATAAGTCACAGCTGCAAAATACTAACGAGAATTCTTTACAGAAGAATGGAAAAACTGGTACAAGCCGACCACGGGGAAGATCAGTTTGGCTTCCGTAGAAATGTTGGAACACGTGAGGCAATACTGACCCTACGACTTATCTTAGAAGAAATATTAAGGCAAGGCAAACCCACGTTTCTATCATTTGTAGACTTAGAGAAAGCTTTTGACAATGTTGACTGGAATCCTCTCTTTCAAATTCTGAAGGTGGAAGGAGGGGTAAAATACAGGGAGCGAAAGGCTATTTACAATTTGTACAGAAAGCAGATAGCAGTTATAAGACTCAAGAGACATGAAAGGGAAGCAGTGGTTGGGAAGGGAGTGAGACAGGGTAGTAGCCTCTCCCCGATGTTACTCAATCTCTATATTGAGCAAGCAGTAAAGGAAACAAAAGAAAAATTCGGAGTAGGCATTAAAACCAAGGAGAAGAATAAAAACTTTGAGGTTCGCCGATGACATTGTAATTCTGTCAGAGACAGCAAAGGACTTGGAAGAGAGGTTAAACGGAATAGATTGTGTCTTGAAAGGAGGATATAAGATGAACATGAACAAAAGCAAAACGAGGATAATGGAATGTAGTCGAATTAAGTCAGGTGATGCTGAGGAAATTAGATTAGGAAATGAGACACTTAAAGTAGTAAAGGAGTTTTGCTATTTGGGGAGCAAAATAACTGATGATGGTCGAAGTAGAGAGGATATAAAATGTAGACTGGCAATGGCAAGGAAAGCGTTTCTGAAGAAGAAAAATTTGTTAACATCGAGTATAGATTTAAATGTCAAGAAGTCGCTTCCGAAAGTATTTGTATGGAGTGTAGCCATGTATGGAAGTGAAATATGGAAGATAAATAGTTTAGACAAGATGAGAATAGAAGCTTTCGAAATGTGGGGCTACAGAAGAATGCTTAAGATTAGATGGATAGATCACGTAACTAATGAGGAGGTATTTAATAGAATAGGGGAGGAGTTTGTGGCACAACTTGACAAGAAGAAGAGATTAGTTGGTAGGACATGTTCTGAGGCATAAAGGGATCACCAATTTAATATTTAAGGGTAGCGTGGAGGGTAAAAATCGTAGAGGAATACTAAGAGATGAATACGGTAAGCAGATTAAGAAGGATGTAGGTTGCAGTACGTACTGGGAGATGAAGAAGCTTGTGCAGGATAGAGTAGCATGGAGAGCTACATCAAACCAGTCTCTGGACTGAAGACCACAACAAAAACAACAACACAAAAAGATCGATGCACGAAGCATACGTCAGTGAAATATCTCGCCGTGAATGCTAGAAAAATCTGGTCCTACATAAAATCACTAAGTAAGTCGAAGGCTCCTCATGGAGCCACTCTCTGAAGAGTGCGGTGTGACAACAGAAGGCAGCAAAAGGAAAGATGAAGTTTTGATTTCGCTTCTAATACATGCTTCACCAAAGGAAGATCGTATTGACACAGTATCGTTTTATCATCCCACAAAGTTCCCGTGCGGAAAGTGGAGAAACAGGCATCCTAGTCGTCGAGAAGCAACTGTAGGAGCAGAAAACGTATAACGTCGCCTGGTCCAGATGAAATCCCAACTGGATTTTACAGACAGTACTGCTCGGGATTGGCCTGACCCAAGCGACAGGAAAGTGACTTCCATACGTACAGTGAAGTCACAAAAGCCTTCGGAGACCTGGTAATATCGTGACCGATTTCCTTCTTCACGGCATAGTGCAGCAACTTGATTTGGTATGGACTCAACAGGTTGTTGGAAGTCCCCTGGAGAAATACTGAGACATACTGCCTCTACAGCCGTCCATTGTTTCGAAAGAGTTGGCCGGTGCAGGATATTATGCATGAACTGGCCTGTCTATTACGTCCTGTAAATGTTCGATGGGAGTCATGTCGAGCGATCTGTGTGACCAAATCATTCGCACGAGTTGTCCAGAATCTTCTTCAAACAAATCGCGAATTTAAGTCCATAAATGGTTGCAAATGCTCTCGAAACAGCCGAACATAACAGAGGGCCCAGTACATTCCATGTAAAAAGAGTCCACTCCATTGTGGAGCTACCACCAGGTTGCTCAGGGCGATGTTTACAACCTGGGTCCATAGCTTCGTGGGTTGTGCGCCGCATTCGAACCCTACCATCAGCTCTTGATAACTGGAATCGGGACTCGTTTGACCAAGTCACGGTTTTCCAGTCGTCTAGGATCCAACTGATAAGGTGACGGGCCCAGGAGAGGTGCTGTGGGCGATGTTGTGCTGCCAGCAAAGGCACTCGCGTCTGTCGTCCGTTGCCTTAGCACAGAAACGCCAAATTTCCCCTCAGTGTCCTAGCGGATACGGCCGTCGTACGTCCCAGATTGATTTCTGAAGCTATTCCACGCAGTGTTGCTTGTCTGTTAGCACTGACAACGCTGCGCAAACGCAGCTGCTCTCGGTCGTTAAGTGAAGGCCATCGGCCACTGCGTTGTCAGCGGTGAGAGGTGACGCCTGGAATGTGGTATGTTTCGGCACTCTCTTGACGCTGAGGATCTGGGAATATCGAGTTCCCTAACGATTTCCAAAATGGAATGTCACCTTGGGTCTAATTCCAGCTACCAATCTGCCTTCAGAGTCCGTTAATTCTCGTCGTGCGGCCATAATCAGATTGGAATCCTTTTCGCATGAATCGTCTCAGTACAAATGACAAATCTGCCAATGCATTGCACTTTTATACCCTGTGTACGCGGTACTACCACCAACTGAATATGTGCATATCGGTATTTCATGGCTTCCGTCACCTCGGTTTATATAAGAAGGGGCAAAGTAACAGAGCCGCAAAATTATACCCCAGTATCCTTAACACGAATAACGTAAATCAGATAATGCTCAGGGGATTAAATTAGGAAACGAGACACTTGAAGTAGTAGATGAGTTTTGTTATTTGGGTAGCAAAATAATTGATGGTGGAAGAAGTAGCGACGATATAAAATGTAGACTGAGATTGGCAAGAAAAGTGTTTCTGAAAAAGAAAAATTTACAGTAGTGCAGTGTCTCTGTTGTTAACAAGAACGTGACACTTGAACCAGTAGACCAGTTTTGTTATTTGGGTAGCAAAATAACTGATGGTGGAAGTAGTAGGGACAATATAAAATGTTGACTGACAATGGCAAGAAAAGTGTTTCTGAAAAAGAAAAATTTACAATATTGGAGTGTGTCTGTTGTTAACAAGAACGATGTTTTGTTCCTTCAGACAAGCATGCATGTCTCAAGAACAGGCACTGCAGCTATTACAGCCGTTGTTAAATACATGATACGTTTTGCAGTTGCGAATGCAACCATCAGCTATGAATAACGACAGTGAAAATTTATCCCGGAGCAGGATCGAGCCCGGATTTCCCTCTTTACACGAACGGTCGTTTTACCGTTAGGCTATCCGACCACGTCTCATGGGCAAACCCGTACTTACATTCGTCACTGTTCCTGCACTCGTACACGTTATGTACATTCCTGCACAGGGGACGGCATTTTAATTGAAAGACGCTGCCTGGTATCGCCGGATAAATATATATTTGCTCTGTTATCTTAACATGAAGTTGAAACAGCTCAATCATCATCTAACGACCTGTAATCTTTTTTCTCGTCCATTATTTTGATCTTAGTTTGCACCACTGTGGTAATTCACAGAGCAATGACATGTTCATTTTCACTCAAAAATATCTATGTGCCTATGGTAAGCTATATTGAAAACTCCGACAAGAAGCTAGTGTTTATTTGACACAAGCAAAGCATGAATTGTCAGATTCGTTTGTTAAATCAAGATTTTCGGCAAACACGTCAAAAAGTTTTTTTTTTACTTTATAAAACTTGTCAGACTAACGAGCACATAGCGAAATACACTGAAGAGCCAAAGAAGCTGGTATACATGGCTAATATCGTGAAGGACCCCGCCGGCCACGCAGAAGTGCCGTAACATAGGCTGTCATGGGCTCGACTAATGTCTGTCCGTCCCGGTAGCTGAGTGGTCAGCGCGACAGAATGCCAATCCTAAGGGCCCGGGTTCTGTTACCGGCTGGGTCGGAGATTTTCTCCGTTCAGGGACTGGGTGTTGTGTTGTCCTAATTATCATCATATCATCCAGATTGACGCGCAAGTCACCGAAGCGGCGTCAAATCCAAAGACTTACATCTGGCGAACGGTTTACCAGACGGAAGGCCCTAGTCACACGACTAATGTCTGAAGTATTGCTGGAGGCAACTTACACCAAAAGTCCTGTAGGGCTGTCCATAAATCCGTAAGAGTACGAGGGTGTGGAGATCTCTTCTGACCAGTACGTTGCAAGGCATCCCAGATGTCCTCAATAATGCAGCGGAAGTGTTTAAACTCAAAAGACCGTTCCTGGAGCAACTCTGTAGCAATTCCGAACGTGTGGGGTGTCTCATTGTCCTGCTGAAATTTCCCAAGTCCGTCGAAGTGCACAGTGAACATGAATGGATGCAGGTCGTCAGATGTTTACGTCCGTGTCTCCTGTCATAGTGGTATTTAGACGTATCAGGAGTCCCATATCACTCCAGTTGCACACGCCCCACACCATTACAAAGCCTCCAACAGCTTGAACAGTCTGCTGCTGACATGCAGGATCCATGGACTCATGAGGTTGTCTCACACCTGTACACGTCCATCCGCTCGATAGAATTTGAGACGAGACTCCTCTGGCCAGGCAACATGTTCCCAGCCATCAACAGTCCAATGTCGTTGTTGACGGGCCCTGGTGAGGCGTAAAGCTTTGAGTCGTGCAGCCATCAGGGGTACACGAGTGGGCCTTCGGTTTCGAAAGCCCATATCGATGATGCTTCGTTGAATGGTTCGCACGCTGACACTTGTTGACGTCCAAGCATTGAAATGTGCAGCAATTTGCGGAAAGGTTGCACTTCCGTCACGTTGAACGATTCTCTTTAGACATCGCTGGTCCTGTTCTTGCAGGATCTTTTTCCGGCCCCAGCGATGTTGGAGAGCCGGCCGGTGTGGCCGTGCGGTTCTAGGCGCTTCAGTCTGGAACCGCGTGACCGCTACGGTCGCAGGTTCGAATCCTGCCTCGGGCATGGATGTGTGTGATGTCCTTAGGTTAGTTAGGTTTAAGTAGTTCTAAGTTCTAGGGGACTGATGGCCTCAGAAGTTAAGTCCCATAGTGCTCAGAGCCATTTATGTGATTTTTGAACCTGATCGAGATGATGGTCAAACTCTCCGCATGGTTTTTCGAGTGTGTCTGGAATTAGTGTATTCACTGCTCTTGCTATGCAGCTTCGCAGCTCAATTAACGTTATTAGAAGGGGATAGGGGGAGGGTGGAGCAGACAGACTAACACCACGAAAATTGCACATATCTTGTGCAGCAGCGACCTTGGAAGCCAATGATGCAATGCTACATCCTTATGTTTCTAGGGCCGTTCCATAAGGCATC
Source organism: Schistocerca cancellata (assembly GCF_023864275.1). Classification (NCBI taxonomy): domain Eukaryota; kingdom Metazoa; phylum Arthropoda; class Insecta; order Orthoptera; family Acrididae; genus Schistocerca; species Schistocerca cancellata. The sequence continues at coordinate 35,466,701 of NC_064637.1, read as the reverse complement.
TCCGTATTAATAAATGCTCTTAAGCCACCCATAGACGATCAAACAAAATTGGCAAATTTCAAATGTTCAAATCTGTGTGAAATCTTTTGGGACTTAACTGCTAAGGTCATCAGTCCCTAAGCTTACACACTACTTAACCTAAATTATCCTAAGGACAAGCACACACAACCATGTCCGAGGGAGGACTCGAACCTCCACGGGGACCAGCCGCACAGTCCATGACGTCAAATTTCACCTGCTTGTCAAATTACACTGAACCACCAAAGACTTTGGTATAGGCATGCATATTCAAATAAATAGATACGTAAACAGGCAGAATACGGCGCTGGGTCGGCAATACGCCTATACAGTATAAGAAAACAGGTATCTGGTGCAGTTGTTAGATCGTTTACCGTTGCCACAATGGCAGGTTATCAACAATTAAGAGAGTGTGAACATGGTGTTATAGCCAACGCACGAGCGATGGGACACAGCATTTCCGAGGTAGCGATGAAGTGGGGGTTTTCTCATACGACCATACCGTTGGTATCAGGAACCCAGTAAAACATCAAATCTCCAACATCAAATGGTTCAAAGCGGTCGCGCGGTTCCAGACTATAGCGCCAGAACCGCTCGGCCACCCCGGCCGGCATCTCGATCAGGCATGGGCAACCTTTGGTGACCTGGAGGCCTAATTGACATAGCTACTTAAGCTCGAGGGGCTCTGGTTATGTGATGTGATAGCAGCGCTTCTAGATTATAAAGTGATAAACTATGGCGTTTACGATATTAATATTTATGGATAACATACCACTGTGAAGTACACCCCTTTCCCGACACGCCAAACCAACAAATTATGTCTCAAAACACCCATTTTGTAAGTACATTCATTTTATGTTCAGCTCAATTTTAGATGTTAACATTTATTTATACACCATCTACCTTGTTACATTTGTAGGGGTCGCTCAATCCTATGCTAAAAGCTACTACTGCTTCGTCATGATGTATTGCGTGACGTTAGACGCCAGTAACACAGTATCGGTTATTTTCAGTTTATTGTTCAGTATACCTCTCCTAGTTGTAGCCTCAGCGACGGCCAGTTGCTGTGTAGGCCGCAGCGGAATGTGTCGTTATCGCCGGCAGACTCGAGACTGCTCGAAGATGGCTGCGTCAGCAGAAGCGTGGGTCGGCGTCTCCTTGTCTGGCGGGTTGCCTGCACGCCGATCCGTAGGCGCTTCCCGTGCAGCGGATTGCTACGAAGGAGACAATGACCGCGGTACGTGTGAAATTGACGCCCACGCCGCCTTGAGAGTTCTCAGTCCCTCTCTCTGCCCGCATTGTCCCATCAGACGGACCGCGGTGTCTGATGTGAAGTCTGAAGTCAGGTTGTACACTAATCCTGGTCCGCTGGTTAGGTCGGCTGTTGGTCGATTTGAGCGAGGGGACCTAACAGTCGGCTGTTGGTCGATTTGAGCGAGGGGACCTAACAGCGACGTCATCGGTCCCATCGAATTAGGAAAGGGTGAGGAAGGAAGTCGGCCGTGACCTTTCAAAGGAACCATCAAGGCATTTGCCTGGAGCGATTTAGGGATATCACGGAAAAACCAAATGAGGATGGCTGGACGCGGGTTTGGACCGTCGTCCTTCCGAAAGCGAGTCCAGTGTGCTAACCACTCCGCCACCTCGCTCTGTTTAGATAGGCTGCCTGGTTCGTACGAAGCTGAAGTATCAGAGCTGCTCATCCCCTGAAATGGTGATGGATCCATGGGCGACCCATCAGTAGCATCTTTGGTCCTGGACTCCGGTTTCTTTTATCCGTAGTTACAGAAATGGTGTCATTACGGCAGACAGCGAGAGTATGACTATGGCACAGTGTGGTGATTCCGGAACAATCTTACAAAACACGTTATAATACAATAAACAAAGGACCCAGTGTGGACGACATTACTTAGGGATTACAATTACAAATAACCTAAATTGGAACAATCACATAGATAATATTGTGGGTAGAGCAAACCAAAGACTGCGATTCATTGACAGAACACTTAGAAGGTACAACAGGTCTACCAAAGAGACTGCTTACACTACGTTTGTCCGCCCTATTCTGGAGTACTGCTGTGCGGTGTGGGATCCGCATCAGGTGGGACTGACGGATGACATCGAAAAAGTACAAAGGGCAACTCGTTTTGTATTATCGCGAAATAGCGGATATAGTGTCACAGACATGATACGTGAATTGGAGTGGCAATCATCAAAACAAAGGAGTTTTCCGTTGCGACGGGATCTTCTCATGAAATTTCAATCACCAGTTTTCTCCTCCGATTGCGAAAACATTCTGTTGGAATCCACCTACATAGGGAGAAATGATCATCACGATAAAATAAGAGAAATCAGGTCTCGCAAGCAAAAATTTAAGTGCTCGTTTTTCCCGCGTGCCGTTCGAGAGTGAAACGGTAGAGAGACAGCATGAAGGTGGTTCATTGAACCCTCTGCCAGGCACTTGATTGTGAATAGCAGAGTAATCACGTAGATGTAGATGTACATGCCATTGATCCTACTGCTTGACTGCCTCTAAGCTACCTGGTCGGGTTATTTGTCCAGGAGTGAGGAGAAGTTTTGCTGATCAAATTCTTGTCGGGTCTTCAGCCGGATCAAACTGCCATCTGCACACAATATTTCCGCGGTTCACCTGGCCGCCACCACCAAGTGAAGAAAGCTAAAACACTCTCGTCGATAACTGATTCAAACCTTGAACGACGTAATATTTATACAGAAAGAAGATACGAGAGCGCATGCGCTAAGGTATAATACGCAAACGTTTAATCGTTGCTGCTGCCCCCTGGCGCAAGAATTTGAACTGTTAATGCGCCTGGAAAGTCTACATAATCGAGATGCCTTCCAGTGAGACATCATTCGTAATGACTGAATTGGTTCCGAGTATTACGAGGTGCCAGCCGTCTCTGACCCACATTTCAATCTACATCTACACGGATAGTTTGCAAATCACATTTAAGTGCCTGGCAGTAGGTTCATCGAATCACCTTCACCATTCTCTATTATTTCAATCTCGTACAACGCGCGGAAAGAATGAACACATATACCTTTCCGTACGAGCTCTGATTTCCCTTGTTTTATCGTGGTGATCGTTTCCCCGTATGTAGGTCGGTGTCAACGAAATATTTTAGCATTCGCACGAGAAAGTTGGTGATGGGAATTCCGTGAGAAGATTCCGTCGCAACGAAAAACGCCTTTCTTTTCATGATTCCCAGCCCAAATCCTGTATCATTTCAGTGACACTCTCTCCCCTATTTCGCAACAATACAAAACGTGCTGCGCTTCTTTGAACTTTTTCGATGTACTCCGTCAGTCCTATCTGGTAAGGATCCCACACCGCGCAGCAGTATTCTAAAAGAGGACGGACAAGCGTAGTGTAGGCAGTCTCCTTAGTAGATCTGTTACATTTTATAAGTGTACTGCCAATAAAACGTGGTCTTTGCTTAGACTTACCCACAACATTTTCTATGTGTTTCTTCCAATTTAAGTTGTTCGAAATTGTAATTCCTAGGTATTTAGTTGAATTTACGGCTTTAGATTTGACTGATTTATGGTGTAACCGAAGTTTAACGGATTCCTTTTATCACCCAAGTGGATCACCTCACACTTTTTGTTATTTAGGGTCAATTGCCACTTTTCGCACGATTCAGATATCTTTCCTAATTCGTTTTGAAGTTTGTTTTGATCTTCTGATGACTTTATTAGTCGATAAACGACAGCGTCATCTGCAAACAACCTAAGACGGCTGCTCAGATTGCCTCCCAAATTGTTTATATAGATAAGGAACAGCAAATGGCCTTTAAAATTACCTTGGGGAACGCCAGAAATCACTTTCTGTTTTACTCTATGACTTTCCGTCAATTACTACGAACTGTGACCTCTCTATCAGCAAGTCACAAATCCAGTCGCATAACTGAGACGATATTCCGTAAGCACGCAATTTCGCTACAAGCTGCTTGTGTGGTACAGTGTCAAAAGCCTTCTGGAAATCCAGAAATACGGAATCGATCTGAAATCTCTTGTCAATAGCACTCAACACTTCATGCGAATAAATAGCTGTTTTGTGTCCGCAGCTCGTGGTCGTGCGGTAGCGTTCTCGCTTCCCGCGCCCGGGTTCCCGGGTTCGATTCCCGGCGGATCAGGGATTTTCTCTGCCTCGTGATGACTGGGTGTTGTGTGATGTCCTTAGGTTAGTTAGGTTTAAGTAGTTCTAAGTTCTAGGGGACTGATGACCATAGATGTTAAGTCCCATAGTGCTCAGAGCCATTTGAAGCTATTTTGTTTCACAAGAACGATGTTTTCTAAAGCCATGTTGATTGTGTGTCAATAGACCGTTTCCTTCGAGGTAAATCACAATTTTCGAACACAATATATGTTGCATTTCGACGTTAACGATATGGGCCTGTAATTACGCGGATTGCTCCTACTACCTTTCTTGAATATTGGTGTGACCTGTGCAACTTTCCAGTCTTTGGATACGGATCTTTCGTCGAGTGAATGGTTGTGTACGATTGTCAAGTATGGAGCTAATGCATCAGCATACTCTGAAAGGAACTTAATGGGTATATGGTCTGGACGGGTTTGTTTCAGTACCTTAATTGTTCCGTCAGGTCCAAGGCAGGCTTGAGTGGTCCTTTCTAGTGCACCTTAATGAATATTACTGAGGCAACGGAGGCAGTTCAGAGTATGCTTGTCTTTCACTTTTCCACTGAGCTCGCTTGCTCTCACATGAAGGGTCGATATCGCACTCCTGGTAACCGTCTCGAAATGTTTACGTCTCGTGCTTGGCTTGTGTTGACACATCCCTAGGCTGAAGCAGTGCTGGGTTTTGGGGACTTAGTAACGGAAAGGGAGAGTAGAAAATATTCTTCTCTGTGCGTAAACTTTACTTATGGTGTTTTACAATAGCTGTCTTAAAATATTGTGCTGCAAAATTCTGGAATTAGTAAAGAAACAGCTCGTAATAAATGTTAACATCTGAAGCTGGGATATCAGGCAATTTAAGATGTCTTCATCGAAAAAAAAACCTATAGAAACATCTGGTTTCAACTTCAGTTTGAGAAGTTATGGCGCTCTATTACCGCAACGACTGACAAGAATTATTTACCACTGTAAATAAGATTAAGAACAGGAAAACAAAATACGGCAATGATGTAGGCAAACCACTTCGACAAACAGTTACGCGTGACTTTGTGATTCTTCGCCCCAGGTAGTTCATTTGAGTGTTTGAAATTTACTATGTTAATATCCTCAAACACTATTAGCAAGCGTTTTTAAAATATTTCTACAAAAATGCGTTTGCAGATCGAGCACATGGGTGTGGGTTGTTCCCACAAATTGAATTAGACCATCAATTCGTTGTTCATTTTAAAAAGTATAAAACTCCAAATCGCTTGGACTTTGCTTACGTCGCGTGTATTACACACAGGACAAACTGGAAAAATGCGAACTTTCACTGGTCGTGTCCTACAAACCCGAGGTGGGCCGAACATCGGCGGAAATATCCGAAAATGTGTCCCGGGCGGAGTACTACGGGATTGCCTTGCACTCTGTCCCTATGGCACGAATTTCTTCTGCCGGCCGCCGGTTGTCCACCCGTGGTCTACAAGTTCCTCGTGCATCCAGTGGAGGAAACGTTCCAAATCTGTAGAGGTTAAGTGAAATCTCTGATGGCAAGACGGCCGCTGTGGCCGATCGGTTCTAGGCACTTCAGTCCGGAACAGCGCTGCTGCTGCGGTCGCAGGTTCGAATCCTGCCTCGGGCATGGATGTGTGTGATGTCCTAAGGTTAGTTAGGTTTACGTAGTTCTAATCCTAGGGGGCTGATGACTTCAGATGTTAAGTCCCATAGTGCTTAGAGCCATTGGAACCATTTCTGATCGTAAGCTCAACCGTAAAAAATTATCCAAGATTGCATGCTCTTGCATGTAAAAGACGTCCCTTTGTAAATTCTAATGATCCTTCTGAACATAAAAAAACATTCGTGGTCCCGTCTTAGTTTATACGATGCTAGCTGACAAACCTGGCATTGTCTGGGTATTCATTTTGCCAGTTTTCTATTAGAATCGAAAACAAAAAGTTAACTGTGTTTGTAGTGAAGTATCGAATAACTTTCATTTCCATATATTAGTGAAAACACGTTTGAAACTGCGAAACAGTCGTACAAACATATACATAACGATGAAATGTATATAAGCACAGTATCCACATTAAGAAACATAAAACTATGTGATCAAAAGTATCCGGACACCTGACTGAAACGACTTACAAGTTCGTGGCGCCCTCCATCGGTAGTGCTGGAATACAATACGGTGTTGGCCCACCCTTAGCCTAAATGACAGCTTCTACTCTCGCAGGTATACGTTCAAACAGGAGCTGGAAGGTTTCTTGGGGAATGGCAGCCCATTCTTCACGGAGTGCTGCACTGAGGAAAGGTATCGATGTCGGTCGGTGAGGACTGGCACGAAGTCCTAGTTCCAAAACAACCCAAAGGGTGTTCTAAAGGATCCAGGTCAGGAGACTGTGCAGGCCAGTCCATTGCAGGTATTTTATTGTCGTGTAACCACTCCGCCACAGGCTGTGCGTTATGAACAGGTGCTCGATCGTGTTGAAAGATGCAATCGCCATCTCCGAATTGCTATTTAACAGTGGGAAGCGGAAAGATGTTTAAAAACATCAATGTAGGTCTGTGCTGTGACAGTGCCACGCAAAACAACAAGGGGTGCAAGCCCCCTCCATGAGAAACACGACCACACCATAACACCACCGCCTCCGAATTTTACTGTCGGCACTACACACGCTGGCAGATGATGTTCACCGGGCATTCGCCATACCAAAACCTTGCCGTCGGACCGCCAATCGTGTACCGTGACTCGTCACTCCAGACAACGTTTGTCCACTGTTCAGTCGTTCAATGTTTACACTCCTTACACCTAGCGAGACGTCGTTTGGCATTTGCCGGCGTGATGTGTGGTTTATGAGCAGCCGCTCGACCATGAAATACAAGTTTTCTCACCTCCCGCCTAACTATCATAGTACTTGCAGTGGATACTGATGCAGTTTGGAATTTCTGTGTGATGGTCTGGATACATGTCGGCCTACTACACATCACGGTCCTCTTCAACTGTCGGTGGTCTCTGTCAGTCAATAGACGAGGTCGGCCTGTACGCCTTTGTGCTGTACGTGTCCCTTCACGTTTCCACTTCACTATCACATCGGGAATAGCGGACCAAGGGGTGTTTAGGAGTGTGGAAATCTCGCCTACAGGCGTATGACACAAGTGACACCCAATCACCAGACCACGTTCGAAGTCCGTGAGTTCCGCGGAGCGCCCCATTCTGCTCTCTCTCCTTGCCTAATGACTACTGAGGTCGCTGATATGGAGTACCTGGTAGCAGGTGACAGCACAATGCACCTATGATGAAAATGGTATTCCGGCCGTTAGACTCTAGGCGCTTCAATCCGGAACCGCGGTACTGCTACGGTCGCAGGTTCGAATTCTGCCTCGGGCATGGATGTGTGTGATGTCCTTAGGTTAGTTAGGTTAAGTAGTTCTAAGTTGTAGGAGACTGATGACCTCATATGTTAACTCCCGTAGTGCTTAGAGCCATTTGAACCATTTGAAAAACGTATGTTTTTGGGGGTGTCCGGATACTTTTGATCGAATAGTGTAATCCCAACAGGTTTCTGTACACTGGCCGCAGTTGTTTTGCGTGCCTACGAGATGATTTTGTAAACGTCTCTATGGCAACGTCTCTCCATCGCTGTATAGAACTATCGTTTTCGCCTGCAGCCGTTTTGCACTTCGCAGTTGAAAGGTGATAAAAGCGCTGCCAAGTGTTAGGGATTTTCTTAAGTTGACACGACTGTACGAGTATGTTAGTGATAATGAATAAATGTGTAACACTTCATGCATGATGCGACATTTTTTGACGTGTCTCAGTGTATATGACGTCATATCTCCTGATTTGTATGTCATATAATGATATAATTTTGTAGGTACACTCAGTGGCGTATGTGGATATTGTCTGCGACATGAGTCGCGAATAGGGTTGGTAGAAAAGAAGTGATTGACTGAAACAACATGAGTGATGCGGCAGTTTTTGACGCTTCTCGCTGTTGTTCTGAACTACGTGTGTTACCATGAGATACGTTTGCAGTTGCGTTTAGCGGCGTAAGTGGATACTGCCTGCGAACCTTATTGCGAGTACTGTTAGTAGCACGGAAATGGCGAGTTTGGTTTATGGGGCGCTCAACAGCGTAGTTATCTGCGCCCGCACAAATGGTGAATCTATTCATTTTCAAGTCTGATACTTTCGTGAATGACGATGAAGACAACAGAGACACCTAGTTCTAGGGCGGAGAAAATCTCCAACCCGGGCGGGAATCGGGCACCCCGTGATCCAGACGCAGCAACGCTAACCAGTAGAGCATGAGCTGCGTACGATTAGGACGGAAGTAATATATTTAAATGTCATGTATGATGCAGCAGTTTTTCACATATCTGACTATTTGTGACGTAATATCTCCTGAACTATGATGGGTGGGTGGTTCTTACCCCCACAGCGATTGTTGCCTGACTGTAAGCAATGTGTGTATCATGTTTGGTTGAAATCGGTCCAGTGGTTTAGGAGGTGTGGAACACACACACACACACACACACACACACACACACACACACACACACACACATTATTTATTACCTGTGTTTTTCGATAGGGCCTGCCTTTAGCAAAACACAATTTGTTAAAAAGCAAAATTGTGTTTTGCTAAAGGCAGACCTTATCCAAAAACATACGTGTGTTAAAGCAAACACGGAAAAAAGACCTTCAATCCCAAGATGATTACATTATTTATTATGTGTTTCGATTATAGCCTTTTAACAGAGCGATTGAACTTGAGCAGTCATGATTTCTTCTTCTTCTTTTTCTTCCTTCGTTCTTCCCAAATTCTCTTCATACGCTCGCTGTGTTGTGTCTTGCGTTCTTCCAACCATTCATTTTCCATTTCTTTCTCGGTGTGTTTTTGTTTAAGTGTATGTTTCCTTACGATGTTCCTAAACAGTTCTCGATTGTTTATACTGTCTTGTGTGATCCCCAGTTCCTTAATGTCTTGTTCCGTTTCAGTGATCCACTTTGTCTTGTTCTTGCTAGTGTTTGCTATGTCAAAGATTTGACCTGTGAGCCTGTTCTTGTTTATAATGCTGATGGGTCCATAAAATTTCATCCTTCTCTTTTTAAAGGTGTTCGTTGTTGTTTCTATCTCTTTGTAGATCTCTCTTGTTGGCCTATTTGTCAAAATTCCGTCACGAAACACTGGTCCATATATTTTCCACAGGATTTTTCTTTCTTGCTTTTCAGTCTCTCTGATTTCGTATGACCATGAATCACTGTAGTTTCTGCAGCGTAGAGTGTTTCTGGTAGAACCACTGTCTTGTAATGCCTTAGTTTTGTATTGACAGAAATGGGTTTTTTTATTGCGGTAATTCCAAGCGAGCTTACATGCTTGTTTGTAATTTGCAGATTCTTTCTTGATTGGCAGTCCTGATTATCTCTCCTAGATATTTGAAGTGCGCAACTCGTGACGCTTTTCCGTACTGAGTACTAACGAGGAGACTATGCAGGCTTGCTTTTCATGTCCTGAGTCTTCTCGAGGGAGATTTGTTGGCCAGATTTTGAGAATCTACGCCGGTGGGTGCACATTTGGCTGCTTCTGTATTGATGGTTAGAACGGCGAAAGCCAGACACTTCACATCGACACTCTGATCTTTTTTAATCGCGGGTCGAATTCCCTATATTTCACATAGACACGCACACACGCAAACACACACATTACATATATATCTTTTAAAATCGGGCCAATATTTTTGTAACAGTTGTTCACATGGAGTTTAGAAACTACACTATTGGCCATTAAAATTGCTACACCACGAAGATGACGTGCTACAGATGCGAAATTTAACCGACAGGAAGAAGATGCTGTGATATGCAAATGATTAGCTTTTCAGAGCATTCACACAAGGTTGGCGCCGGTGACGAAACCTACAACGTGCTGACATAAGGCAAGTTTCCAACCGGTTTCTCACACACAAACAGCAGTTGACCGGCGTCGCCTGGTGGAATGTTGTTCTGATGCCTCGTGTGAGGAGGAAAAATGCGTACCATCACGTTTCCGACTTTGATAAAGGTCGGATTGTAGCCTATCGCGTGCTGGATCCCAACGGCCTCGTATCACTAGCACTCGAGATGACAGGAATCTTATCCGCAGGACCGTAACGGATCGTGCAGCCACGTCTCGATCCCTGAGTCAACAGATGGGGACGTTTGCAAGACAACAACCATCTGCACGAACAGATCGACGACGTTTGCAGCAGCATGGACTTCCAGCTCGGAGACCATGGCTGCGGTTACCCTTGACGCTGCATCACAGACAGGAGCGCCTGCGATGGTCTACTCGACGACGAACCTGGTTGCACGAATCGCAAAACGTCATTTTTTCAGATGAATCCAGGTTATGTTTACAGCATCGTGATGGTCGCATCCGTGTTTGGTGACATCGCTGTGAACGCACATTGCAAGCGTGTCATTGCCATACTGGCGTATCACCCAGTGATGGTATGGGGTGCCATTGGCTACACGTCTCGGTCACCTCTTGTTCGCATTGACGGCACTTTGAACAGTGGACGTTACATTTCAGATGTGTTACGACCCGTGGCTCTACCCTTCATTCGATCGCTGCGAAACCCTACATTTCAGCAGGATAATGCAGGACCACATGTTGCATGTCCTGTACGGGCCTTTCTGGATACAGAAAATGTTCGACTGCTGCCCTGGCCAGAACATTCTCCACATCTCTCAGCAATTGAAAACGTCTGGTCAATGGTGGCCGAGCAACTGGCTCGTCACAATACGCCAGTCACTACTCTTGATGAACTGTGGTACCGTGTTAAAGCTGCATGGGCAGCTGTACCTGTACACGCCATCCAAGCTCTGTTTGACTCAATGCCCAGTCGTATCGAGGCCGTTATTACGACCAGAGGTGGTTGTTCTGGGTACTGATTTCTCAGGATCTATACACCCAAATTGCGTGAAAATGTAATCACATGTCAGTTCTAGTATAATATATTTGTCCAATGAATACCCGTTTATCATCTGCATTTCTTCTTGGTGTAGCAATTTTAATGGCCAGTAGTGTAAGTAAGGCTAACCCCGATGGAGATTCGAGTCCTCCCTCGGGCATGGGTGTGTGTGTTGTCCTTAGCGTGTTTAAGTTAGGTTAAGTAGTGCGTAAGGCTAGGGACCGATGAGCTCAGCAGTTTAGACCGACAGTCCTTACCATAAATTTCCAATATTGAAATTGTGCCAACCATCTGACCAAGGCCGTACAGACGTTGCTGCTGCTGGTCATGATGGAAGGCTCTTGACATCGACAGCAGACAATAGTGTTGAGGTAATTTTTCCGCCAGGGTGAAAGAAACATCTGGGTGGAAAGAGATTTTCCAGCGACAAAGGAAGTTCACACAGCCGTTCTCCAATGTCTTCGCGGCCAAGGAGCAGATTTCTCCAGTCGAGCAATTGGTAGAATGTTCCGAACGTTGTTTAGAGAGACTCAGTGACTGCGCAGAAAACTGGTGTCGTGTATCTCTGTCACTTTGATGTGTAGTGTAGAACCGAGTAAGAGGTAACTGCCGCTGTAATAAATGTGTAAACTACTTTTTGAAATACTCTCGTATTTCTCTTCTACGTCTCGGACGAACAGTTATACACAGAGGCTACAAAAGTCATCCGACAGCGATATATGCTTATATGGAGGGCAGTGCATTGGCGGAGCTGCCGTTTGCACGTAGGCGACCCATGTGAAATGGTTTCCCATGTGATTATGGCCGCACGACGGGAATTGACAGACTCTGAACTTGGAGTGGTAACCGGAGCTAGACGCATGGGGTACTCCATTTTGAAATAGTTAGGGATTTCAGTGTTACGATATCTAGGCCGACCGGGGTGGCCGAGCGGTTCTAGCCGCTACAGTCGGGAACCGCGCGACCGCTACGGTCGCAGGTTCGAATCCTACCTCGGGCATGGATGTGTGTGATGTCTTTAGGTTAGTTAGGTTTAAGTAGTTCTAAGTTCTAGGGGACTGATGACCTCAGATGTTAAGTCCCATAGTGCTCAGAGCCATTTGAACCATTTGTTGCCTCTATAGCCGTCCGTAACTGCAGAAGTGGTGCCGGTGCAGGATTTTGTGCACGAAGTGACCTCTCCATTATGTCCCGTAAATGTTCAATGCGATTCACGTGGGGCAAACGAGGTGGTCAAATCATCCGCTCTAGTTGTCCAGAATGCTCTTCAAACCAAGCAGGAACAATTGCGGCCCGCTGACATGGCAAATTGTCATCCATAAAAATTCCATTGTTGTTTGGGAACATGAATTACGTGAATGGTAGCAGACGGTCATCACGTAGCCGAACATAACAACTTCCACTTAATGATGGGTTACGTCGGACCAGTGGATCCAGTCTATTCCAGGTAAACACAGCCCATACCATCACGGAGCCATCACCAGCTTGCACAGTGCCTTGTTGAGAGCATGATACCATAACTGCGTGCAGTTTCGAACACTACCATCAGCTTTTACCAACGGAAATTGGGACGTATCTGATCAGGCCATTATTTTACAGTTTTCCAGATAGGATAAAAAAAGTAGAGATAACACATACTTAAAATAGATTGAAACATACTTATCAGAATCAAAATACATTAATATAGGGGTTCCTCAAGGTTGCATATTAGGACCAATACTGTTCCCTACATATACCAATTACTTTCCCAGTAGTGTTGCTCATGGCAAAAAAACTCTCTTCGCTGATGACAGCAATATTATAGTCAGTGAGAAAACAAGACAACTCCTTGCGGAGAAAGCAAATGAAACTCTCAAGGAAGTTTATGATTCGTCAATAAGCAATAAAGTCACATTGAACATAAAGAAAACTAATGCCATGAATTTCAGTTTGAAGAGGAAAAATGACAATGTTAAATTAAATGTAGGTGGCACCTCTATAGACTGTGTAACAAACGCAAAATTTCTAGGAATTAATACTGATTCTCAGTTGAAGTGATAGGAACACACAAAGGTACTTGCAAACAGAATGTCATCAGCATGTTATGCCCTTAGAACCCTATCATTAGTGTGTAACATGCAGTGTCTTTCAGTTGCATATTATTCATATGTACACTCAATTCTTAGCTATGGCATTCTTTTTTTGGGGAACAAATGCACAAAATATGAACGCAATTTTCAAACTCCAGAAAAGAGCCATAAGAATAACAATCAGAAATACTAGTCGAGCTCATTGTAAAGATCTTTTCAAAAGAATGGGTATTTTAACTGCTCCATGTGAATACATTTACCAATCAGCTCTAGACATCAAAAGCAGAAGCATTTGAACCATTTTTGATATCCACTGTGTGAAGAGAGTGCCCAGAATAGCACTGCCTCTCATCACGAACAATGCAGTGGCCGACTGCCTCCAGTTAACGAACGAGAGCAGCGGCCTTTGCGTAGCGTTGTCAGTGCTAACAGATGAGCAGTTTTGTATCTAATAAGCGCAGAAAGGGCGATGCACTTGAGGACAATATTATGGAAATGGAAGGGGATGTAGATGAAGATAAAATGGGAGATATAATACTGTGTGAAGAGTTTGACAAACACTGAAAGACCTGAGTCGAAACAAGGCCCCCGGAGTAGACAACATTCCATTGGAACTACTGACGGCCATGGGAGAGCCAGTCCTGACAAAACTCTACCATCTGGTGAGCAAGATGTATCAAACACGCCAAATACCCTCAGACTTCAAGAAGAATATAATAATTCCAATCCCAAAGAAAGCAGGCATTGACAGATGTGAAAATTACCGAACGATCAGTTTAATAAGCCACAGCTGCAAAATACTAACACGAATTCTTTACAGACGAATGGAAAAACTAGTAGAAGCCGACCTCGGGGAAGATCAGTTTGAATTCCGTAGAAATACTGGAACACGTGAGGCAATACTGACCTTACGACTTATCTTAGAAGAAAGATTAAGCAAAGGCAAACCTACGTTTCTAGCATTTGTAGACTTAGAGAAAGCTTTTGACAATGTTCACTGGAATACTCTCTTTCAAATTCTAAAGGTGGCAGGGGTAAAATACAGGGAGCGAAAGGCTATTTACAATTTGTACAGAAACCAGATGGCAGTTATAAGAGTCGAGGGGCATGAAAGGGAAGCAGTGGTTGGGAAGGGAGTAAGACAGGGTTGTAGCCTCTCCCCGATGTTATTCAATCTGTATATTGAGCAAGCAGTGAAGGAAACAAAAGAAAAATTCGGAGTAGGTATTAAAATCCATGGAGAAGAAATAAAAACTTTGAGGTTCGCCGATGACATTGTAATTCTGTCAGAGACAGAAAAGGACTTGGAAGAGCAGTTGAACGGAATGGATGGTGTCTCGAAGGGAGGATATAAGAGGAACATCAACAAAAGCAAAACGAGGATCATGGAATGTAGTCGAATTAAGTCGGGTGATGTTGAGGGTATTAGATTAGGAAATGAGACACTTAAAGTAGTAAAGGACTTTTGCTATTTGGGGAGCAAAATAACTGATGATGGTCGAAGTAGAGAGGATATAAAATGTAGACTGGCAATGGCAAGGAAAGCGTTTCTGAAGAAGAGAAATTTGTTAACATCGAGTATTGATTTAAGTGTCAGGAAGTCGTTTCTGAGAGTATTTGTATGGAGTGTAGCCATGTATGAAAGTGAAAGGTGGACGATAAATAGTTTGGACAAGAAGAGAATAGAAGCTTTCGAAATGTGGTGCTACAGAAGAATGCTGAAGATTAGATGGGTAGATCACATAACTAATGAGGAGGTATTGAATAGGATTGGGGAGAAGAGAAGTTTGTGGCACAACTTGACCAGAAGAAGGGATCGGTTGGTAGGACAAGTTCTGAGGCATCAAGGGATCACCAATTTAGTATTGGAGGGCAGCGTGGAGGGTAAAAATCGTAGGGGGAGACCAAGAGATGAATACACTAAGCAGATTCAGATGGATGTAGGTTGCAGTAGGTACTGGGAGATGAAGAAGCTTGCACAGGATAGAGTAGCATGGAGAGCTGCATCAAACCAGTCTCAGGACTGAAGACCACAACAACAACAAGCGCAGAAAGCAATGTGTGACGTACGACGAACGTATCCGTCGAGACAGAGCGGCAAAGTCTGGCGTTAATGGCTTGTGGCAGCAGATGGCCTTCGCGAGTATCTTCGGTGATACCACAGCGCCTCTTCTGTGCTCGTGACTGTGTAGCTTACAGACCGTAGACTACTGGAGGACCGTGGCCTGGTCACAAGAGTCCCTATTTCAGTTGGTAAGAGTTGATGGTGGGGTTCGAGTGTGGCGCATACCCCAGGAACCCATGGACCCACTTTGTCGACGAGGCACAGTGGAAGCAAGTAGTGGCTCCATAATGGTGTGGACTGTGTTTACGTCAAACTGACGGAGTCCTCCGGACGTTCGGCTACTTGGAGACCATTTGCAGCCATTCACGAACTTCATGTTACCAAACAATGATAAAATTTTTGTGGATGACAAAGCACTACGTCAGCGAGCCATACTTGTTCGCGACTGATTTGAAGAACATTCTAGACAAATCGAGTGAATGATTGGGCCACCCAGATCGCCCGACGAACATTTATGGGAAATAATCGTCAGGTCAGTTCGTGCACAACATTTTGCACAGCCTTGTGAAAGGGTCCTGTAGCCACCTTTCATTAGTCCGGTAGCCCAATTTCACAAGTATTTCTCTTTCTTTTCCTTGTTTCTCTTTTCTCTTTACTCTCATAGTGGCGTGATTGAACGAATGTGGTTGTGTGTCACGTTGCTAGACGGTGGCGTAGTCTGCTGCAGAAAGTCTGCGATAGTCGTACAGATTCAGCAGCACTGGTACAGAATAGCCAACTCTCGTAGTGGTCAAGCAGGCAAAGAGGTTTGCGCTACTTGTGAGAAATCCACCTGCGTTAGGTTGG
Source organism: Schistocerca cancellata (assembly GCF_023864275.1). NCBI lineage: Eukaryota > Metazoa > Arthropoda > Insecta > Orthoptera > Acrididae > Schistocerca > Schistocerca cancellata. Next base: position 35,450,612 of record NC_064637.1, on the reverse strand, counting down.
TGGCGGAAATGGCTTCTTTGGGTTTTCCGGTCCACGCGGAGCGTGGAAAGGCTGGAGAAGTAAAAGGGAGGCAGTCTGCCGCCGGTACGGGAAGCGTCCACAGCTGTGCTCCAGTCGAAGGAGGGCGAGTTAGACTGACCGCGTGGCGCGCTGTTACTTGGCGAGGGGAGAGCTGTTAGCTTTTGGTCTCGCTTTTCAAATCTGGAAGATTGCTTTGCCTTGTCGCAGCAAGGAATGCTAAACTTTGGCAGATTTTTCTTTTAGCAAATTTCTGTAGCAGACTTGGATCCGCCGGAAGAGCGCCACACAAAGGTGTCGATAAGAAGTGAGCACTCGCTTCTGTATGAATGTCCGTTTGCCTTCAGCTGTGCCTGCATAAGCTTTCACCTTTCTAAATATTTAGAGCTTTGCCTTCTCGTAAATTTTCCGTGCTTTATGCGTCTTTCGTCCGTGGGGAGCCAACCACGTGGTGGAACATTATAGTTGTTGGGCTACCGGCATCACTAACTGTCCGATCGCATGTTTGTTTTAGATAATGTTAACATGATTGTGTGATGTGATATTGTTGGAATTTGGCACTATACCTAGAAATTGTGTCTCCACAAACCACGTGTTACCAGGAATCGTGTACAGGCCTCACATCCTTACCTTAGGAATAAATGATTTTATCTACAATTTTCTCTAGTGTTCCGAGATTACGTTTTTGCACCTAAGCCACTCACCTCGTAGGTTTCCCGTCAGCACATCCAATGCGTTTCCTTGTGCACAGGTCCAGTGATTAGCCTCCCCTTGTATTTTATAACAAATGCTTTAGATTAAGTCTTACTTTCAGGTGTGTTGCTGGGAGCTGATCTTCTGCACAGTGTTCTTGCATTTTCTATTTTATTTTAAATGTTTGATTGTCGCGAACAGTGCACGGGGAATACTATTAATTACATCGTATCCGCTATAAGCCACCTCCCCACGTGTGCATTTTTGTGAGATTTTGGTCCGTGATCAAATTAATTTATTTTCCGACTCGACCAAACCTTCGATTAGTTGTATGGTTAGAGTCGCTGGCGACCCTGATCTTCTCAAGTTAACTTCACAAGCAATAAGCATTTTCCTTCCCAATAATAACGTAATAACCTGTAGTAACCGGTTAGTTACACATGTCCGCAGCTCGTGGTCGTGCGGTAGCGTTCTCGCTTCCCACGCCCGGGTTCCCGGGTACGATTCCCGGCGGGGTCAGCGATTTTCTCTGCCTCGTGATGACTGGGTGTTGTGTGATGTCCTTGGGTTAGTTAGGTTTTAAGTAGTTCTAAGTTCTAGGGGACTGATGACCATAGATGTTAAGTCCCATAGTGCTCAGAGCCATTTTTTTTTTTTTTTTTGCACAGCCAACATTTCAGCAATTATGGACGGCTGTAGAATCAGCATGGCTCAACATTTCAGCGGGAGGCTTCCAAGCAGTTGTCGAATCCGTGCCGGGTCGGGTTGCTGCAGCACGACAGGCAAAAGGAGGACCGACACAGTACTGGGAGGTATCCCACGACTTGTCACCTCGCTGCACGATGTGACGAAATTGTGTACAATGAAGACCGCCGTAGCAGTTTTGTCGTAGGACAGTTTTCTGTGCCAGCACATTTTTGACAGTGGCCACTGTTAGGTACAGCGTGGGCCGTTTCTTGACTTCTGGTTACTGTAGGAGAGGAGGGGGGTGGGGAGGAGAAGGGTTGCGGAGAGGAGGGGGGAGAGAGAAGGGGAGAGCAGACGAGATGAAAGGGGAGGGGGAGGAGTGGGGAGGTAGGGTTTAGGGTTCATAAGCGGCCATCCGTCTTCATTACTCTTTATTAGAGCGCCAGGCGGGCCTAATGCCTATTGATTGCCGCTGCGATGTAATACAACAACAGCAGCAGCGGCGGCGGTGGCGGCGGCGGCAGGAGCAAGGTGTCAGCCGGCGTTTCGGAGCCCGAGGCCGCGTCATCATCACCGTGCCACAGGCTACGCTGCCCCACTCAGCGCGTCGTATTCCGGAGACCGCCACGAAAGCAGCATCCGGTCAGAAAAATTATGCCAGCGAATATTTCTGTTACCAGACTGAAATTTTCAATCTGTGGCGGAGTGTGCGCTGATGTGAAACTTCTGGCGGATTGAAACTGTCTACCGGACTGAGACTCCAACGCGGGACCTATGCGCAAATGTCCCGAGTTCGAGTCTCTGCACAGCACACAGTTTTAACCTATCAGGAAGTTTCAGTATTTCTGTACATTCCCACACGACAAGCAGATTCTGATAATGAAGCCCATTGCTCGAATGGCGTCCCTTCAATAAAATATCCCAAATACACTGTTCAGACACATTAATGTGACCACCCATCAAAATTGTTAAGGCTTTCGTGGCCACTTGTTGACAAACTGCCTATTGGCTTCTGTCTCGGGTTCTTCGGCCGACGTTCATCTAATGATTTTTCTGACGTTTCGCCAGCACGAGTGGCTGGCATTGTCAAAGCTTCACCCTCCATTGACAATGCCAGCCACTCGTGCTGGCGAAACGTCAGAAAAATCATTAGATGAACGTCGGCCGAAGAACCCGAGACAGAAGCCAATAGCCAGTTTGTCACCCATCAAACACCAGAATACCCAGCTTTCGCAGCGCCGGCCACTGCGAGACGTACAAGACGTGTCAGTGGCGTTCTGGAAGGTACCGACATGCAGACTGCATAGCCGTGGCCAACTGCGCTAGCTTTCTCGCTTGGGGATCCACTGCGCGAACAGCCCGATGCAGGTGGTCCCACAGATTCTCGACTGGGTTTCAGTCTGGGAGTTTGGTAACCATGGGAGTGCGGTAAAATGGTCGTAGTGATAAAAAAAATGGCTCTGAGCACTATGGGACTTAACATCTGAGGTCATCAGTCCTCCATAACTTAGAACCACTTAAACCTAACCAACCTAAGGACATCACACACATCCATGCCCGAGGCAGGTTTCGAACCTGCGACCGGAGCGGTCACGCGGTTCCAGACTGAAGCGCCTAGAACCGCTCGGCCACACCGGCCGGCTCCTGATGATCTTCGGACCACACTCGTACACTGCAAGCTGTACAACATGTCATCGAGGAGACGCTGTTGGTAGTGTCTTGGTTCATGTGGACGGCCGGTTGCTGAACGTTGCACATCTACTGACTCGTACACATCTCCGCAGTCATAGTTCACCCGAAATCATCGATTTCCCCGGTCCGCCCCGATAGCTGCATGGTCAGCGTGTCGGATTGCAGTCCTACGGGCCCGGGTTCGATTCCCGGCTAGGTCGGAGATTTTCTCCGCTCAAGGACTGGGTGTTGTGTTGTCTTCATCATCATTTCATCCCCATCCGGCGCGCAGGTCGCCCAGTCTGGTATAGTAAGACCTGCACCAAGGCGGCTGGACCTGCCCCGCAGGGGGCATCTCGGCCAATGACGCCAAACGCTCATTTCCACTTCCATCTACGGCCTCGGAGCCAGTTTTGGATAGCGCCGTTGTCGTACGCATAGTATACTCCAGTGGCACGCGAACAGTTCACCAACATCGCCGTTTCGGAAATACTCCTACCCTTGGTCCGCAAGCCAACGATCCTGCCCATTCGGACGTCAGACAAATCGCTCCGTTTTGGCATCACGACGAAGACTACAATATTTTCTGCGTCCCCGACAGTCTTTATATATCCTCCACTGATAGAGCTGCCACCTGCTGACTATCATTACTGATGTCGAACGTAGGGGACGGTCACATTAATGTGACTGGACTGTGTAATAACACGACGATTTGTGACTCTTGACACTTGTTTAAGGAGCGTTTGTTGTCTTTGGTAAGCAACACAGCCACCACGGAAGACATTTATAACTGTTACTCCGTAGGTCGTGGTCTTGCGGCAGTGTTGTCGCTTCCCACGCACGTGGTACCGAGTTCGATTCCCAGCGGGGTCAGAGAGTTCCCCTGCCTCGAGATGACTGGTTGTTGTTGTGTCGTCTTCATCATCATCATTCATCCCCATTACGGTCGGAGGAAGGCAATGCCAAACCACCTCCGCTAGGACCTTGCCTAGTACGGCGCTGCGGGTCTCCCGCATCGTCCCCTTTAAAGAAGTATGGGACCTCGTCATCACTCAGAATGATCAGAATTCTTAGTACAGCTTCCTTCGTGCCTGACTGGACACTGATTCTATTTCTTTTTAATCTGTGACCACAGTTGGTAAAAATGCTCTGGCTGATTCCATAACATCTGTAACGAGACAGTAGTACGGAGGGCGAATCATCGACTTCGATTTATTGGGAAAATTTTAGGAAAGTGTGGTTCGGCTCTAAAGGAGACCGCATATAGGACACTACCGTGATACATTGTTGAGAACTGATCGAGAATCTGGGATACCCACCACATCAGATTACGAGTAAGAGATCGAAGCATTTCAGAGACCGGTTTCCAGATTTGTTACCGGTGGGTTCGATCAACTCGCAAGTGTTACGGAGACGCTTCGTGAGCTAAGATTGGAATCCCTGGAGGGCAGACGACGCTCTTTACGCGACACAGTGTTGAGAAAATTTAGAGAACCGTCATTGAAGCCGACTGCAGAACGATTCCATTGCCTCCGACGTACATTTCGCGTAAGGACCACAAAGATAAAATGAAAGATATTGTGGCTCATATGGAGGCATATAGACAGTCGTTTCTCCATCGCTACATTTAGGAGCGGAACATGAAGGGGGAAAGAGGTGACTAATAGTGGTACATGGTGCCCTCCGCCAACCACCATATTGTGGCTTGTAAAATGTGTATATAGATGTAGATGTACACGAACCGTCCACTTTTATTTTATTTTCGTACTACTGAACAGATTCAACCTTCGACCATTTTCTAAAGCCGGTCGGAGTGGCCGTGCGGTTCTAGGCGCTACAGTCTGGAGCCGAGCGACCGCCACGGTCGCAGGTTCGAATCCTGCCTCGGGCATGGGTGTGTGTGATGTCCTTAGATTAGTTAGGTTTAATTAGTTCTAAGTTCTAGGCGACTGATGACCTCAGAAGTGAAGTCGCATAGTGCTCAGAGCCATTTGAACCATTTTCTAAAGTAAGAAAGTATTGCAGCATTCTCATCAGCATTTTTCTCCCTTTACCGCTGTCGTCACCTACCTTCCTCCTCCTTTCTTGTCGGTTTCATTTGTACTCGACTTCTTGTATTGTCGTTTTGGGATTATTATTATTATTCTTTCTTTCTTTCTTTTCTCAGACGTTATGTCTGGTCAAAAATGGAAAGTGACGCGGACTTTGATCAAGCGTGACTTCCTTTTAACTGTACGGTATATGTTATATTGCATTTAGGAACTTTCGGGTAATTCAACATGTATCAATAATTACGGATTTCTGTAATTGTATATATAAGTTTGGATGTAGCTGTATTGCATTGATGTACTGGTGGATATTGTGTGGTATGACTCCTGTAGTTGATAGTATAATTGGTATAATGTCAACTTTATTCTGATGCCACATGTCCTTGACTTCCTCAGCCAGTTAGGTGTATTTTTCAATTTTTTCTCCTGTTTTCTTTTGTATATTTGTTGTATTGGGTATGGATATTTCGATTAGTTGTGTTAATTTCTTCTTTTTATTGGTGAGTATGATGTCAGGTTTGTTATGTGGTGTTGTTTTATCTGTTATAATGGTTCTGTTCCAGTACAATTTGTATTCATCATTCTCCAGTACATTTTGTGGTGCATACTTGTATGTGGGAACGTGTTGTTTTATAAGTTTATGTTGTAAGGCAAGCTGTTGATGTATTATTTTTGCCACATTGTCATGTCTTCTGGGGTATTCTGTATTTGCTAGTATTGTACATCCACTTGTGATGTGATCTACTGTTTCTATTTGTTGTTTGCAAAGTCTGCATTTATCTGTTGTGGTCTTGGGATCTTTAATAATATGTTTGCTGTAATATCTGATGTTTATTGTTTGATCCTGTATTGCAATCATGAATCCTTCCGTCTCACTGTATATATTGCCTTTTCTTAGCCATGTGTTGGATGCGTCTTGATCGATGTGTGGCTGTGTTAGATGATACGGGTGCTTGCCATGTAGTGTTTTCTTTTTCCAATTTACTTTCTTTGTATCTGTTGATGTTATGTGATCTAAAGGGTTGTAGAAGTGGTTATGAAATTGCAGTTGTGTAGCCGATGTATTTATATGGGTGATTGCTTTGTGTATTTTGCTAGTTTCTGCTCGTTCTAGAAAGAATTTTCTTAAATTGTCTACCTGTCCATAATGTAGGTTTTTTTATGTCGATGAATCCCCTTCCTCCTTCCTTTCTGCTTAATGTGAATCTTTCTGTTGCTGAATGTATGTGATGTATTCTGTATTTGTGGCATTGTGATAGTGTAAGTGTATTTAGTGCTTCTAGGTCTGTGTTACTCCATTTCACTACTCCAAACGAGTAGGTCAATATTGGTATAGCGTAAGTATTTATAGCTTTTGTCTTGTTTCTTGCTGTCAATTCTGTTTTCAGTATTTTTGTTAGTCTTTGTCTATATTTTTCTTTTAGTTCTTCTTTAATATTTGTATTATCTATTCCTATTTTTTGTCTGTATCCTAGATATTTATAGGCATCTGTTTTTTCCATAGCTTCTATGGAGTCACTGTGGTTATTCAATATGTAATCTTCTTGTTTAGTGTGTTTTCCCTTGACTATGCTATTTTTCTTACATTTGTCTGTTCCAAAAGCCGTATTTATATCATTGCTGAATACTTCTGTTATCTTTAGTAATTGGTTGAGTTGTTGATTGGTTGCTGCCAGTAGTTTTAGATCATCCATGTATAGCAAATGTGTGATTTTATGTGGGTATGTTCCAGTAATATTATATCCATAATTTGTATTATTTGGCATGTTGGATAGTGGGTTCAGAGCAAGACAGAACAAGAAAGGACTTAATAAGTATCCTTGGTATATTCCACGCTTAATCTGTATTGGCTGTGATGTGATATTATTAGAGTTTGTTTGGATATTAAGTGTGGTTTTCCAGTTTTTCATAACTATGTTAAGGAACTGTATCAATTTAGGATCTACTTTGTATATTTCCAATATCTGTAGTAACCATGAGTGGGGTACACTATCTAAAGCTTTTTGGTAATCAATGTATGCATAGTGTAGTGACCTTTGTTTAGTTTTAGCTTGATATGTAACCTCTGTATCTATTATCAGTTGCTCTTTACATCCTCGTGCTCCTTTGCAGCAGCCTTTTTGTTCTTCATTTATAATTTTGTTCTGTGTTGTATGTGTCATTAATTTCTGTGTAATGACTGAAGTTAATATTTTGTAGATTGTTGGTAGGCATGTTATGGGGCGATATTTAGCTGGGTTTGCTGTGTCTGCTTGATCTTTAGGTTTCAGATAGGTTATTCCATGTGTAAGTGTATCAGGGAATGTGTATGGGTCTGCAATATAACTGTTAAACAATTTAGTTAGATGTGAATGTGTTGAGGTGAACTTCTTTAGCCAGAAATTTGCTCTTTTATCATTTCCAGGGGCTTTCCAATTGTGCATAGAATTAATTGCTCGGGTGACTTCATGTTGCAAAATTATCACTTCAGGCATTTGTGGTATCATCTTGTATGTGTCTGTTTCTGCTTGTATCCACCGTGCATGCCTGTTATGTTGTACCGGGTTTGACCATATGTTGCTCCAGAAGTGTTCCATGTCTGTTATGTTTGGTGGATTGTCTATTTTAATGTGTGTGTTATCTATTGTCTGGTAAAATGTCTTTTCGTTTGTGTGGAACGTTTGGTTTTGTTTCCTTCTATTTTCACTTTTTTTGTATCTTCTAAGTCGTTTGGCCAATGCTTGTAATTTCTGCTTCTTTGTATCTAATTGCTCTATTGCTTCTTGTTGTGAGATTTTACCTAACCTTTTTCGTTTTTTGTCTGATATTTCATTTCTTATAAATTGTGTTAGCTGTCCGATGTCTTTTTTCAGTTTTTCTATTCTGATCTGTAGCCTGTGTTGCCATGCTGGTTTTGTGGGTTTCTTGTGTGTGTTGGTTGGTTCTGATCTCTGCCTAGTGTGTATATTTAGTGTAGTGAGTGCTCCTATATAAACCAGTAGTTGTAATTCTTCCATAGTTGTATTTTCATTTATTTTGTTGTGTATGATTGTGTTGATAGTTGTTATTGTTGTTTCGACTTGTGGGTTATTTGGTGGTCTATGCAAGAATGGTCTAATGTCTGTATTTGTGTCTTTGTATTCTATATATGTCAGCTGAAATTTTTCTTCTATATCTAACTTGTGTGTCACTTCGTGTTCTATTTGTGCTTGTTCTGGTGGCTGTCTTAAGATGTCGTTTTCCTCTGATTGTTTAATTGATGCGTGTTGTTCTTTGTTTGTTTGCTCTGGGATGTTTGAGTCCATTACTGTATTTTCTTATTCTTCCGATTGCACATTATTTTGTTCTAGTATTTGTTGTACTTGTTGTTTGATGTTTTCTAATTCTGACTGGGGTATCCTGTTATTTTTGATTATTACAAATGGTTCAAATGGGTCTGAGCACTATGGGACTTAACTTCTAAGGTCATCAGTCCCATAGAACTTAGAACTACTTAAACCTAACTAACCTAAGGACATCACACACATCCATGCCCAAGGCAGGATTCGAACCTGCGACCGTAGCGGCCGCGCGGTTTCAGACTGTAGCGCCTTTAACCGCTTGGCCACCACGGCCGGCTTTGATTATTACACGGATCTGATCAGCTAGTCGTTGTTCTGTTAAAAATTTTAATTCTGGGTATCTGGTAATAAATGTTGTGTATACTTGTTATCTGTATCCAGTTGTGTTGGTTCCTAGGTTTGTTGCTTGGTAATAGTAGAACATGAGGTGTCGATTAACTTCATCTGACCATCTCATCCTCTGTCTTTGTTTTCCTTCTAGGGTGGTTGCAGGAAGCATATCCTGCAAAACACCTCTATTCGGATTTAAATCCTTTTCCAGTTGGCTAGCAGTGTCGTTACCATTGTGGGCGGGCTTAGGGTTCAAGCGTCGTCCCCGACCATGACGGCACTTGTCCGAGGCTTCTTTAGTTCTGTCCTGAACCAAGTAATCACACTAAAAGGGGGGTTAGCCCTATTAGTGGTTTGTTCTTTTCGTCGCCTTTTACGACTGGCAGAACATACCGGAGGCCTATTCTTTTCCCGGACCTCCACGGGGTTTATTATTATTATTATTATTATGTTTGATCTGTTACACGAAATTGCTGAAAAGACTGGCCTAAAAATATTCTATGAAGAAACAGAGTATATAGAATACAAACATAATACAGAAAAGTTTATGCAAACGAAATATGGAAAAATTACAAGAGTTGATAGATTCAAATACCTGGGGGAGTGGATCCAAGCCAATGGACTGGATAACACGACAAATAAAGAAAGAATAAAGTAGTTAGAATTTGCATATAAATTAACACAAAACTGCTACAGTAAGAAATCAATATCCATACAAGCGAAGATTAGACATGATAATTCATTTATTAGGGCACAAGCAACATATGGATCAGAGAGCCTAACATTGAATAAGAAAGGCGCATTAAGAGAACTAGAAAAAAGAGAGAGAAAAATACTAACAGAAATTCTAGGTCCTGAGAAAAACAAGGAAAATAGGTGGATTAAAAGGAGAAATGAAGACTTATACAAAAATACAGAAAATATCACAGATACAGTGAGGAAGAGATGGCTAAAATTTTTTGGCCTTTTTAAAAAAAATGAAGAAACACTGATTACCAAGAAATTTTTAATTACGTTAGTAAGATGAAAAAAACTGTGGGATGGACAGAAGCAGTAAAGAAAGACGCCAACAAAATAGGTGTTCCAGAAGAAATAATACGTGACAGGAATCACTTCAGGCTACTGATAGAAAACACAAACTATGAAGAAGATGAGCCAAAACCTCGACCCAAGAGAGTGTGGACAGATGAGCAGAGACGAGTAGTTGGCGAGAAAATGAAGAAGTACTAGGAAGACCGGAAGAAAAAGAAACAACATAAGCCTTAAGTTGTATGCGGTCCATAGCTTACCAAATTCATTAATAAAAAAAAATTATTACTGAGATCACTACTCGTGCTATCGAAAGCTCTCCCTTGTCCTTCCTTACTATGAGAGAATCATCTTCATCTACCCTCGAGGCTGTATCCTTCAGTAAAAAGTAAATCTGCCGTTCTACAGGTAGGAGCGTGGAATGTTAGATTCTGAAATCGGTTACGTACGTTTGACAATGTAACATTACGTATGGGTAGGTGGAAGTTGCATATGGTAGGAATTAGTGATGTGTTCTGCCGTGTACAGGGATATTTGCTCAGAAACAAGTAGGGATAACATAGGAATGGACTAATAATGAATTAAACAAACCTTTGAATGCCGGTGTACTATTATGACTGCACGAGTGCAAAGTAATCACTGGAGGCATTCACTTCTATTAAATGTCTAGGAATATGCTTGTAGAACAATTTAAAGGCGATGACTACATAAAACTAACTGCAGGTAAGACAGATGCCAGACTGAAATATACAGGAAGAATCCTCAGAAAGTAATTAAAACTTCCGGGCTAAGAGGCCGTGGTCCAATAGTAGAAATACTTCTCCCTGACGTTTCGTTGCCAGCTGCGGGCAACATCATCTGAGGTGAGTCTAGTTTTAATTACTGAAGACGCCGGCCGTGAAAGTCTAATCCTCAGAAAGTGTGACCCGCCCACAAGGATAGTAGCTTACAAAAACCCTCGTATCACCAGTACTTCAATACTGCTCGTCAGTGTGAGGTCTTTACCAGATAGGGTTGATAGAAGAAATTGAACAGATCCAAAGAAGAGCACAGCATTTCGTTACAGGTTCATTTAGTAAGAGCAGAAGCGTCACGCAGATGCTCAGGCAACTCCGCTGGCAGACGCTGCAGGAGAGGCGTCCTGCATCACGATGTGGTTTACTGTTAAAGTTCCGACAGCGTACTTTCCATGAAGAGCCAACGAACAAAACTTCTTTCTCTTAGGGATGTCTCGCAAAAATGAGAGAGATTCGAGCCTACACGGAGGGTTACGAGCAATTGTTCTCCCCGCGAACCATTCACTCTTGGAGCATCATAAAGGCGAAGAGACAATGGTACACAAAGTAACCTTCGCCAAACACCGTAAGGTGGTTTGCGGAGTATAGATGTAGAGGCAAACAGATTCCGCCACTCTTGTACTTTGTTACCAAACATAATGCTGATGAGTAAGTTGATAAGTTGAAGAACTGTAGTCTTGGACTCTGCCAGCACTGAATGAAGAGGACGAAGTGGCAGTTAACTAGCTAGCACTTTGCTCCGACAGCCGTCCCGTCCTGACGCGAGACAACAACAGGTGTAAAGAAGTGAGTAGGAGGAGCAAGTGGCAGAGACGGGAAGAGAAACGAAGCGACTGCGAGGGGAGTTGGAGAGTTCATATTTCGCGGAATGAAGCCATTTGTTTTCAGTGGCCGCCTCGGCGGTGTAACAGCCCCTACCTGGCTTACTCGCTCACCCCTTCCGCACCCCCCCCACCCCCGCCCGCCCCTGCTAACCTATTCTTCGCCCAGTCTCCGCCTCTTATCTCCGGCATCCCCCGCACTTCTAATTGCCGCTGTAGCGGGCGCTTTGCGTTGCTGGCTTTTTGTAGCGTCGTCTAGAGGCGGAATGGCTTGTGCTGCGGGCTGCTTTTACAACTCGGCAAATGCGCCGCGTGGAGTGTTCATTAATATTGCGGTGGCTTATGATCCGTCTGTACGGGACGCTAACAAAGTTTGTAGGCGTTTCAGAATTGACACAGGAGGTAAAAACAATACTCCCATTTTTTATTTGGCTGACAATTTGTCGAAGTTAGTTCCACGGAAATTGTCACTCACTTGCCTTTGTATACTCAGCATTAATTGGAAGGCGTTTTCACGTCAAAGAAATGATCGGGTGTTATCTAAAGATTATTTATACCTACTGTTCCGGCGTCACCACAAGCGCCGGAACGAAGACGAAGAGTGGAAGCCTAGAGAAGGCGGTGAAATGACGTCGGCGAATGGGCGTGGGGAAGGACCGCCCCGCGACAGGAACGCCCTCAAACCGAGGTTAACGTAACAGCCGCTGCTGCCAGCCTCGGCTGCTCAGTATTCGGACTTTAGTGGACAGTATAGGCACAGCTGGAGACCGGCACTCGCAGATCAGTCACCAGTGACGTGTGTCAAGTTGCAGGAACCTTGCATACAGTCAAGGAATGAATTACACTCATGCTCATAAATTAAGGATAATGGTGATAGATGGTGAAACACCGCTCTGGTGGGCGGTTTGCGGGTTTGAATCACCTCGCGGTATGACCATACGGTGCATTTGACCTGCGGTCGTCGCACTGTGGCGCTGGCAGCAGTCCACATACGCAGAGGTGTGTTGGTGCATGTCAGAGTACGGTGCAGCGAGTAAGTGTGCAGACATGCTAATGGTGACTGTGTGTTGAAAATGGCTCAAAGACCACATATTGATGACGTTATGAGGGGTAGAATACTAGGGCGACTGGAGGCTGGTCAAACACAGCAGGTCGTAAAACGGGCCATCCGTGTGCCACAAAGTGTGATCTCAAGATTATGGCAACGATTCCAGCAGACAGGAAACGTGTCCAGGCGCTACAGTACGGGACGTCCACAGTGTACAACGCCACAAGAAGACCGATATCTCACCATCAGTGCCCGCAGACGGCCACGGAGTACTGCAGGTAGCCTTGCTAGGGACCTTACCGCAGCCACTGGAACAGTTGTCTCCAGACACACAGTCTACAGACGACTGAACAGACATGGTTTATTCGCCCGGAGACCTGCAAGGTGCATTCTTGGTCACAGGAGAGCCCGTAAAGCCTGGTGTCAAGAACACAGTATATGGTCATTGGAACAGTTGTCCCAGGTTATGTTCACGGACGAGTCCAGGTATAGTCTGAACAGTGATTCTCGACCGGTTTCCATCTGGTGTGAACCAGGAACCAGGTAGCAACCCCTTAATGTCCTTGAAAGGGACCTGTATGGAGGTCGTGGTTCGATGGTGTGGGATGGGATTATGATTGGTGCACGTACACCCCTGCATGTCTTTGACAGAGGAACTGTAACAGGTCAGGTGTATCGGGACGTAATTTTGCGCCAGTATGTCCGCCTTTTCAGGGGTGCAGTGGGTCCCACCTTCCTCCTGCTTCCTCCTGACGGATGATAACGCACGACCCCACCGAGCTGCCATCGTGGAGGAGTACCTTGAAACATAAGATATCAGGCGAATGGAGTGGCCTGCCTGTTCTCCATACCTAAACCCTATCGAGCACGTCTGGGATGCTCTCGGTCGACGTATCGCTGCACGTCTTTAAACCCCTAGGACACTTTAGGAGCTCCGACAGGCACTCTGCAAGAATGGGAGGCTATACCCCAACAGCTGCTCGACTACCTGTTCCAGAGTATGCCAACCCGTTGTGCGGCCTGTGTACGTGTGCACGGAGATCACATCCCATATTGATGTCGGGGTACATGCGCAGGAAACAGTGGCGTTTTGTAGCACGTGTGTTTCGGGACGGTTGTCTCAACTTATCACCAATACCGCGGACTTGCATATCTATGTCGTGTGTGTTCCTTATGTGCCTATGCTATTAGCGCCAGTTTTGCGTAGTGCCACGTTGTGTGGCACCACACTCTGCAATTATCCTTAATTTATGAGCACGAGTATATATTGCATGTCGCCCATCGTTTGCGATTACTACTGGTAAATCTGCAAGTTAACTATTGTCAATCTGCTTTATACAAATAAAACTACGATAGTTCTTTGCTTGAATTGTATTGCATTCCGAGGACGCAGTATCCCTTAGGTACCCTATACGGCACGAATGGGGAACACCCGACATCGACATCTACATTATTGCCCAGCAATTCAAACTTATGTCTTGGACAGAGGCATCATACATCCACTCTTCCTCTATCGTTTCACTATGGAATAGCTCTTCGGAAAAACGAACACCTATTTTTTTCCGTGCGAGCTCTGATTCCCTTATTTTATCGCGATGCCCATTTTCACCTATGTAGATGCGAGTCGACAAAATGTTTTGGTATTTGGAGAAGAACGTTTTGGTGAAATTTTGTGAATACATCTGGCTCCAGCGAAACTGCTTTATTTTAATGATTGCCATCCCAGCTCGTTTATCACGTCCATGACACTATCTCTCCGCTCCCGGTAGCTGAGTGGTCAGCGCGACAGACTGTCAACACTAAGGGCCCGGGTTCGATTCCCGACTGGGTCGGAGATTTTCTTCGCTCAGTTCTAATCATCATCATTTCATCCCCATCGACGCGCAAGTCGCCGAAGTGGCGTCAAATCGAAAGTACCCGGCGTACTACCTACCCGACGGGAGGTCCCAGTCACATGACATTTATTTTATGACACTATCTGTCCCATTTCTTCTTAACTTTGCGACTTTCTCTGTCAGTTGCATCTGGTAAGTATCCCATTGTGTCAAGCAACACCTCAAAAAATGACGGACAAATGTTCTGCCGGTAAGACAGTCTTAGGTTCGCCTTCCACGCAAGATGCGAAAATTACCTGTTCAGCTGTATGCTGAAACTACGTTTAACTGAAATTTCTGGCTAACAATCTGAAAAATTGTCTGACATAAATTCCGATTTAAGAATCAGATCTAGAATCGCTGTACTTGCCCTAATTTTGAACATGAACTTGTTTATGCAATTTAATTTTTATAGTTTTTTTTAATTTTTTAATTATTGAGTTGAGCCTCTATGGACTGCGTGGTAACAACCAATTTCATTTTAGTGTCAAGGTCTTGTTCTTCTTCCAGCTTTGACTTGCTGCCAGTATCTTCTGAACCCACCGAGAAGTGCCTGTTTATGCGCTTCGGGTAATGGTCCTCTCCATGTTTCGGACGTTGATGCCATTTTAAAACCTTGGCAGTTGTTCACCAATCTTCTAAATTTCCTCCTGTCAGGAATTTCTCTCTCTGAGATACTAATCTGCCTAAGATCTTTTTCACATTCTTCTAATCATCTTTGCCTAGTTTTTTTAGATAATTTTTATAATATATATTTATATTTTTGTAATATATAATCTGAAATACATCTCACTATCTATAAATGAGACTGCATAAAAGAACAATTCAAGAAAATGTGCAGAATGGTCAACTATTACGTAATTTAAATGTATCATAATAGAAAAAAAACGCATCTGTTGAATGTACATGAAATTTCACTAATTGAAAACTAGTCCTAATAACCAGTCAAAAATGTTGATTGAGGCCTTGCAACAAATACTAACCTTGCAACGGATAACTTGATTCTGTTCTGGCTGCAGTGCAAAAGATGATCTGAAATAAATCACTATGCAGCAGTTTGCCTTCTTATCCTTCTTTTGTTTTAACTTGATGTTCTAGTGAATTAGTTTTTGATTCTCTTTTCAAAACTTCTAATTATTGTTCAAGCAAAAGAGCAAGGCGTGACAATACAAATTTTAGCGAAGATGTTGCTTTGAACAGTCGGGATATGCTTTGTGAAATATCTATAAATGACAAAAGGAAGCGCTTTGAAATTTAATCATTCTAATGACAAAAATGTAAATTCCAAGTAATAGCAGTGATTAGCATTTTCTGTCTTCGCATTGTCACACTCGATAATGCCTGCTTCTACAAAATACACTCCTGGAAATGGAAAAAAGAACACATTGACACCGGTGTGTCAGACCCACCATACTTGCTCCGGACACTGCGAGAGGGCTGTACAAGCAATGATCACACGCACGGCACAGCGGACACACCAGGAACCGCGGTGTTGGCCGTCGAATGGCGCTAGCTGCGCAGCATTTGTGCACCGCCGCCGTCAGTGTCAGCCAGTTTGCCGTGGCATACGGAGCTCCATCGCAGTCTTTAACACTGGTAGCATGCCGCGACAGCGTGGACGTGAACCGTATGTGCAGTTGAAGGACTTTGAGCGAGGGCGTATAGTGGGCATGCGGGAGGCCGGGTGGACGTACCGCCGAATTGCTCAACACGTGGGGCGTGAGGTCTCCACAGTACATCGATGTTGTCGCCAGTGGTCGGCGGAAGGTGCACGTGCCCGTCGACCTGGGACCGGACCGCAGCGACGCACGGATGCACGCCAAGACCGTAGGATCCTACGCAGTGCCGTAGGGGACCGCACCGCTACTTCCCAGCAAATTAGGGACACTGTTGCTCCTGGGGTATCGGCGAGGACCATTCGCAACCGTCTCCATGAAGCTGGGCTACGGTCCCGCACACCGTTAGGCCGTCTTCCGCTCACGCCCCAACATCGTGCAGCCCGCCTCCAGTGGTGTCGCGACAGGCGTGAATGGAGGGACGAATGGAGACGTGTCGTCTTCAGCGATGAGAGTCGCTTCTGCCTTGGTGCCAATGATGGTCGTATGCGTGTTTGGCGCCGTGCAGGTGAGCGCCACAATCAGGACTGCATACGACCGAGGCACACAGGGCCAACACCCGGCATCATGGTGTGGGGAGCGATCTCCTACACTGGCCGTACACCACTGGTGATCGTCGAGGGGACACTGAATAGTGCACGGTACATCCAAACCGTCATCGAACCCATCGTTCTACCATTCCTAGACCGGCAAGGGAACTTGCTGTTCCAACAGGACAATGCACGTCCGCATGTATCCCGTGCCACCCAACGTGCTCTAGAAGGTGTAAGTCAACTATCCTGGCCAGCAAGATCTCCGGATCTGTCCCCCATTGAGCATGTTTGGGACTGGATGAAGCGTCGTCTCACGCGGTCTGCACGTCCAGCACGAACGCTGGTCCAACTGAGGCGCCAGGTGGAAATGGCATGGCAAGCCGTTCCACAGGACTACATCCAGCATCTCTACGATCGTCTCCATGGGAGAATAGCAGCCTGCATTGCTGCGAAAGGTGGATATACACTGTACTAGTGCCGACATTGTGCATGCTCTGTTGCCTGTGTCTATGTGCCTGTGGTTCTGTCAGTGTGATCATGTGATGTATCTGACCCCAGGAATGTGTCAATAAAGTTTCCCCTTCCTGGGACAATGAATTCACGGTGTTCTTATTTCAATTTCCAGGAGTGTATTTCTATTACGAAAATTTGTTTTCTTGATTCTTGACTTCCTTTAACTAATCTAAATCGTCAAGGACTAATTAGAATACTGAACACGTGATTGATAGTTCTCCCTCATTACCAGCATGTAGATATTGTTGGACACAACGAAATCTTTACACAGCCATAATTCCTGAACTCCCCGCTTGCATGTAACAAACTCAAAACAACTTACACTTTTCTGAAGTGCTATCTCTTTATCCAGTCATATTAAAAATCATCCTTTATCCCCGGGCTATACGTCACGGAACATCTGAAATAGGGATCTCTGTGCTACACCTTCTCTATGCAAACCGCTCGTTCCGACATGATCCAGCACCCTCTCTTCACGACTCTACAACTACTAGGCCGATTGCTCAAGACTGCGATTCGACTCGTATGTTGCCTGCTAGCTCGCCAGCGCTTTTCTCAATAATGCAAACTCTGACAACCGCAGACTGTGTATCGGTCAAGAGTTCAGCATTCAACGATATTTAAAATGGCAGTGTGCCGGATAAACAGATAATTTTCATTATATTTGCATTCAATAATGCATCAAATCACTAACAGTGATTTACTATCATATCATTTAATGTATAAACCTTTCACGTGTTCTCTTGGATGGTTCAGATTTAAACTGATCCTAATTATTAATACCTAGGTATTTAATTGAATTGACAGCCTTAGATTTGTGTGATTTATCATGTAACCGAAATGTAACTGATACGTTTTAGTACTCATATGGAGGACCTCATGCTTTACATTGTTTAAAGCGAACTATCATTTTCCGTGCCATGCAGATACCTTGTCTAAACCATGTTGCACTTCGCTTTCATCTTCTGATGGCTTTACGGGAGATGTACAGACAATCTAAGAGGGCTGCTCAGATTGTCTCGAAAATCGTTTATATAGATAAGGAACAGCAGAGGGTCTATACGACTTCCTTGAAAATCATTAGGTATCACTTCCGTTTCACTGGACGATTTTCCGTCCATTACTGCGAACTAAGACCTACCTGAAGGATACGATTTCAGGAATCTGGTCTCACTACGGAAGCGATGCTCCCTAGGCAAGAAATGTCGTTAGAAGTCTCTTGTGAGGAATGGTATCAAAGGCCTTCTAGAAATCTAGAAATACGGAATCAACTTGAGCTCCCCTATCGATAGCACACATTAGGCTTAAATCGTGTGAATAAGGGGCCAGTTGCACTTCACAAAAACGATAAATTTCTGAATACAATGAAACACGTATTTCTTCGTGTCTAACAGAGAAGACAAACAGTAATCGTCAAATATTTACCTTTAAACTTATTTTCGCAACGAAATATTTTCATAAAACGTTTCAGCCCCTAGTTCAGGCTCGTCCAAACTGTGGCCCTGGGGCGCTAGCGCCCGCGGCATGCACCCCGGGCGAAATCGCATGTTGTTGCTGTGGCCGAGCCGCGTCGCTTCGTACAAAAGCGTTGATACGACACAGACTGTTAGACAACAGACGTAAGGCTGCAGTGGATCAGGAGGGATGGTCAACAGGAACAGACAAGAAAAAGGAGGAGCGGCGCGTCCGCACTACTTAAACACGAGGGAAATTAAATTATTTTGTACTCCTGTCGAAAATCGTGCCAAATGTTTAGTATGCCATCGGAACCTTATATATTTAAAAAAAGTACTAAACTGAACGGCACTTTAATACCCGTCACAAAGATCAGTTTGAAAATTTGTCAGCCGGCCGGGGTGGCCGAGCGGTTCTAGGCGCTACAGTCTGGAACCGCGCGACCGATACGGTCGCAGGTTCGAATTCTGCCTCGGGCATGGATGTGTGTGATGTCCTTAGGTTCGTTAGGTTTCAGTAGTTCTAAGTTATAGGTGACTGATGACCTTAGAAGTTAAGTCCCATAGTGCTCAGAGCCATTTGAACCATTTTTTTTTTTTTTTTTTTTTTTAATTTGTCGGAAGAGGAACGCCAGTCAGAGCTTGAAGAACTGAAAGAAAATTTCAAGCGCCATTACGATTCAAGCACTTAAAAAGAATTATTCTGTGGGAAAATCGTTTGCGTGAGAACAGTTGTGGACACTTCCCTGCATTAGACAGCGTTAAGGAAGACGTGGATTTTTCAGATTATGGTCAACTCAAAAAATTTTCAAATGTGTGTGAAATCTTATGGGACTTAACTGCTAAGGTCATCAGTCCCTAAGCTTACACACTACTTAACCTAAATTATCCTAAGGACGAACACACACACCGCTGCCCGACGGAGGACTCGAACCTCCGCCGGGAGCGGCCGTGCCCAACCCATTTGCGGATTACAAGAAGAATTTGGAAACAGATTTTTAGAGACAAGTTAGCTTCAACCCGCCTTAGATTATTTGTTCTCCAGTTTTCCCCTCGGGCACAGGGCGTCTGAGAAGTGATTCAACTAGAGCTGATTGACCTGCAGTGCGATATCCGCCGGAAAATTTGTGTGAAACTTTGGATGACTTTTACAGCTGTTTTCCACGAGAGAAGTATCCTCTTTTATACTACGTTTGGTTCCACGTATATTTGTGAGCGCTTTTTCTCCCATTTAAAGCTTGCTAAAACAAAGAACCGTTCGCTACTTAGCGATAACAATTTCACTAATTCTTTGAGGTTAGCACTCTCCCGGAATATTCTACCAAACGTAGACAAAATCATTTCCTCGAAAAATGGAAACGTGTAAAATAGTAATTGTCTTCTTTAACAATGTTGCCTGTAAAGATTAAAGGTCTTCATAGCATTAATTCTATTTTTTAGTGAGTTTTCAAACTTGGTCAATAAAAATTATTGCGTCCGAGACAGCAAACTAAGGATCAGATGTCTAAAGTCTTAAAACGGATACAAAAAAGTGTAGTACGAATTACAAC
The DNA here is from genome assembly GCF_023864275.1 of Schistocerca cancellata. Classification (NCBI taxonomy): domain Eukaryota; kingdom Metazoa; phylum Arthropoda; class Insecta; order Orthoptera; family Acrididae; genus Schistocerca; species Schistocerca cancellata. The sequence continues at coordinate 35,430,610 of NC_064637.1, read as the reverse complement.
AAAAAATATTTATTGCAGCTACTGACAGTAAGAATGAGACTCTATATACCTTACGTAAAATTACACTACTGGCCATTAAAATTGTTACACCACGAAGATGACGTGCTACAGACGCGAAATTTAACCGACAGGAAGAAGATGCTGTGATATGCAAATGATTAGCTTTTCAGAGCATTCACACAAGGTTGGCGCCGGTGGCGACACCTAAAACGTGCTGACACGAGGAAAGTTTCCAACCGATTTCTCATACACAAACAGCAGTTGACCGGCGTTGCCTGGTGAAACGTTGTTGTGATGCCTCGTGTAAGGAGGAGAAATGCGTACCGTCACGTTTCAGACTTTGATAAAGGTCAAATTGTAGCCTATCGCGATTGCGGTTGCGGTTTATCGCATCGCGACATTGCTGCTCGCGTTGGTCGAGATCCAATGATTGTTAGCAGAAAATAGAATCGGTGGGTTCAGGAGGGTAATACGGAACGCCGCGTTCGATCCCAACGGCCTCGTATCGCTAGCAGTCGAGATGACAGGCATCTTATCCGCACGGCTGTAACGGATCGTGCAGCCACGTCTCGATCCCTGAGTCAACAGATGAGGATGTTTCCAAGACAACAACCATCTGCACGAACAGTTCGACGACGATTGCAGGAGCATGGACTATCAGCTCGGAGACGATAGCTGCGGTGACCCTTGACGCTGCATCATAGACAGGAGCGCCTGCGATGGTGTACTCAACGACGAACCTGGGTGCACGAATGGCAAAATGTCGTGTTAGGATGAATACAGGTTCAGTTTACAGCATCATGATGATCGCATCCGTGTTTGGCGACATCGCGATGAACGCACATTGGAAGCGTGTATTCGTCATCGCCATACTGGCGCATCACCCGGCCTGATGGTATGGGATGCCATTGGTTACACATCTCGGCCACCTCTTGTTCGCATTGACGGCACTTTGAAAAGTGGACGTTACATTTCAGATGTGTTACGACTCGTGGCTCTACCCTTCATTCGAACCCTGCGAAACCCTACATTTCAGCAGGATAATGCACGACCGCATGTTGCAGGTCCTGTACGGGCCTTTCTGGACACAGAAAATGTTCGACTGCTGCCCTGGCCAGCACATTTTCCAGTTCTCTCACCAATTGAAAACGTCTGGTCAATGGTGACCGAACAACTGGCTCGTTACAATACGCCAGTCACTACTCTTGATTAACTGTGGTATCGTGTTGAAGCTGCGTGGGCAGCTGTACCTGTACACGCCATCCAAGCTCTGTTTGACTCAATGCCCAGGCGTATCAAGGCCGTTATTACGGGCAGCGGTGGTGGTTCTGGGTACTGATTTCTCAGGATCTATGCACCCAAATTGCGTGAAAATGTAATCACGTGTCAGTTATAGTATAATATATTTGTCCAAAGAATACCCGTTTATCATCTGCATTTCTTCTTGGTGTAGCAATTTTAATGGCCAGTAGTGTATTTCTAAAATATGACATTTATGACACTAGTTCATTTAAGAAATTGATATATCTTTCAGGAGACGCCTACTGCACATACGACGAGTGTGCAAGTGCAATACTAACAGAATCAACCTGTGGATCAGAAAACCACTAAGTTGTTCGTCGACTCTTGTTTTGGATATTGTTTCCATAGCTTTGCGTAGTATTTCTGCCACAAGAACACCAGTTGTTAGCTAAACAGTAAATGGTTTGTTTGTTTCACCGCTCATCAACCACTTTTACAGAGGTGCGCTTCCGCTGTTATTTTGTTTACGTTCGATCTGACCTCGGGACAGTCCACCGCAGAACAGTGCTGTGCGTTCTCTCTCGCTCCTATGGCGACACTAGCGGCATACGGTCGCGTCCACGCCCGCCGGGTGCAGTTCTTGGATGAGCCTTCTCTATATCATTCCCTTAGAGGTTGAATTTCCAAAGAGGAATGGTTCAAATGGCTCTAAACACTATGGGACTTAACACCTGAGGTGATCAGTCCCCTTGAACTTAGAACTACTTAAACCTAACGACATCACACACGTCCATGCAGGAGGCAGGATTCGAACCTGCGACCGGCTTTCCAAAGACAGTGACCAGGAAGTCTCCCGCGTAAGGCTGCGGTCACAGCGGATTCCGCCGACGACCGACGTCCGCCGAAGACGGCCAGTCCTTCCCAAACCGTTGCACCAGTCCGTGCGCGGTCACAATGCAGCAGGTGTCACCGCCTGAACGTACAGATTTCGGGCGCCAAACGGTGTGAAATTCAAATTGGTTTATTTTCTTTGCACATATCGGTCGAAACAACACAAAATATGGACTGTGAGAAACAGAGAAGTTCATTCAAACGAGACGTTAGTGACATCCTAAGAGGATGAGAAATATCGTAATTGGGATATACAGGGTGTTACAAAAAGGTACGGCCAAACTTTCAGGAAACATTCCTCACACACAAAGAGAGAAAATATGTTATGTGGACATGTGTCCAGAAACGCTTACTTTCCATGTTAGAGCTCATTTTATTACTTCTCTTCAAATCACATTAATCATGGAATGGAAACACACAGCAACAGAACGTACCAGCGTGACTTCAAACACTTTGTTACACGAAACGTTCAAAATGTCCTCCGTCAGCGAGGATACATGCATCCACCCTCCGTCGCATGGAATCCCTGATGCGCTGATGCAGCCCTGGAGAATGGCGTATTGTATCACAGCCGTCCACAATACGAGCACGAAGAGTCTCTACATTTGGTAGCGGGGTTGCGTAGACAAGAGCGTTCAAATGCCCCCATAAATGAAAGTCAAGAGGGTTGAGGTCAGGAGAGCGTGAAGGCCACGGAATTGGTCCGCCTCTACCAATTCGTCGGTCACCGAATCTGTTGTTGAGAAGCGTACGAACACTTGGACTGAAATGTGCAGGAGCTCCATCGTGCATGAACCACATGTTGTGTCGTACTTGTAAAGGCACATGTTCTAGCAGCACAGGTAGAGTATCCCGTATGAAATCATGATAACGTGTTCCATTGAGCGTAGGTAGGTGGAAGATCATGGGGCCCAATCAAGACATCACCAACAATGCCTGCCCAAACGTTCACAGAAAATCTGTGTTGATGACGTGATTGCACAATTGCGTGCGGCTTCTCGTCAGCCCAGACATATTGATTGTGAAAATCGAGGAAGTACAGTACATACTGACGAAACTAAAATGAGCACTAACATGGAAAATAAGCGTTTCCGGAAACATGTCCACATGACACCTTTTCTTTATTTGTGTGTGAGGAATGTTTCCTGAAAGTTTGGCCGTACCTTTTTGTAACAGCCTGTATTTCAGAATCAGTGAACTGAAAGCACGGAGTTCGTGGAACCCACAAGTAGGCAAAAACTTTATCGGAAATTTTAGGTGTAGATTATAACCTCTAAAAGCAGTTTCGTCAAGTGAGAGCGTTGCCGTACGTTACGCTTAAAGTCACTGTAGGGGGACACTAACTGTCTAAAAGTTATTCCTGGCGTTTTCATGTCAGTAGGGCGGTGATTCTATTTTACATGAAGTGGTTTGCAAATGTGCTGGATGTGTTTCCACGTGGCAGTAGTGTAGCTGCTCAGAGTATCTTGCTCTAAACTTTGTGTTTGTCTTGTATGCTGAATGTCAGTCATTGTAGGTGTAGTGACATGTGACTGCGTAAATGCAAACAAATACAACAACACAGACTGTTTGTTATCTTGCTTTTCAATGTCGCCATGAAACATCTAGAGTATGTAAATCCTTAGACCCGTACGTGACACTTTCGGATAGTGAAAGCTAATTTCGATGTACACTCCTGGAAATGGAAAAAAGAACACATTGACACCGGTGTGTCAGACCCACCATACTTGCTCCGGACACTGCGAGAGGGCTGTACAAGCAATGATCACACGCACGGCACAGCGGACACATCAGGAACCGCGGTGTTGGCCGTCGAATGGCGCTAGCTGCGCAGCATTTGTGCACCGCCGCCGTCAGTGTCAGCCAGTTTGCCGTGGCATACGGAGCTCCATCGCAGTCTTTAACACTGGTAGCATGCCGCGACAGCGTGGACGTGAACCGTATGTGCATTTGACGGACTTTGAGCGAGGGCGTATAGTGGGCATGCGGGAGGCCGGGTGGACGTACCGCAGAATTGCTCAACACGTGGGGGCGTGAGGTCTCCACGGTACATCGATGTTGTCGCCAGTGGTCGGCGGAAGGTGCACGTGCCCGTCGACCTGGGACCGGACCGCAGCGACGCACGGATGCACGCCAAGACCGTAGGATCCTACGCAGTGCCGTAGGGGACCGCACCGCCACTTCCCAGCAAATTAGGGACACTGTTGCTCCTGGGGTATCGGCGAGGACCATTCGCAACCGTCTCCATGAAGCTGGGCTACGGTCCCGCACACCGTTAGGCCGTCTTCCGCTCACGCCCAAACATCGTGCAGCCCGCCTCCAGTGGTGTCGCGACAGGCGTGAATGGAGGGACGAATGGAGACGTGTCGTCTTCAGCGATGAGAGTCGCTTCTGCCTTGGTGCCAATGATGGTCGAATGCGTGTTTGGCGCCGTGCAGGTGAGCGCCACAATCAGGACTGCATACGACCGAGGCACACAGGGCCAACACCCGACATCATGGTGTGGGGAGCGATCTCCTACACTGGCCGTACACCACTGGTGATCGTCGAGGGGACACTGAATAGTGCACGGTACATCCAAACTGTCATCGAACCCATCGTTCTACCATTCCTAGACCGGCAAGGGAACTTGCTGTTCCAACAGGACAATGCACGTCCGCATGTATCCCGTGCCACCCAACGTGCTCTAGAAGGTGTAAGTCAACTACCCTGGCCAGCAAGATCTCCGGATCTGTCCCCCATTGAGCATGTTTGGGACTGGATGAAGCGTCGTCTCACGCGGTCTGCACGTCCAGCACGAACGCTGGTCCAACTGAGGCGCCAGGTGGAAATGGCATGGCAAGCCGTTCCACAGGACTACATCCAGCATCTCTACGATCGTCTCCATGGGAGAATAGCAGCCTGCATTGCTGCGAAAGGTGGATATACACTGTACTAGTGCCGACATTGTGCATGCTCTGTTGCCTGTGTCTATGTGCCTGTGGTTCTGTCAGTGTGATCATGTGATGTATCTGACCCCAGGAATGTGTCAATAAAGTTTCCCCTTCCTGGGACAATGAATTCACGGTGTTCCTATTTCAATTTCCAGGAGTGTATATTAAAAAATCCGATATGTTAAAAATGTACTTCTGGCTCAAGTAATACGGGAAATGAACCTTTATGTTTGACATCTGCCGATTGCGCCTTTCCATATTTAGGCCCAAACCGTGTTCTGAAAATTACAATTAAAAGTTCTACAGTGCACTAAAGACTAATTTAAAAGCTAATATTTTCACTCTTGTGCCTCAAATACTACAAAATACGGTATTCAATTTATTCTATTCGAATTTCGGAGAGATTCTTAGTACAAGTGCTCTCAAAAAGAATGTAATATAGTTATGTGTTAACCGCAACTGTCAGTGTGAAATAACGCGGCCAACAGAAACCTTGTTACCTCCTATCTCAAATCCAGTGGGCAAGTGTATAAACAGAATTGAAGATTCCAGTAGTAGAATCTGATTATATCGAGATACTGCCAGTATTGCATTAATTTTCACCATTTTTAGAATCACGTGATCTGCTATGAAACAACAAATCTACTTTTCATTAATTAAATAAATGCCAACGGCCTTGCCGCAGGGGTGACACGGTTTCCCGTCTGATTGTAAGGTAGCAGTGTTTTGCACCTTACTGTAAAATAATAATTGATGCAAATACGAGCTAGATATCGCTTATTATGTTATTCATCAGGCAATCAGCGGTACCGGGCGTGAGTCGTGCTTCGGTAGCTCAGTTGGTAGAGCACTTGCCCGCGAAAGGCAAAGGTCCCGAGTTCGAGTCTCGGTCGACTATAAGCTGTTCATTACTACACATAAATTCAAAACATTTAAGAATTCTGACAACGACATTCATCCACAAGCATGGCTTCATCAATTTTCTCATTGTTTTCCTCCCAACTGGTCATTGGAGCACAGGTTAGAATTTATGTGTGGCTACTTGGAGAATGAACCAGCTGTAAGATTGCGATCGGTCATTTACGATTGTCACAGTGAAAGAGAATTTTATCATGCCTTCCTCTCAGCGTATTGGTCTCAAGCTACACAAGACCGAGTAAAACATAGCATCATAATGATGAAACGTTTCGAACGATCTGAATTTTCCAGTCTTATGAAATATTTTGAAGACATGTTGCATAAGAATCAGTATCTTTCAAACACACACAGCCCCTCAGAACTCATCCGCATTTGCTTAATCAAACTGCCTGAACATTTACGACTTATTATTTTAGCAGGACGTTGCAAAGACGACATTGAAGCTTTTCAGGGACTGTTACAAGAACTGGAAATCGACACTGACAATCGCGGGACGCAAAAACAGGAACATAACAATTACAGGTCACATCCGTCACGATTCCGCTATGAAAGAAATAATAACTGGACACGACAAAGCCATTCTTACAACGTAAATCGTGACCAAAACAGACACCACCCGTATGACAACCGTTGGCAGATTAGTAATAATTACAGGGAAAGATCACCTCTCCGCAGTAATGACTATCACAGAGACAATCAGAGAAACAGACAATATGAGAACCAAAGTAATTATTATCAAGGGAGACAGAATAACTTTAGACGCAACGGTCCAGTGCACAGTTACGACTCAGGGAGAAATTCTCCACCACGTGACCGACAAGAAAGAAACTATGGAATCTACCGACATGACGACAGACAGTATGATCGTAACGACAGACCTGAACTGCATCAGAACTGGCGGGATTTAAACAGGGTAGAGCCCTCTCGACAACGTGAATTTGTGGAAGTTAGGTCTCCTAATCCCAATAACGACGCGCGCCAACAAAGAGATAGCAGACAATGACTCAAACCGCAGGCAGCCATGTGCACTGGCTGGCTCAGAGGAAAATAACATAAGACGATAACCTTGAGAAAAATTCCAGTATCCTTTACCGACGTATACCACATGATAATTGCGTTAAAGTTGAAACTCTGCGTACTAGGAAGAGTAAAGGTATACACCACATTTCACATGTAAAACCGTTTATTGAAAGATAATCTGCTTTTTAACTTTGTCTTTGGCATAAAACGTTTCACTTCACGTTACTAGTATGCTTTAGAAACTGTTACCATGCAACAATGTTTGAAGTTAAATATCCAGTCAAGAACCAACAGAACTTATTTAAACAGAAATTACGAATGCATTGTTATTACAAACAGACGACACAGTGTTATTGTGTGTGTACATTCTTGCTTGTTAGTTGCACGATTACGTAATGACTATAAGGCTCACATACTTGGAACATATTCTGGTACTGCTAATTAGATTCTAATGCAACATTTTGGTTTACTTGAAAATACATTCTGGATTTAAGGTACTTTCTGTGAGATACCAGATAAGATAGTGGTTAGTTTATGTGACAGCTACACGATTTTATCATGACGCTGCTAATGAGTGACAATTTACAATGTTGCTTTTGCGGTGTTTCTGTTTCATATCTGCATAGTTTTTCTGTATTATTCTGGAAAGTAAAACATGTTTTAGTAGTAACTTTTGTGGTATAGCTACAAGGAGACAGCCTTTTCCGTAGCACAACAATACGTTACAGCACAGTAATTTCTTCATCACAACAATAAGCGTAATGAGTAAGAAATATATACGCAAAGCATTTCGATTTCATGTATCATGAGGTAAGTACATTGACTTCTGCAGAAATTAGGTTTCGGAGGACAATAACTACGACACTTCCACAGAGATTATCTTACAGCAAGACGCACATTTAGCGCTACAGGACACGTATTGAGTGATTAATTTTGTACTTAAATCATTTATTTTTAAAGATATTTGAAGTACAATGATACAAAGGTTTTCCGTAATACATTTCATTCCATTCTTGTAATCTGTAACACCTGAGGGTATAATTACATTAATCCTCAGGGGGCTACACGCTCACTTTGTGTATCATGTGTTTGGCAAGCACAAGGAGCCCTAGCTAATATGGTATTTGCTTATACAACTTTACACATCGGTACCATATTTCTCCAACACAGAATTACACAGCTACCTGATTATTTAACAGAGAAACAAACATTTTTTTATTTACTATGTCAGTGACAGATGTTTACACAATTACACAGTTGGATAACTTCACACTTACGAAACTGTATTTTGTCTGTACTGTGTGAACTGTTCATATTTTTTTGGAACCATTGTGATACTATGAGAGCTTTGAATGATGTATTTGGTATGAGATCATGATTTTTAAAGTACGTTTGAGGTAGATGACACTACTGAAATGAGCAGAGAATTTTCTTTAGGTTTTGAAATTATTGCAGAAAGCTACGACGTTTTTGAGATTTGACTGAGGTGTTATGATGTTATTATTACAACGACGATGTGTATTATGCTGCTGGGGTATATTTATGATTAATAGGCTGATGCTATATGAGTTATTTGATTGTGATACGTATCTGTTATGATGAAATATTGAAGAAGTGTCGACGAATATGTATCTGTGTAATAAGGTAAGGAATAATGAGTAGTGGTTAGGGACGCTGATTTGTGAAAAAGGTTGTTGGAAACCAAGAATCGTACTTTAAGAGTTATGAAATGTGTGTAAATGCGTGAATGTATCACAAAGCCGACGAAAATTTTTTGGACACAGTTATATTCATAGGATTTTGTTTCTACAGATTTGTAACGCAAATTCTTGACCTGTGAAATATTTTTATATGAGACTGTCACTGTAGCGGAAACTGCTGTCGTAAATATTTCCGTAAGAAAGTTAAGTGACCACCTGCACGTAATGCATCATGGGCACCCAGCTGTGTCAGACGCCTGGAGAAAAAAGCCATTAGTGTGTGCCTTTTCAGAGGCACAGGCAGAAAAAAAAGGGAGGCCATTATCCTCGCTATTGACATTCCTTTGTAGAAAGCATCGCAAACTCGACCAGCTCAAACTTGAAAACATATGATTATACCGTGGAGCTCTTAATTTATGATATTTACTAAAATGCCTAATGAAATGATGAGAAACATTTCACGGCTATTGTCTTGCTAGTTGAGAAAAATGCCATATGGCTTGCTTTATGTATTTATTTACTCGTTTTGTTTAATATCAAGTTTCTAGCCGCAGCAGCATTGGTTAAAATAAAATTTAATAGATGTACTAATGTAAATATTTTATGCCTACAGATCCAGTAAAAAATTTTATGATCTATTCAAAAAAAACGAAGCAGCATAAAAAGACATTTCCCTTCACAGGAATTGCATACAGAATTTTCTTTTCAACTACTTGGTAATTTTTTTGGTAGAATAACTTCTTGTGGTGCACCACTTTAATTACATAGACATTAAGATGTGAATATACATTTCCCTTACCTGCATTGTTATCTTTAGTGTAATATTTTTTTTGCTTGAGCTATGTCATGTTTAGATATAAGTCATTTCATTTGCTGCTGCTGTTTTACAGGCATAGTGCCACTAAATTTCACTTTACATTACTCTGTTAAGCCAGTTTTACTACTGATTTATTTTTCTTGTTTGCTGCTCATTGCCTTATATTAGTTGTAATATTGCAATTGCTTTGACAATTTCCATTTTTTTTTCATTTCTGTTTGTATTAATTGTTTTGTGCTGCTGCATGGCCTCGTCCCTTAGTTTATGCATCTGAGCTCAGTAGATTTAAGTTAGCTTAAGAGGGGGTAGACTATAAGAGAATGAGTTGCGATGAATTGGAAGAAATGCATTGAGAATTTATACGAAAGAAGTACAGAAAGCAGGTGTTGGTAGGATTTTCTTGGAAATAAATGATGAGGTAAGATAATGGAAAATAAATAATGAGGTAAGAAATATGTGAACATATAAATACAGAAAGCATGCTTGGATAGGATGTTTTGGTGGAAAGAAATGTTGAAATAAGACGAAAGATCTATGGAATGAAGTTTTGGGTTGGACTGCAGTACCAAATGTTACACTGAAAACAAACCCTGCCCTTTCCTCTTGTGTTATCCCACTATGTGTTTGTGTACCCTTGGGTATTTGTGTTCTTCCTGTCTTTATGAGTTTAGCTAATACGATTTATGTTTTAGAATTTTTCTAGTACTAAGGTACATTCACTATGATGAGGAATATTGTTATCCTCAAATATAATTTGCATTAATAATATGTTATTCACTTTGTAAAGATGTTTACACATTATTAATTCTGTTCTGTTTCAATGCTCATGTGTGAAATTGATGTTTCGAAAACTATTCTCATTATTTTATTTATTTATGTCATAATTCCTGTAACATTGATGTATATGTTTATTTCTATTCTTTTGTAAAGCTTGTATTACTACAAATGTTATGTGTGTTATTATGGAGTTTAATGATGTTTTCTGTACCTTTGTAATTGTATTCTCATGTCATATATTTCAAATGTAATTGACACCATTGCATCAAATTAAGTAACTTGTAAGCATTCATTTCACTGCACACGTTTCTGTTGGTCATAGTATATGGACAATATGTGAGAAGTAGGGACTGTTAGTGTTTGCACGTGTGTTAATAATTCAGTAAGGGACTGGATAACAGCATTGCTGGTTCTAAGGACAATTTAAAAAAAACTTTGTGGGTGCACAAGTGGTAGTTTATGGACTTGCTATATTCTCCGTAAGACTCTCCGATGGTGATTGTGCACCTGCACAGTCGCAACAGATGGCTGCTGGCCGTCTCTACAAGAACTGCAGTGGGTCTGCACCTCTGGTGGCGCACCAATACCATACTCTCTACCAGGACTACAGTGGGTCTACTCTGTGATGACCTACCTACCAATATTCTTCAAAACGTTGAATGACTCTGCTGTGGGTTTGCTCTGTTGTGGCCCATTACCTGTCAGCATGTCAAGAGTCAGCATTGTCTTTCTGTTGGAAGGACAACACTACTTCTTCAAGACTGAATGGAAATCCACTACTTCCGTGTGCATTTTCTTTTACTGCTCAGACTTTGAGAAAAACACTGCAATTTTACTGTGATGAACAATCTGGACTGTCTGTATGGACTGCGAGAAAATTTTAGCTTTTGACCAACATTGTATCAATAAGTGTGTGCATTTGATATCTTTGGTATTGTAATTATGAAAAATTTTATCAAATCATTATTGGCCAGTGCCCAAAACAATTTGTAAAATTTTTGTGGGGGGCATGGGGGCTATGTAAGTAGGCTGTTTATGTTTTCTTATCGGCAACGTTACGTAGCGCTCTGTATGAAAATCACTGGCTGTGCTGTGTGCAGCCTGTGGCTAGTTTGCATTGTTGTCTGCCATTGTAGTGTTGGGCAGCGGCAGCTGGATGTGAACAGCGCATAGCGTTGCGCAGTTGGAGGTGAGCCGCCAGCAGTGGTGGATGTGGGGAGAGAAATGGCGGAGATTTGAAATTTGTAAGACTGGATGGCATATATATTATGATTATTAAGGTAAATACATTGTTTGTTCTCTATTAAAATCTTTCATTTGCTAACTATGCCTATCAGTAGTTAGTGCCTTCAGTAGTTTGAATCTTTTATTTAGCTGGCAGTAGTGGCGCTCGCTGTATTGCAGTAGTTCGAGTAACGAAGATTTTTGGTGAGGTAAGTGATTTGTGAAAGGTACAGGTTAATGTTAGTCAGGGCCATTCTTTTGTAGGGATTTTTTGAAAGTCATATTGCGTTGCGCTAAAAATATTGTGTGTCAGTTTAAGCACAGTCACATGTATAATTGTTCTAAGGGGACGTTTCAGATTTTTGCAGAGGGAGGCTTTTGGAGCTGTTATCGGGGAGAAGCGTCTTAGCTCCTGTAGCGAGCGGACGTGGTGCTTTCGGCTCTGCTGTAGGAGGGTAAATTCTTTTCCGTGTGCTGTGCAGAAGTTTTAATAAGTCTGCCAGCTGCAACTAAAACTAGTACTCAGTTAGGGTAACTGTCATGTTTTACTGTTAGAGACAGGCTGATTCCGCTAATTACGGTTGCGAATACTGTTTCACAGGAAGGAGACAGGAGCAGAGCAAGTTCCTTGAGCCACACTTTATTAAAGACGTTACTGTATTTCGCCTTTGGGCGGGTCAGTCCCGTCTTAACGAGTGCGAGACGATTGGAAAGAAAGCAGAATTAGCTTTGGAGTATGAGTTTACGAACAGGAAGCCTGTTCGGGAAAATAAGTTCATTTTTGTTACAATTGAGGCTCCCCGACGACCAGACACCATCGGCAGCTTGCTGACCTGTCCACGACGCTGCATTTGGTAACGTGATGCTCAGCTTCGACATTTAATCCGATATTACCCACGCCTGTGATTACCAGAGCTCAGTTTCCCAGCCACGTTCTTATTGAGAATTTGTTAATTGCAGTAGGTTTGTCTGACGTATTTTATGCCGTCTGACAAGGGAAGAGAGTAGAAAATAACAAGTATAGATGCGTTATCCGACATTCAGAGCTAGTTTTGGAATTTAAGGACCATTGCCATTACTATCTTGGTTTTATCACTCATAAATGTATGTCATTGTTCAATTAGATGTTAGGAAGATTATTGTTCAATAAATGTGTTCAATGCTATCCTTGTTTGTTTAGTAGTGATTAGTTCCCTGAACACTATATCGTTATTAAATATTAATCAAAATTAGTGATGGGGCAGGTTTAATTAACAGGTTGAGTCTCCGCCTAGGGTCGCTAATCGTCATTTTATGGAAAGAAATCCCCTTCCAAGGTCACCGAAGTTCAGCGCTGTCGGGCTGGGCTAGCACTTGGATGGGTGACCATCCAGGTCTGCCGAGCGCTGTTGGCAAGCGGGGTGCACTCAGCCCTTGCGAGGCAAACTGAGGAATCACGTGACTGAGAAGTAGCGGCTCCGGTCTCGTAAACTGAGATACGGCCGGGAGAGCGGTGTGCTGACCACAGGCCCCTCCTATCTGCGTCCAGTGACGCCTGTGGCCTGAGGTTGACACGGCGGCCGGTCGGTGCCGTTGAGCCTTCAAGGCCTGTTTGGACAGTGTTTGTTTGTTTTTTATTAAATAATACTTGCTTACTCACACACAAATTTCATCAATGCATCACACAACAGAAAGATCCACTTTTATCTCGTAAATTAACCACTATGTGCTCATAATCTCATTGGCAAAACTTATACCGAAGTCGCACATCCAATCACTGTAACTCAATAAATCGCACTCGGGATAACGTTTTTTGTATAGATCCTTAATGCGGTGCATCATTGAACTACATACCTTTGTAATACACACGTACAAATACGGGGCGTTCAGAAAGTCTCTCCCCAGTGCCGTATGATTGTTAGCCGCGCGTGCCGTATGCCGCAGTGAATATACCGAAACGAAACTCAGTGTAATACAAGTTATTAATTTATTGAATATTCATTTTTACTTACAAATTTTCGCATTACATGTTGAAAGTGGCCCCGCTGTTGTTGAATAGACAATTCAATTCGTCTAATGATATTTCCAAATACAAGCTGCAACTTTCTTCTGTAACAGAAGTAGTGAAAGTGGATATTGCACTTTTCAATTCATCGATGGATTTTCGACGGTTTTTATAGACAGTTGCTTTCGCTGCACCCCAGAAGAAAATGTCAGGTGGTGTTAGGTCAGGCGATCGTGGAGGCCGAAGTCCCTGTGAAATTATGCGATCACCAAAAACATCAGCAAGCAGTGACATTGAAACACGAGCTGTGTGTGCTGTTGCACCATCTTGTTGAAAGCAGCCATTCAGTATTTCACTTAACACAAGTTCTCCTATGAATGGGTACAGAATATCACTGCAGTATCGCTGTGCGCTTATTGTTTCGTTGAAAAATGTGGGACCCACAATCGGACGTCTAGAAATTGCAATCCAAACTACTATTTTCACAGAATGATGTGGTTCCTCATGAATACACAATGCATTTGCAGTACTCCACATACTAGAATTTTGCGAGTTCATGTATCCGAATAAATGAACCCACGCCTCATCAATGAAAAACGTTTCATTAAGAATATTCCTTCAATTTTGTTGAACGAAATTTTTGAAACATTGACAATAATGCAGTCTCTTGCCACGGTCAGTGTTTTTCAGTTCTTGCACGACTGTCACTTTGTATGGGAGAAGTTCTAATTTTTTCCTTACAGCTGTGTGGGCCGTTCCGACACTAACATCGATTTCCTGGGCGAGTTTTCTTAGTGACTTGTTCGGGCTCGAGGACATTTTATTGGAAATATCGAGTATTTTATCCTCACAGAAAGCCCTAAGACGACCACTTCTCGGTGCATCTGTCACTGAACCCGTACTTAGGAATTTGTTAATGAAATCGCGCACAGTATCGCGATGTGGGAGTGTTGTCTCCGGGAAAACTGAATTAAATGTATGACGAACTGAAACTGTGTATTTGCCGCCAGCTTGGAACACTTGTTCGACTGAAAACACACGTTATTGAATGGTTAGCATTTTAACAATGACAAAAACGAAAGAAACTTAAACGTTCACGTCAACGACACACACCAACGACACTACTGACGCTGGCTGAGATAAACGAAACAGTGGACTGTTGGGAGAGTCCACTTGAAGGGAGGTAACCCAAGCAGGCGAAAAATCATACGGCACTGCGAAGATACTTTTTGAACACCCCGTATGAAAAGCGTCAGATATTGCGTGTTACTTTCAAAGGTTGCAGTCCCTTCTGAGTCTAGTCGATGGTGAGAGAAGTGGCGGCAGAAAACTGTAACGTTTTTAACTTTTGTGGCGTGCTGAGTTTCCCTCCATCTGATATATTCGTGAAATTTGTCTGGTAATTCCAGTAACTGAAGACAGATTGTACAGTGCTAGCCATGTTCTTTTGGGGACAGACACAGCTCATTCCCATGTATTTGGTATCTTTTTAATAGCAGACATCGTATTGCTGTACTGTTCTCCAACCACAGAGACGTACCCTTGCAGGGTAGAATATAGTGTGCTTAATACATAGGACAGACTCCAACCTAAGCCAACCTCCCAGTCCCCCCCAAGAACTGACGAAAGAGATCGAATGCACCGTGACCAAGCTGTTGGCCGATGTGAGCGATCTCTGGCGACGGCTTCTGAAGACTATTGTCGGTGTCACAGTGAACGCAACCTAAACGGGCTTAAAACTAGGTGATCACATAAAACTTGGGTGGGCGTTTCTCTGGGGTGGTTGACCGTTCAGTCTTCGTTTTGCGACGTTTTACACTGGCCATTAAAATTGCTACACCACCAAGATGACGTGCTACAGACGCGAAATTTAGCCGACAGGAAGAAGATGCTGTGATATGCAAATGATTAGCTTTCCAGAGCATTCACACAAGGTTGGCGCCGGTGGCGACACCTACAACGTGCTGACATGACGAAAGTTTCCAACCGATTTGTCATACACAAATAGCAGTTGACCGGCGTTGCCTGGTGAAACGTTATTGTGATGCCTCGTGTAAGGAGGAGAAAAGCGTACCATCACGTTTCAGACTTTGATTAAGGTCGGATTGTATCCTATCTCAATTGCGGTTTCTCTTATCGCGACATTGCTGCTCGCGTTGGTCGAGATCCAATGACTGTTAGCGGAATATGGAATCGGTGGGTTGAGAAAGGTAATACGGTACGCCGTGCAGGATCCCAATGGCCTCGTATCACTAGCAGTCGAAATGACAGGCATCTTATCCGCACGGCTGTAACGGATCGTGCAGCCACTTCTCGATCCTTGAGCCAACAGATGGGGACGTTTGCAAGACGACAACCATCTGCACGAACAGTGCGACGACGTTTGCAGCAGCACGGACTATCAGCTCGGAGACCGTGGCTGCGGTTACCCTTGACGCTGCATCACAGAGAGGAGCGCCTGCGATGGTGTACTCGACGACGAACCTGGGTTACATGAATGGGAAAACGCCTTTTTTTGGGATGAATCCAGGTTCTGTTTACAGCATCACGATGGCCGCATCCTTGTTTGGCGACATCGCGGTGAACGCACATTGGAAGCATGTATTCGTCATCGCCATACTGGCATATCACCCGGCGTGATGGTATGGGGTGGCATTGGTTACACGATTCGGTCACCTCTTGTTCGCAATGACGGCACTTTGAACAGGTGACATTACATTTCAGATGTGTTACAACCCGTGGCTCTACCCTTTATTCGATTCCTACGAAACCCTACATTTCAGCAGGATAATGCAAGACCGCATGTTGCAGGTCCTGTACGGGCCTAACTGGATACAGAAAATGTTCGAGTGCTGCCCTGGCCAGAACATTCTCCAGATCTCTCACCAATTGAAAACGTCTGGCCAATGGTGGCCGAGCAACTGGCTCGTCACAATACGCCAGTCACTACTCTTGATGAACTGTGGTATCGTGTTGAAGCTTCATGAGGAGCTGTACCTGTACACGCCATCCAAGCTCTGTTTGACTCAATGCCCAGGCGTATCAAGGCCATTATTACGGCCAGAGGTAGTTGTTCTGGATACTGATTTCTCAGGATCTATGCACCCAAATTGCGTGAAAACGTAATCACATGTCAGTTCCAGTATAATATATTGGTCCAATGAATACCCGTTTATCATCTGCCTTTCTTCTTGGTGTAGCAATTTTAATGGCCATTAGTGTAGAGAACACGGCGCCATTGCACACAGCGGGAAAGGTTTAGTCGAGGGAGATAGGAAGAAGTTGCGAGGGGGACAGGCGGCGCCGATGAACGAGATGCGTTATAAAGGCGCCGGCAGGAAAACGGCGTGCGGCAACGAGCAACAAGGAGGTAGAGCTGCGCGCCGCAGTCAAGGTGAGCGCCGCAGGGGACAGAGCCCCCCAGTCAGACGGCGGCAGCGCAGGTTCCAGCCGCGAGGAAAAACAAGGCGCCGCAGAGAGGCCCACCTTGTGTCCGGCGGCCAATGGGGGCCCGCCGGACGTGACGTCACACCGCGGTGACCACCTGCCCCGCGGCGGCCGCCTCTGAATGGCGGCCACTGTGGCGCGCGGGTCGGCGCTGGGGCTCGGGTTTCCGTCTGGGGCGAGACCGTGTAAGGGAAACAAAAAAAGAGGAGAGGCTGGGAGATGGAGGCGGAGATGGATGCGGCGGGAAACGCGGCCGCCGCCGCCTCTGGAGGGGCTGGTCAGTGCGCGGCGTGTCTGTGCTCGACATTGTGGTACCGTACCACAGGCGGGCCACTGTGTGGTCCACTGCGCCAAGGTAAACACGAGGTCAACCTCAGGCGTGTTATTCGGAACCAGATCATGATTTCATTATGGCTGCGCATACGCTACACGCGAGGTCACTGTACAGACCATGCTCGAGGATGCGTCGTACCAACAACAGCTCTGGCCGCCAACACCACTTCGTGCACAGCAGGACGAATGAGGTATAGCACTGGCTCATACAGGGTTTTGCAAATTTTCAGGAAACATTCCTCACACACAAATGAAGAATAGATGTTATGTGGACATGTGCCCGGAAACGTTTCATTTCCATGTAAGAGCTCATTTTAGTTTCGTCAGTATGTACTGTACTTCCTCGATTCACCGCCAGTTGGCCCAATTGAAGGAAGGTCATGTTGACTTCGATGCTTGTGTTGACATGCGACTCATTGCTCGACAGTACTAGCATCAAGCACATCAGTACGTAGCATCAACAGGTTAGTGTTCATCACGAACGTGGTTTTGCAGTCAGTGCAATGTTTACAAATGCGGATGTCCATTTGATGCACGGATTAGCACGGGGCAATAGCCGTGGCGCGGTACGTTTGTATCGAGACAGATTTCCAGAACGAAGGTGTCCCGACAGGAAGATGTTCAAAGCAATTGATCGGCGTCTTAGGGAACACGGAACATTCCAGCCTATGACTCGCGACTGGGGAAGACCTAGAACGACGAGGACACCTCCGATGGACGAGGCAATTCTTCGTGCAGTTGACGATAACCCTAATGTCAGCGTCAGAGAAGTTGCTGCTGTACAAGGTAACGTTGACCACGTCACTGTATGGAGAGTGCTACGGGAGAACCAGTTGTTTCCGTACCATGTACAGCGTGTACAGGCACTATCATCAACTGATTGGCTTCCACGGGTACACTTCTGCGAATGCTTCATCCAACAATGTGTCAATCGTCATTCCAGTGCAAATGTTCTCTTTACGGATGAGGCTTCATTCCAACGTGATCAAATTGTGAATTTTTACAATCAACATGTGTGGGCTGACGAGAATCCGCACGCAATTGTGCAATCACGCCATCAACACAGATTTTTTGTGACCGTTTGGGCTGGCATTGTTGGTGATGTCTCGATTGGGCCCCCTGTTCTTCCACCTACGCTCAATGGAGCACGTTATCATGATTTCATACGGGATAGTCTACCTGTGCTGCTAGAACATGTGCCTTTACAAGTACGACACAACATGTGGTTCATGCACGATGGAGCTCCTGCACATTTCAGTCCAAGTGTTCGTACGCTTCTCAACAACAGATTCGGTGACCGACGGATTGGTAGAGGCGGACCAATTCCGTGGCCTTCACGCTCTCCTGACCTCAACCCTCTTGACTTTCATTTATGGGGGCATTTGAAAGCTCTTGTCTACGTAACCCCGGTACCAAATGTAGAGACTATTCGTGCTCGTATTGTGGTCGGCTGTCATACAATACGCCATTCTCCAGGGCTGCATCAGCGCATCGGGGATTCCATGCGACGGAGGGTGGATGCATGTATCCTCGCTAACGGAGGACATTTTGAACATTTCCTTTAACAAAGTGTTTGACGTCACGCAGGTAGGTTCTGTTGCTATGTGTTTCCATTCCGTGATTAATGTGATTTGAAGAGAAGTAATAAAATGAGCTCTAACATGGAAATTAAGCGTTTTCGGACACATGTCCACATAATATATTTTCTCTCTTTGTGTGTGAGGAATGTTTCCTGAAAGTTTGCCGGTACCTTTTTGTAACACCCTGTATACACTGAAGAGCCAAAGAAATTGTGCAACGCAGCTAGCTCTTTATTCGCACGAAGTAATGGCCGCTATCGACAGGGGATCTCAAGTTGATTCCGTATTTCTAGATTTCCGGAAAGCTTTCGACACCGTTCCTCACAAGCGACTTCTAATCAAGCTGCGGGCCTATGGGCTATCGTCTCAGTTGTGCGACTGGATTCGTGATTTCCTGTCAGGAAGGTCGCAGTTCGTAGTAATAGACGGCAAATCGTCGAGTAAAACTGAAGTGATATCAGGTGTTCCCCAGGGAAGCGTCCTGGGACCTCTGCTGTTCCTGATCTATATAAATGACCTGGGTGACAATCTGAGCAGTTCTCTTAGTTTGTTCGCAGATGATCCTGTAATTTACCGTCTAGTAAGGTCAACCGAAGACCAGTATCAGTTGCAAAGCGATTTAGAAAAGATTGCTGTATAGTGTGGCAAGTGGCAGTTGACGCTCAATAACGAAAAGTGTGAGGTGATCCACATGAGTTCCAAAAGAAATCCGTTAGAATTCGATTACTCGATAAATAGTACAATTCGCAAGGCTATCAATTCAACTAAGTACGTGGGTGTTAAAATTACGAACAACTTCAGTTGGAAAGACCACATAGATGATATTGCGGGGAACGCGAGCCAATGGTTGCGTTTCATTAGCAGGACACTTAGAAGACGCAACGAGTCCACTAAAGAGACAGCTTACACTACACTCGTTCGTCCTCTGTTAGAATATTGCTGCGCGGTGTGGCATCCTTACCAGGTGGGATTGACGGAGGACACTGAAAGGGTGCAAAAAAGGGCAGCTCGTTTTTTATTATCGCGTAATAGGGGAGAGAGTGTGGCAGATATGATACGCGAGTTGGGATGGAAGTCATTGAAGCAAAGACGTTTTTCGTCGCGCCGAGATCTATTTACGAAATTTCAGTCACCAACTTTCTCTTCCGAATGCGAAAATATTTTGTTGAGCCCAACCTACATACGAGGTGCATTCAAGCTCTAAGGCCTCCAATTTTTTTTCTAATTAACTACTCACCCGAAGTCGATGAAACTAGCGTTACTTCTCGACGTAATCGCCCTCCAGACGTACACATTTTTCACAACACTGACGCCATGATACCATGGCAGCGGCGAAGGCGTCCTTAGGAGTCTGTTTTGAGCACTGGAAAATCGCTGAGGCAATAGCAGCACAGCTGGTGGATGTGCGGCCACGGAGAGTGTCTTTCATTGTTGGAAAAAGCCAAAAGTCACTAGGAGCCAGGTCAGGTGAGTCGGGAGCATGAGGAATCACTTCAAAGTTGTTATCACGAAGAAACTGTTGCGTAACGTTAGCTCGATGTGCGGGTGCGTTGTCTCGGTGAAATAGCACACGCGCAGCCCTTCCCGGACGTTTTTGTTGCAGTGCAGGAGGGAATTTGTTCTTCAAAACATTTTCGTAGGATGCACCTGTTACCGTAGTGCCCTTTGGAACCAAATGGGTAAGGATTACGCCCTCATGTCCCAGAACATGGACACCATCATTTTTTCAGCACTGGCGGTTACCTGAAATCTTTTTGGTGGTGGTGAATCTGTGTGCTTCCATTGAGCTGACTGGCGCTTTGTTTCTGGATTGAAAAATGGCATCCACGTCTCATCCATTGTCACAACCGACGAAAAGAAAGTCCCATTCCTGCTGTCGTTGCGCGTCAACATTGCTCGGCAACATGCCACACGGGCAGCCGTGTGGTCGTCCGTCAGCATTCGTGGCACCCACTTGGATGACACTTTTCGCATTTTCAGGTCGTCATGAAGGATTGTGTGCACAGAACCCACAGAAATGCCAACTCTGGAGGCGATCTGTTCAACAGTCATTCGGCGATCCCCCAAAACAATTCTCTCCACTTTCCCGATCGTGTCGTCAGACCGGCTTGTGCGAGCCCGAGGTTGTTTCGGTTTGTTGTCACTCGATGTTCTGCCTTCATTAAACTGTCGCATCCACGAACGCACTTTCGACACATCCATAACTCCATCACCACATGTCTCCTTCAACTGTCGATGAATTTCAGTTGGTTTCACACCACGCAAATTCAGAAAACGAATGATTGCACGCTGTTCAAGTAAGGAAAACGTCGCTATTTTAAGTATTTAAAACAGTTCTCATTCTCGCCGCTGGCGGTAAAATTCCATCCGCCGTACGGTGCTGCCATCTCTGGGACGTATTGACAATGAACGCGGCCTCATTTTAAAACAATGTGCATGTTTCTATCTCTTTCCAGTCCGGAGAAAAAAAATCGGAGGCCTTAGAACTTGAATGCACCTCGTAGGTAGGAATGATCATCAAAATAAAATAAGAGAAATCAGAGCTCGAACAGAAAGGTTTAGGTGTTCGTTTTTCCCGCGCGCTGTTCGGGAGTGGAATGTTAGAGAGATAGTACGATTGTGGTTCGATGAACCCTCTGCCAAGCACTTAAATGTGAGTTGCAGAGTTGTCATGTCGATGTAGATGTAGACCTGCCTAATATCGCGTAGGGCCCCCCGCGAGCCGCAAGACGACTTGGCATGGAGTCGACTAATGTCTGAAGTAGTGTTGGTCAGAAGTGACACCGTGAATCCTCCAGGGTCGTCCATAAATCCGTAAGAGTGCGAGGGGGTAGAGATCTCTTCTGAATAGCACGTTGCAAGGCATCCCCAGAACACAACATGTCATTCTTAACGGTTCAAAATCTGCAGATGTAGAGGTAATTTCGGGAGTACCGCAAGGAAGCGTGATAGGACCTTTATTGTTTACAATATACATAAATGACTTAGTTGACAACATCGGTAGCTCCGTGAGGCTATTTGCAGATGACACGGTTGTCTACAAGAAAGTAGCAACATCAGAAGACTCGTACGTACTCCAGGAAGACCTGCAGAGGATTAATGCATGGTGCGACAGCTGGCAGCTTTCCCTAAACGTAGATAAATGTAATATAATGCGCATACATAGGGGCAGAAATCCATTCCAGTACGATTATGCCATAGGTGGTAAATCATTGGAAGCGGTAACGACCGTAAAATACTTAGGAGTTACTATCCGGAGCGATCTGAAGTGGAATGATCACATAAAACAAATAGTGGGAAAAGCAGGCGCCAGGTTGAGATTCATAGGAAGAATTCTAAGAAAATGTGACTCATCGACGAAAGAAGTAGCTTACAAAACGCTTGTTCGTCCGATTCTTGAGTATTGCTCATCAGTATGGGACCCTTACCAGGTTGGATTAATACAAGAGATAGACATGATCCAGCGAAAAGCAGCGCGATTCGTCATGGGGACATTTAGTCAGCGCGAGAGCGTTACGGAGATGCTGAACAAGCTCCAGTGGCGGACACTTCAAGAAAGGCGTTACGCAATACGGAGAGGTTTATTATCGAAATTACGAGAGAGCACATTCCGGGAAGAGATGGGCAACATATTACTACCGCCCACATATATCTCGCGAGAAATTAGAGCAAATACGGAGACTTACAAGCAGTCGTTCTTCCCACGCACAATTCGTGAATGGAACAGGGAAGGGGGGATCAGATAGTGGTACAATAAGTACCCTCCGCCACACACCGTAAGGTGGCTCGCGGAGTATAGATGTAGATGTAGATGTAGATGGGCTCAATAATGTCAATGTCTGGAGAAGAGTATTCCTGGAGCCACGCAGCAACAATTCTGGATGTCGGGCGACGCATTGTCCTGCTGGAATTGCCCAAGCCCATCGGAATGCACAGTGGACGTGAATGAATGCAGGTGATCAAACAGGATGCTTACTTACGTGTCACCTGTCAGAGTCGTATCTAGACGTATCAGGGGACCGCATATCACACCACCTGCACTCGCCCCACACCATTACACAGCCTCCACCACCTTGAACAGTCCTCTGCTGATATGCAGATTCCATGGATTCATGTGCTTGTCTCCATACCCGTACACGTCCATCCGCTCGATACAATTTGAAACGAGACTCGTCCGACCAGGCAACATGTTTCCAGTCTCCAAGAGTCCAATATCGGTGTTGACAGGCCCAGTCGAGACGTGAAGCTTTGTATCGTGCAGTCATGAAGGGTACATGAGTGCGCCTTCGGCTCCGAAAGCCCATATCAATAATGTTTCGTTTCGTGGTTAACACGCTGACACTTGTTGATATGCCAGCACTGAAATCTACTACAATTCGCGGAAGAGTTGCACTTCTGTCACATCGAACGGTTCTCTTCAGCCGTCGTTGGTATCGTTCTTGTAGGATCTTTTTCCAGCAGCAGCGATGTCGGAGATTTGATGTTTTACCAGATTGCTGATATTCACGGCACACTCGTGAAACAGTCGTACGGGAAAATCCCCACTTCATCGCTACCTCGGAGATGCTGTGTCCCATCGCTCGTGCGCCGACTGTAACACCACGTTCAAATTCACTTAAATCTCGATAACCTGCCACTGTAGCAGCAGTAAGCGATCTAATAATGCCCCATTTTTTTTTCTTTATTGAATTTCAATTCCCCCGAAGGGGGCGGGCTGACAGCAGCTTAGTATGCCGCTCTTCAGCCTACAGACTTTGTGAGAAAGATGGAGAGAATAAATAATAAAAGCAGGCGATAAAATTGGAGACTTAAAGAGTAACATGGCGAAAAGAAATCGTGGAACAAATAACAGAGGGATGATGATGCTAATAAAATACATACGAAGCAGACAGGTAAAACAATAGGCAGACAATTAAAAAACACGGCGACAGTGTGGATTCTGTTCGCAAAAGACATAAAATTCACACCTAGCGACAGCATGGTTTCTGTTCGCAACACGAGAAAGACAAACAACACTGAATAGTCACTGGAACACTGCACTAAAAAGTTGGCAAATGTGACATACCACAGCCGAGAGCAGGTGGGGGGAAACTGGACGGATGATGGGAAAACAAAAAAGGGGGGAAAGGAGAGTAAAAGCGAAGGGGGGAACCGGGAAAGGAGCTGATGGAGGATGAGGACCCATAAGAGGGGTGGGGGGCAGACGCGACAGGGAGTGGGGTAGGCTGAGGAGGGGAATACAAAAGGACTTGGGGGGGGGAGAAGGGAGGAAGGGAGAGGTTTAGAGGGGAGAAAACAGGATGGAAGGGGGGAAGAGGGAGGACAGAGGAAAGGAGGGGGAGTGAGGATCAGAGTTGATAGGAGGGATTAATGGAGGGAGAGAGGGCATCGTTCGGGAGGGGGATTTGATGGAAGCCACCTTGGGAAAGGAGATGTAGGGTGTAGATATGGAGGGTAGGGGGGACACAACGGTGAAGACGTTGCAGGGGGCGGGGATGGGAGAGGAGAGGAGCAACCAGGGGGTGAGGGGGTTCAAGACGGCGGGAGGTGTAGAGGATGCGGATATGTTCGAGGAATAGGAGCAGATGGGGGAAAGGAATGAGATCATAGAGGATCCGCGTGGGGGACGGGAAATAATGCCCCAGACAGTTGTTGTCTTATATAGGCGTTGCCGACCGCAGCGCATTATTCTGGCTGTTTACATGTCTCTGTATTTGAATACCATGCCTATACCAGTTTCCTTGGCGCTTCAATGTACATACTGTAACGGATACAATTGCTATGTCCGTTGGTGACTCAGGGCAATGTACTGAACATCATTACATCAGTATTTACGTCATTGGCAGGCTAATAATTGTAAATATTACAAGCTGTTTGCTTTTAGATTCCGTAGTACCTCGAAGTACAGGTGGCGAGAGAAAGCCATTACAGCTTATTATTCCCCGAGCAGCGGGTCAGGTATTCCAGTGTAACTGCATAGACGTAAAAGTTAGTGTATACTTACAGGTGTAGTTCCTGTAGTGGTGTAGTTACGACCATGCAGAAAACATCAGGTCATAATGTTTGTGACAAGTTCGTGGGGAGACTGATCGACACAGAGAAAAAGCAACCAGCACACTGATGTGTGTAGGCATTAAGCTATCACAATAATATCTGCACTTAAGCTGGTACACCCTGTATACATCTAAAAGATGCCGATACCAAATATATATCCAAATCGTTACTTTGATTCACCAAACAGAACTCGTTTTATGTTCAAAATTTGGACAAAAATATATAAGTAGGAAAAAACTCATAACATGGCAAATACTGTGTAGGAAAGCTGTTGGCATTCAATAGCGCTTCCATTCGTCTCAGAATGGATCAGTACAGGTCGTGTGTGGTTTTCAAGGGAATCTTACACCATTCTTCCAGAAAAATAGCAGCAAGCTCAGAACTCAAGGTCGTGCAGGTGTATAACGATCACATACCCTCGTTGTCCGCAGCTCGTGGCCTGGTGGCCAACGTTGCTGCCTCTGGATCACGGGGTCTCAGGTTCGATTCCCATCCAGGCTGCGGATGCTCTATAATAATGAGATCTGTTGACTGTGGTGATAAGGGGACATGCGACAATTCATTCTCATGCTCACGAAAGCATTCCTGCACGATGACATCTGTGTGAACAGGATCTCCGCCGTCTAGGACAGCCTCACCAATGGTGCACATATGCTGTACTATTGGACGGACTTATCAGCCAAACTGGTGACATAATCCTCGGCAAGTAATGCTACGTTGGAGAGTGCCCGTACGTCCCATACAATACCTCTATTACGGCTGTCCTAATCATCACAGAACGCACGCCGTGTTTCAGTTCTGCGATGTCAGAGGTTGGAAGCAGTGTGAAACGAGACTCGTCCGACCACATCGCCTTCTTAAATTGCTCCGTAATGTATGTTTTATGGCTTGGCACCAGGTTTCCCGCAGCTCGTGGTCGTGCGGTAGCGTTCTCGCTTCTCGCGCCCGGGTTCGATTCCCGGCAGGGTCAGGGATTTTCTCTGCCTCGTGATGACTGGGTGTTGTGTGATGTCCTTAGGTTAGTTAGGTTTAAGTAGTTCTAAGTACTAGGGGACTGATGACCAGAGATGTTAAGTCCCATAGTGCTCAGAGCCATTTGAACCACCAGGTTTCCCTGTCACGGCATTTGCATCAATGCCAGAGGCAGTGTCGCCAAACCCAAAAGTGTTTTTCGTTTCTTTTCCTAAACCCGAACAAGGGAGCGATACAAATGTCGGAAATGGGACGGTAGTAAAGATCAAACACGAACGAAAGACAGGCCAGTCTCGTGCGCTGTCATCTACTGTATGAGAACAACTGACACAAATTGTTGAAACTTCCCCTTTCAACAATTATTCAAGACTGTGCTGAAACTGACACACAATATTTTTAGCGCAACGCAATCTGACTTTCAAAAATCCCTACAAAAGAATGGCCCTGACTAACATTAACCTGTACCTTTCACAAATCACTTACCTCACAAAAATCTTCGTTACTCGAACTACTGCAATACAGCGAGCGCCACTACTGCCAGCTAAATAAAGATTCAAACTACGGAAGGCACTAACTACTAATAGGCATAGTTAGCAAATGAAAGATTTTAATAGAGAACAAACAATGTATTTACCTTAATAGTGTTGAAAAACCATAACATACATGTTCATGACATCCATTTTTACAAATTTCCAAACTCCGCCATCGATCTCCCCACATCCACCACTGCTGGCGGCTCACCTCCAACTGCGCAACGCTACGCGCTGTTCACATCCAGCTGCCGCTGCCCAACACTACAATGGCGAGTATTACAACAATGCAAACTAGCCACAGACTGCACACAGCACAGCCAGTGATTTTCATACAGAGAGCGCTACGTGGCGGCGGCGTTACCAATATAAGAACCTAAACAGCCTACTTACATTGTATCTGATACCCCGCGACGGTCTGATGGGCTAACTTAGGCGCTGATATACATACGAGGGTTGGCACTATAATAGTGGCAACAAAATAGATACGTGTTTCAAAGTTTTACTGACCTTCTAAGTACTCTCCAGCATTGTGTACAAGCCGTTGGCAGAGATGTGGAAGTCGTGGGATACTCTTAGCAGTGCCAGTTGTGTTGACAGTTCGAGCGGCGCGGTCTATTGCCCGACGAATATGTAGCAGTTCTGAAGCGAATGACGTGAAGTGTTTCCTTCAGTTTAGAAATCGAGTTGAACTCACGAGGGCTTAAGCCAGGGGAGTGCAGTAGGTGGTATAGCACATAGCAGCACCGTCAGTCAAATAAATCAGTAACTGCTTGCACTTACGTGCTCGAGCAATTTCCTGCGAAATGTTGGTCAGGTCCTGCAGAAAGGGTCATCACTTCTGTCTCTAAGCTGTGTGATAAACCTTTTGTATTCCTTTTATGTTTTCGTCTTCTTTAAAGGCAAAGAGAAAAAATGAAACGGTAGCCCATCATAGAACCTATGCCTTCCGTCAGGTATTTTTGATTTTCAGTTTTTAAAAGAGAGAGGAGTTTTTCTTATACCAGTAGAAGGAAGGAAGGATTCGCGCTCAGCTAGTGAACGAGTGAGAATCACGCCATTTTAAGCGAGTAATTGTGGACTGCCATTTTTGGGGTCGCTATGAATAAGTGAGGAGTTATGTATTTCGTATGTGCACCGTTTAGAAAAGTACAGTATTGTTTTATTAACAGAAAGGTCGTGTGAGTTGTTATTTCAAATAGTACGATAATTACAAGAAGTGGAGCCCACCTGTGTACTTTGGAAAATTACGAAGATCCGATAAGCTTAATGGGAACACGGTCAAGACATACAATATATAAAACAATTGAAGACGTTGAAATGACAACATCTGCTGCAGACAAGAAGAAGAATACTATAAAATCCGTTGCTGCACACTCTCTACTGGATGGACCAGCAGTCTTCTGTGGATGCAGACTAAACTTCAGCATTGACATCAATGATTCCTTCACACATGGCAACGGATGGTTAACCGTCGCTATTGTACGTGGTGGTTCAGGTGTGCCAAATGTATCCGGCCTCGAAAGCTTTGTTGACCGTGATGTCATCGCATACAGAACCTATCATGTTACTGAAAATGCTAATAAAGACTTCGGCAAATCTACCTATATGTCACCCTCACCCTTTACTTTATATACACGTAGTAGACGTAAGTTATCATCTAATGAAACTGTATTTATTTGGATCAAAGGCAAAGGTACCTGTGAATATGTAAAGTTTGTTGGTGATTGTACTTTGTATTTTCATAAATAAAGTGATTTGTAGCGTAGCTGAGAACCGGACAAGGGTACATCTAGAACCTGTCGGCCATAGAACACGGCGACCAAACGTAGCATTATAAAGAATGGTAAGCACAAATCTACAGCGCAGAAAGAAACTACTTCGCCCTGCAAAATAATATTAACTAATACGAACTTGTTTCCAGGCATAGCTCAGCTTATTGTGCTTGTCATTCATGCCAAAAATTAATCTCATTAATTCAATACATTTTAAAAAGCCACGCAAAAAAATGGTTCAAATGGCTCTGAGCACCATGGGACTTAACTTCTCAGGTCATCAGTCCCCTAGAACTTAAAACTACTTAAACCTAACTAACCTAAGGACATCACACAACACCCAGTCATCACGAGGAAAGCCACGCATTTCAACATTTTATTATCATCTATTCCATTATTTTATTAGATTATATTATAGCTGATCGTAGGTTGTATTCCAAAAATGAACAGCACACAGACACTTTAGACTCATGAGGAGAACTAACATCGAAAGAGGTTGCTAACTAAAAAAGTTACGTAGTCAACAAATTCTGTGACTGGTTGGGGTATTTGTAATAAATCTTTTCCATAATCGTGGAAAACGTTCTCCATGACGTAACGCGTAATGTTTTGTGGCGTGTGTATTCAGACGTACGTACGGGTGTGTCTGTGTGTGTGTGTGCGTGTGTGTGTGTCCGCGAGATTACAGGTCAAGCGTCGTTGTTGAGCAGAGGCCGGGAAAATCGGCAGACACGTGGCTGGAGGTTTCCGCCCTTTATGGCATCCTCAGGCACTACACCTGCCCTCCAGAGTCGTGTTCTGTCCTCCCAGACCGCAGTTTAATTCGTTCCGCAGTGCCGCGTAATTTCCATAGTAATGCGCTGCCCTGCCGATGCTCGGCTGTTGGTCCGTTTTGTTTACCTCCCGGGAGGGTGGCGGACCGGAGGGGTGTCGCCCTCCCTCAGGGTCGCCCTACAGAGGTAGGCTGAGCGACAGGGGTTGGCCTGGAAGCTCGGGACATACATTCCTGCTGTATGGTAGCGGGTGACCGCCTACCGAGTCACAGGCCCGTGTCTCGCCACAGTAAGTAGGGATGGCGGTTATCGTTGAAACAACCGGTTTTCGGATATATCTTTTTTTTCACACCATTTTAACCCAACTGTTAAAACCGCTCAAAATAACCGCTTTCTAAAACAACCAATTTTCGATTTTGTATTGTTGTTACTTCCGTAGAAACGTAACAAAGATTCAATAATTTTGACTCACTCAGTTTCGAGATAGACATAATCGAAATATTAAATTTAATAGAACAATGTAAGAAAAATTATCCGTCCACCATTAGCTGCTTTTTCTGAAATGTGATCAGTGGCGGCTGAATACTACACAAAAATCACCAGAATTCTCCTATTGATTCTAATACTTTTAAAAATCTCTGCTCAGAAATCGTGTTGTAATCGGGGATCATGCACTGAAGAGCCAAAGAAACTTGATAGCGGAACAAACACTGGTAGCAGTTACTTCTGTAAAATATCTGGGAGTATGCGAGCGGAACGATTTGAAGTGGAATGATCATATAAAATTAATTGTTGGTAAGGCGGGTGCCAGGTTGAGATTAATTGGGAGAGTCCTTAGAAAATGTAGTCCATCAACAAAGGAGATGGCTTACAAAACGCTCGTTCGACCTATACTTGAGTATTGCTTATCAGTGTGGGATCCGTAGCAGATCGGGTTGACGGAGGAGATAGAGAAGATCCAAAGAAGAGCGGCGCGTTTCGCCACAGGGTTATTTGGTAACCGTGATAGCGTTACGGAGATGTTTAACAAACTCAAGTAGCAGACTGCAAGAGAGGCGCTCTGCATCGCGGTGTAGCTTGCTCGCCAGGTTTCGAGAGGGTGCGTCTCTGAATGAGGTATCTAATATATTGCTTCCCCCCTACTTATACCTCCCGAGGAGATCACGAATGTAAAATTAGAGAGATTAGAGCGCGCAAGGAGGCTTTCAGACAGTCGTTCTTCCCGCGAACCATACGCGACTGGAACAGGAAAGGGAGATAATGACAGTGGCACGTAAAGTGCCCTCCGCCACTCACCGTTGGGTGGCTTGCGGAGTATAAATGTAGATGTAGAAGTACACGAGCCTAATATCGTGTACGGCCCCCCCCCCCCCCCCCCCGAGAACGCCGAAGTACCGCATCACGACGTGGCATGGACTTGACTAATGTCCCCAAGTAGTACTGGAGGGAACTGACACCACGAATCCTGCACAGCTGTCCTTAAATCAGTAAGAGTACGAGGGGTTGGAGATCTCTTCTGAACAGCGCGTTCCTATGTCTCCCAGATATGCTCAATAATGCTCATGTCTGGGGAGTCTGGTGGCTAACTGAAGTGTTTAAACTCAGAAGAGTATTCTTGAAACCACCCTGTAGCAATTCTGGACGTGTGGTGTGACGCATTGTCCTGCTGGAAATGCCAAAGTCCGACGGAATGCGCAATGGACACTAATGGATGCCGGTGATCAGACAGGATGCTTACGTACGTATCACCTTTCAGAGTCGTATCTAGACGTATCAAGCGTCCCACAGCACTTCCAACTGCACACGCCCCACACCAATACAGTGCCTACACCAGCTTGAACAGTCCCCTGCTGACGTGCAGGGTCCAACGACTAATGAGGTTCTCTCCTCACCACGCTTACCAAATAACCCTGTGACGAAACGCGCCGCTCTTCTTTGGATCTTCTCTATCTCCTGCGCCAACCCGATCTGGTACGGATCCCACACTGATGAGCAATACTCAAGTATAGGTCGAACGGGTGTTTTGTAAGCCACCTCCTTTGTCTATCCGCTCGATGCAATTTGAAACGAGACTCTTGCGACCAGGCAACAAGTTTCCAGTCATAAACAGTCCAACGTCGGTGTTGAAGGACGCAGGCGGGGCTAAAGCTTTGTGTCGTGCAGTCATCAAGGGTATAGGAGCGGGCCTTCGGCTTCGTAAGCACATATCGATGATGTTTCGTTGAATTCTTCGCACGCTGACACTTGCTGCTAGCCCAGCTTCGAAATTTGCAGCAACTTGCGGAAGGGTTGCACTTGCGCCACGTTGAACGATTCTCTTCAGTCGTCTTTGGTCCCGTTCTTGCAGGATCTTACTCTGGCCGCAGCGACGTCGGAGATTTGATGTTTTACGCGATTCCTGGTATTCACGGTACAATCGTGAAATGATGGAACGGGAAAATCCCCACTTAATCGCTACTCTAAGATGCTGTGTCCCATCGCTCGTGCGCCGACTATAACACTACGTTTTGTGCTGTACGTGTCCCTTCACGTTTCCACTTCACTATCACATCGGAAACAGTGGACCTAGGGATATTTAGGAGTGTGGAAATCTCGCGTACAGACGTATGACACAAGTGACATCCAATCACTTGACCACATTCGAAGTCCGTGAGTTCCACGGAGCGCCCAATTCTGCTCTCTCACGATGTCTAATGACTACTGAGGTTGCTAATATGGAGTACCTGGCAGTAGGTGGCAGCACAATGCACCTAATATGAAAACGTATGTTTTTGGCGATGTCCGGATACTTTTGATCACATAGTGCAATGCCTAAGACATTTTATGTGACAACTCTTAAAGTTTTTCAGGTAAAGCTAACATTACTTGTGGTGTCACCGCCAGACGCCACACTTGCTAGGTGGTAGCCTTTAAATCGGCCGCGGTCCGTTAGTATACGTCGGACCCGCGTGTCGCCACTATCAGTGATTGCAGACCGAGCGCCGCCACACGGCAGGTCTAGAGAGTCTTCCTAGCACTCGCCCCAGTTGTACAACTGGCTTTGCTAGCGATGGTTCATTGACAAAATACGCTCTCATTTGCCGAGACGATAGTTAGCATAGCCTTCAGCTACGTCATTTGCTACGACCTAGCAAGGCGCCATTCATCATCATCATCATCAGTTATCTGCTATATTAGCAGGTCCTTTGCCTCTCCATTTTCTGCGATCGATTGCTTCCTTCTTAAGGCGGCTGTATGTTGTACCGCCCATCATGTCATCCAGTATCTGGAATCTCTTCCTTCCTCGCTTCCTTTTCCCTTCTACATAACCTTCTAAAACTGTTTTTATCAGTCCGTCATTCTTTCTTAATATATGCCCAATCCAATTTCTTTTTCTTTACATCTAGTAACTGTCTTTTCTCTCCCACTCTTCTCAGTACCTCTTCATTTTTTACTCTGTCCATCCAACTTATTCTTTCCATCTTCCGCCATGTCCAGATCTCAAAAGCCTCCAGCCTTTCTCTGTCTTTTTTCCTCATAGTCCATGTTTCAGCGCCATATAGAAGAACACTCCATACAAGACATTTTATGAGTCTCTTTCTGAGTTCTCTGTCCAGACCGCTGCAGAAGATTCTCGTTTTCTTATAAAACGCCTCTTTTGCCATTGCTCATCATTAATGGATTAAAGTTAAGTATTCCACCAGCTACGTCCGTTTTTCTAAAGTCTAATTTCCTTGTCCTGTTCCAGACCTCCCGCCAGCCTGCGTGAGCTAAAACGCGTGCCTTTCGGCTTCCTCTAGTATACCGGTGTTGGCTCTCCTGCCAACCCACAACATTACTAACATTCTACAGCTTTATTCTTCATGTCTACATATTTATTCCTCAACATCACTTACGAAAGGCAAGTCTTCCGGTCCAGATGGTATACCAATCAGGTTCTTTTCAGAGTATGCAGACACAAAAGCGCCTTTCTTAGCAATCATATATAACCGCTCACTTGACGAAAGGTCTGTTCCTAAAGACTGGAAAGTAGCACAGGTCACGCCAATATTCGAGAAAGGAAATAGTCGTAACCCATTGAATTACAGACCGAATTCACTGGCCTCAGTTTGCAGTAGGAGTTTGGAGCATACACTGTACTCGAATATTTTGAATCACCTTGAAGAAAATGACTTAACGATACATAACCAACACGGATTCAGAAAATACCGTTCTTCTGTAACACAGCTAGCTCTTTATTCCCGTGAAGTAATGAGTGCTGTCGACAAGGGATCTCAGACCGATTCCATATTCCTAGATTTCCAGAAGACTTTTGTTACCGTTCCTCACAAGCGACTATTAATCAAATTGCGTGCATATGGAGTATCATCTCAGTTGTGTCACTGGATTCGTGATTTCCTCTCAGAGAGGTCACAGTTCGTAGTGATAGAAGGTAAATTATCGAGTACAACAGAAGTGATATCTGGCGTCCCGCAAGTTAGCGTCATAGGCCCTCTGCTGTTCCTGATTTACATAAATGATCTAGGTGATAATCTGAGCAGCCCCCTTAGATTGTTTGCAGGTGACGCTGTAATTTACCGCCTAGTAAAATCATCAGACGATCAATTACAGTTACAAAATGATCTAGAGAGAATTCCTGTATGGTGAGAAAAGTGGCAATTGGCACTAAACAAAGAAAAGTGCGAGGTCATCCACATGGGTACTAAAAGAAATCCGATAAATTTTGGGTATACGCTACATCGCACAAATCTAAGGGCTGTCAATTCGACTAAATACCTAGGAATTACAACTACGAGCAACTTAAATTGGAAAGACCACATAGATAACATTGTGGGGAAGCCGAAACAAACACTGCGCTTTGTTGACAGAACACTTAGAAGACGCGACAAACCCACTAAAGAGACAGCCTACATTACGCTTGACCGTCCTCTGCTGGAATATTGCTGCGCGGTGTGGGATCCTTACCAGATAGGATTGACGGAGGACATCGAAAAAGTGCAAAGAAAAGCAGCTCGTTTCGTGTTATCACGCAATAGGGGTGAGAGTGTCACTGATATGATACGCGAGTTGGGGTGGCAGTCACTGAAACAAAGAAGGCTGTTTTCTTTGCGGCGAGAGCTATTTATGAAATTTCAATCACCAATTTTCTCTTCCGAACACGTAAATATTTTGTTGACTCTCACCTACGTAGGGGGAAATGATCATCGTAGTAAAATAAGATATAGAATCAATGCGTAGTGGGAACGTCCGTGTTACTGATAAGTCGCATATATGTACAGTGTTTAAAAATCACTTTCTGAATATAGCAGGTGAACTAAATACACTCCTGGAAATTGAAATAAGAACACCGTGAATTCATTGTCCCAGGAAGGGGAAACTTTATTGACACATTCCTGGGGTCAGATACATCACATGATCACACTGACAGAACCACAGGCACATAGACACAGGCAACAGAGCATGCACAATGTCAGCACTAGTACAGTGTATATCCACCTTTCGCAGCAATGCAGGCTGCTATTCTCCCATGGAGACGATCGTAGAGATGCTGGATGTAGTCCTGTGCAACGGCTTGCCATGCCATTTCCACCTGACGCCTCAGTTGGACCAGCGTTCGTGCTGGACGTGCAGACCGCGTGAGACGACGCTTCATCCAGTCCCAAACATGCTCAATGGGGGACAGATCCGGAGATCTTGCTGGCCAGGGTAGTTGACTTACACCTTCTAGAGCACGTTGGGTGGCACGGGATACATGCGGACGTGCATTGTCCTGTTGGAACAGCAAGTTCCCTTGCCGGTCTAGGAATGGTAGAACGATGGGTTCGATGACGGTTTGGATGTACCGTGCACTATTCAGTGTCCCCTCGACGATCACCAGTGGTGTACGGCCAGTGTAGGAGATCGCTCCCCACACCATGATGCCGGGTGTTGGCCCTGTGTGCCTCGGTCGTATGCAGTCCTGATTGTGGCGCTCACCGGCACGGCGCCAAACACGCATACGACCATCATTGGCACCATGGCAGAAGCGACTCTCATCGCTGAAGACGACACGTCTCCATTCGTCCCTCCATTCACACCTGTCGCGACACCACTGGAGGCGGGCTGCACGATGTTGGGGCGTGAGCGGAAGACGGCCTAACGGTGTGCGGGACCGTAGCTCAGCTTCATGGAGACGGTTGCGAATGGTCCTCGCCGATACCCCAGGAGCAACAGTGTCCCTAATTTGCTGGGAAGTGGCTGTGCGGTCCCCTACGGCACTGCATAGGATCCTACGGTCTTGGCGTGCATCCGAGCGTTGCTGCGGTCCGGTCCCAGGTCGACGGGCACGTGCACCTTCCGCCGACCACTGGCGACAACATCGATGTACTGTGGTGACCTCACGCCCCACGTGTTGAGCAATTCGGCGGTACGTCCACCCGGCCTCCCGCATGCCCACTATACGCCCTCGCTCAAAGTCCGTCAACTGCACATACGGTTCACGTCCACGCTGTCGCGGCATGCTACCAGTGTTAAAGACTGCGATGGAGCTCCGTATGCCACGGCAAACTGGCTGACACTGACGGCGGCGGTGCACAAATGCTGCGCAGCTAGCGCCATTCGACGGCCAACACCGCGGTTCCTGGTGTGTCCGCTGTGCCGTGCGTGTGATCATTGCTTGTACAGCCCTCTCGCAGTGTCCGGAGCAAGTATGGTGGGTCTGACACACCGGTGTCAATGTGTTCTTTTTTCCATTTCCAGGAGTGTAGAAACATAGTCCCAACTGGGAATCATATAGCGCTCTTAGAAAAAAGTGTTCTGAGACTGTTACCTGAAATGCTTCTCCATGATACTGACAAGAGAGAGATCGAGTTAATAAGTAAGTCACTAAAGACCAAGAACTCTCATGGATACGACGGAGTATCTAGCAGAATACTGAAGTATTGATCTATGTATGTTAGCCCAGTACTTAGCTATATCTGTAAGTTTTCCTTTAGGAGTGGTCGGTTTCCTGACCGATTAAAGTTCTCGGAAGTGAAGCCACTTTATAAAAAGGGAGACAGCGCTAATGTTGACAATTTTAGACCTATTTCTATGCCATAGGTGTTTGCTAAAGTTATCGAGAAGATTGTATATACAAGGTTACTGGAGCATTTAAATTCACGTAATTTGCTGTCAAATGTACAGTTTGGTTTTAGAAATCGTTTAAAAACTGAAAATGCTATATTCTCTTTTCTCTGTGACGTTTTGGGCGGTTTAAATAAAAGGTGCGAACGCTAGGTGTTTTCTTTGATTTAACGAAGGCTTTTGACTGTGTTGACCACAAAATATTACTGCAGAAGCTGCACCATTATGGAATAAGGGGAGTAGCTTACAATTTGTTTGCCTCTTACTTTAAGAACAGAAAGCAGAATGTAATTCTCCGCAATATTTGGAGTGGTAGTGATGTTCAGTCCCAATGGGGCACTGTTAAGTGGGGCGTTCCCCAAGGGTCGGTACTGGGGCCACTGCTGTTTCTTATTTATATAAATGATATGCCTTCTAGTATTACAGGTGATTCAAAAATATTTCTGTTCGCTGATGACACCAGCTTGGTAGTGTAGGACCTTGTGTGTAATATTGAAACAGTAACAAATAATGTAGTTCATGAGATAAGTTCGTGGCTTGTCGAAAATAATTTGATGCTAAATCACAGTAAGACTCAGTTTTTACAGTTTATAACTCACAATTCAACAAGGAGCGATATTTTGATCAGACAGAATGGGCATATTATAAGCAAGACGGAACAGTTCAAGTTCCTAGGCGTTCGGATAGATAGTAAGCTGTTGTGGAAAGCCTATGTCCAGGATCTTGTTCAGAAACTAAATGCTGCTTTATTTACCATTAGAACAGTATCTGAAATAAGTGAGAGTTCAATACGGAAAGTAGTCTACTTCGTATATTTTCATACGCTTATGTCGTATGGCATTATTTTTTGGGGTAATTCTTCTGATTCAAAAAGAGTATTTTTGGCTCAAAAACGGGCTGTTCGAGCTATATGTGGCGTAAGTTCGAGAACCTCTTGTCGACTCCTATTCAATTGTCTAGGAATTCTGACATTATTTTCTTTAATGTCGTTTGTTGTTAGCAATATTAGCTTATTCCCAAGAGTTAGCAGCTTTCACTCAGTTAGTACTAGGCAGAAATCAAATCTGCATGTGGAATGCACTTCCTTGACTCTCGTGCAGAAAGGAGTGCAGTATTCTGCTGCATCCATTTTCAATAAGCTGCCACAAGAACTCAAAAATCTTAGCAGTAGCCCGAACTCTTTTAAGTCTAAACTGAAGAGTTTCATCATGGCTCACTCCTTCTTTTCTGTCGAGAAGCTCCTGGAAGAGCTGAAAAATTAAGCAAATTCCAGTGTTACATAGTTGATTTTCTTTATTTAAACTTACGACTTGTCGCCTGAATATGTTTCTTATATTTCATTTTATCTGTTTCTACTATCGTGTTATAATTTCATGTATTGACTCGTTTCATGACCATGGAGACTTCTCCTTAATTTGGTCCCACGGAGCAATAAATAAATAAATAAAAAACTGAAAATAAAAGTAAGAGAAATCGGAGCTTGAACGGAAAGATTTAGGTGTTCCTTTTTCCCGCGCGCCCTTCGAGAGTGGGATGGTAGAGAAATAGTATGGAAATGGTTCGATGAACCCCGTGCCAGGCACTTGAGTGTGAATTGCAGAGTAACCATGTAGATGTAGACAGTCATCCTGGCCTACGAACACATTTCTCCCAACGAGAGACTCGCGATTTTGACGATCTAACGCCCCATTATCATTTAACCGTACAGTAAAGCTGCAAGCCCTCGGGAAAAATTACAACTGTAATTACACTTTGCTTTCAGCCGCTCACAGTACTAGCACAGCAAGGCCGTTTTGGTTACTGTTAAAAGGCCAGATCAGTCAGTGATCCAGACTGTTGCCTCTGCAACTACTGAAAAGGCTACTGCCCCTCTTCAGGAACCACACGTTTGTCTGGCCTCTCAACAGATACCCCTAAGTTGTGGTTGCAGCTACGGTAGCGCTATCTGTATCGCTGCGGCACGCAAGCCTCCACACCAACGGCAAGGTCCATTGTTCATGGAAGGCTCAGGTGAACGCAGGTTCAAACGGTTCAAATGGCTCTAAGCACTATGGGACTTAACATCTGAGGTCATCAGTCCCCTAGACTTAGAACTACTTAAACCTACCCAACATAAAGCCAACACACACATCCATGCCCGAGGCAGGATTCGAACCTGCGACCGTAGCAGCAACACGGTTCCGGACAGAAGTACCAAGAACCCCTCAGCCACAGCGGACGGCGTGAACTCAGGGTTATAAATACAAAATCTAATATGGGTACTGCAGGAGTAGATTTAATAATAAATAAAAAAAATAGAAGCGCGGGTAAGCTACTACGAACAGCATAGTGAAAGCATTAGTGTAGAGAAAGATAGACACGAAACCCACGCCTACTACAGTAGTACAAGTTTATATGCCAACTAGCTCAGCAGATGACGAAGAAATTGACGAAATGTATGATGAAATAAAAGAAATTATCCAGATAGTGAAGGGATAAGAAAATTTAATAGTCATGGGGGAGTGGAATTCGATAGTAGGGAAAGAAAGAGAAGGAAAAATAGTACATGAACATGGAATGCAGGTAAGGAATAAAAGAGGAAGACGCCTGGTAGAATTTTGCACAGAGCATAATTTAGTCATAACCAACACTTGCTTTAAGAATAATGAAAGAAGGTTGTATACGTGGAAGAGGCCTAGAGACACTGGAAGTATTACAAATAGATTATATAATGGTAGGATAGAGATTTAGGAACCAGGTTTTAAATTGTAAGATATTTCCAGGGGCAGGTGTGGGCTCTGACCACAATCTATTGGTTATGAACTATAGATTAAAACTCAAGAAACTGCAAAAAGGTGGGAATTTAAGGAGATGGGACCTGGATAAACTGAAACAACCAGAAGTTGTACAGAGTTTCAGGGAGAGCATAAGGGAACAATTGACAGGAATGGGGGAAAGAAATACAGTAGAAAAAGAATGGGTAGCTTTGAGAGATGAAATAGTGAAGGCAGCCGAGGATCAAGTAGGTAAAAAGGCGAGGGATATTAGGAATCCCTGGGTAACAGAAGAGATATTGAATTTAATTGATGAAAGGAGAAAATATAAAAATGCAATAAATGAAGCAGGCAAAAAGGAATACAAAAGACTCAAAAATGAGATCGAAGGGAAGTACAAAACGGGTAAGTACGGATGGCTACAGGACAAATGTAAGGATGTTGAGGCATAGTGGTAAGATAGTGGTAAGACAGATACTGCCCACAAAAAAATTAAGAGAGACCTTTCGAGGAAAGGGAACCACTTGTATGTATATCAAGAGGTCAGACGGGAATACAGTTCTAAGCAAAGAAGGGAAGGCAGAAAGGTGGAAAGAATATATAGAGGGTCAATACAGGGGCGATGTACTTGAGGGCAATATTACGGAAATGGAAGGACACGTAGATGAAGATGAAATGGGAGATATGATACTGCGTGAAGAGTTTGACAGAGCACTTAAAGATCTAAGTCGAAGCAAGGTCCCCGGAGTAGACAACATTCCATTAGAAATACTGATAGCCTGACAAAACTCTGCCATCTGGCGAGGAAGATGTATGAGACTGGCGAAATACCCTCGGACTCAAGAAGAACATAATAATTTCCAACCCAAAGAAAGCAAGTGTGGACAGGTGTGAAAATTACATAACTATCAGTTTAATAAGTCACGGCTGCAAAATACGAACACGAATTCTTTACAGACGAATGGTAGACGCCGACCTCGGGGAAGATCAGAATTGGATTCCGTAGAAATGTCAGAACACGTGTGGTATTGCTGACCTTACGACTTATCTTAG
Source organism: Schistocerca cancellata (assembly GCF_023864275.1). Classification (NCBI taxonomy): domain Eukaryota; kingdom Metazoa; phylum Arthropoda; class Insecta; order Orthoptera; family Acrididae; genus Schistocerca; species Schistocerca cancellata. The sequence goes on along the minus strand of NC_064637.1, from coordinate 35,390,751 downwards.
AAGAAAGATTAAGGAAAGGCAAACCTACGTTTCTAGCATTTGTAGACTTAGAGAAAGCTTTTGACAATGTTGACTGGAATACTCTCTTTCAAATTCTGAAGGTGACAGGGGTAAAATACAGGCAGTGAAAGGCTATTTGCAATTTGTACAGAAAGCAGATGGCAATTATAAGAGTCGAGGGACATGAAGGGAAGCAGTGGTTGGGAGAGAGTGAGGACAGGGTTGTAGCCTCTCTCCGATGTTATTCAGTCTGTATATTGAGCAAGCAGTAAAGGAAGCAAAAGAAAAATTCGGAGTAGGTATTAAAATCCATGGAGAAGAAATAAAATCTTTGAGGTTCGCCGATGACATTGCAATTCTGTCAGAGACAGCGAAGGACTTGGAAGAGCAGTTGAACGGAATGGACAGTTCTAGAAATGAGGATATAAGATGAACATCAACAAAAGCAAAACGAGGATAATGGAATGTAGTCGAATTAAATCGGGTGATGCTGTGCGAATTAGATTAGGAAATGAGACACTTAAAGTAGTAGGTGACTATTGCTAGGAGCTAAACAACAGATGGTCGAAGTAAAGATGATATAAAATGTAGACTTGGAAAGGCAAGATAAGCATTTCTGAAGAAGAGAAATTTGTTAACGTCGAGTATAGATTTAAGTGTCAGGAAGTCTTTTCTGAAAGTATTTGTATGAGTGTAGCCATGTACGTAAGTGAAACATCGACGACAAATAGTTTAGACAAGAGGAGAATAGAAGCTTTCGAAATGTGGTACTACAGAAGAAGCTGAAGATTTGAGCGGTAGATCACGCTAACCAATTGAAGAGGTACAGAACAGATATGGGGAGAAGAGGAGTTTGTGGCACAACCTGACTAGGAGAAGGGATCGGTTGGGAGGAGACGTTCTGAGGCATGAAGAGATCACCAATTTAGTATTGGAGGCAGTGCAGAGGGTAAAGTCGTAGAGGGAGAATCAAGGCATGAATACACTAAGCAGATTCAGAAGGATGTAGGTTGCAGTAGGTACTGGGAGATGAAGAAAACTTGCACAGGATAGAGTAGCATGGAGAGCTGCCTCAAACCCGTCTCAGGACTGAAGACCACAACAACAACGCCCCACTGGGGACCAACTTTGGCACTATCTCCCTCAGTAGGACATCCAACAAGTATCTCAGATAATGCGAAGCCAAATAACTGCTTGCATAAGGGTCAGAGGTGGACCACTGTGTTATTTAACAGTCGTTCCATGCGTTGATGGTTTTTGAACTGGAACACGAAAAGAGTGAGGGGAGGGGGAGGCTGTTACGACAGTGGTACCCTCTGCCACACACCGTAAGTAGGAAACAACTTCTTCCTTAGCCGCAACCGCAACCCAACGCCTGCGGACGTTCTGTTACCTCTTACGCCCTGTACATTCCACAGAATGGGAATGATAGTAATATTGCTGTCCGATAGCAACTCCAAAGACGCAGTGACCGGAAAACTTTTCGAATCTAATCACCACTACATCATTTGTCACCAGAGAGGTTCAGGTCTCTTCCGAAATATTCGTCCCTCGGATCCGCCGAGCAATGGCGGGAAAAAAACATTACGCCATGCAGCGAGGGAGAAGTAATTCATTACGGCACCGGTGAAGAAGAGAAACGCCGGACTCTTCCTATATTAAAGGGAGCGTGGGGGGGGGGGGGGGGGGATGGAGGGGGGGGGGGAGGAGTTAGGGAATCAAAACGGAACGGTCGACTCTGGGGGCAGAGCATGATAACAAACTCCAGGCGCCAAATGGAGAACGCGATCACAGTGACCGTCGCCGAGTCGATATATTCAAATCGGGAAAAAGTCCAAAGTGTGAGTGGAGAATAACACGGTTCGGGGTCTGATGGGAGGTGCGGGGGGGGGGGGGGGGACACAGAGGGGGAGGAAAGGTACTGTGCTGAAGACTACGGCGTCTGACGTAGTGAGTTTTGTGTCTGCTGGAAGAAATGAGCTGGGGCCTGGAGGGGAGGGGAGAAGACAGAACGGAGATGTAATTCCAGGACCCGGGAGCTAATGAATTCAATCGGATGATCTGCTGGCGGCGTGGGACGGCCGAATGTTTCGGTAATTTATTCAAATCTGTCCTCGAGTCTCTCAAGCCAGGGGAGGAGCGTTCGCCAGAGAGGCCTGGAGAACTGGAAACCAGGCCCTCCGTGACACAGTACGTGCCTGAAGTTGCGGGGTGCTGGCGCTAGCAGCGTATTTAACACTAAATGCTTCTCGAATCTTCATATGGAAATGATGCTCTAAGACCCCCCCCCCCCCCTTTTCTAACTCCGACTTTTGCTGTTGCACATGGATTAAGAAGAAACGCGAACTGACTGTA